>NC_091981.1:107005629-107321836 GCF_044704955.1 Pristiophorus japonicus
CCCCATGATTCCTGACTTTCTCTCCCCCCCCACCCCCCACCACTGTTCTTGACCTTCCTACCCGCCCTCCCCCCGAGTTCCTGACCTAATGCTCGCTGAAGTCCTGAACTTCTCCCCTGAGTTGCTGACCTCTCCCCTTGAGTACCTGACCTTCGAACCCCCAGTTCCTGACTTTCTCCTCCCCATTCCTGACCTTCCCCCCCAGTTCCTGACCTTCTCACCCCAAGTATCTGACCTTCGAACCCCAGTTCCTGACTTTCTCCCCTCAGTTCCTGACCCTCTCCCCCAGTTTCTAACCTTCTTCCCAGTTCCTACCTTTCTACCCCGCCCCCCCCCCCGAGTACCTGACCTTTCTCCCCCCTGAGTACCTGACCTTCTAACTCCCAGTTACTGACCTTCTCCCCACCTAAGTTCCTGACCATCTCCACCCCCCAATTCCTAACCGTATCCCCCCCTCCCAGGTCCTGACCTTCTCCTCCAGAGTACTGGACCTTCCACCACCAAATGCCTGACCTTCTTCCACCCCCACCCCCCGAGTACCAGACATTCATCTCCACACCCCAGTAAACCCCAAGTTCCTGACCTTCACCCCCAGAATTCCTGACTTTCATCTCGCCAACCCTCTTCCCCTCTGCCCCCCTCCCCCCACCCCGGGTTCCTGACCTTCTCTCCCCCTCCCCCACAGTTCCTGATCTTCTACCCCCGTCGAGTTCCTGATCTAATCTTCCCTGAGTTCCTGACCTTTCCACCCCCTGAGTTCCTGAACTTCTCCCCCCAGTTCCTGAACTTCTCCGCCCGGTTCCTTAACTTCTGCTCCCCTCCCCCAGTTCCTGACCTTCCTCCCCAGTTCCTGACATTCTCCGCTCAGTTCGTGACATTTCCCCCCTGGGTTCCTGACCTTCTCCCTCCAGTTCCTGACCTTCCATTTCTCACCCCCAGTTCCTGACGTACTTCCCAACGCCCCCCCCCCCAAGACTTCCTGACTTAATGCCCTCTGAGTTCCTGAACTTCTCCCCCCGAGTTCCTGACCTTCTTCCCCAGTACCTGACCTTCTCTCCTCCAGTTCCTGACCGTCCCACACCCAGTTCCTACCTTCTCCCCCCAATTCCCAACCTTCTCCCCCCCCAATTTCTGACTTCCCCCCCCAGTTTCTGAACTTCCCCCCCAGTTCCTGACATTCTCCGCCCAGCTCGTGACATTTTCCCCCAGTTTCTGACCTTCTCCCCCCAGTTCCTGAGCTTCATCCCCTCAGTTCCTTGACCTAACCCCCCCTGTTACTGACCTTCTCTCCCAGTTCCTGAGCTTCATCCCCTCAGTTCCTTGACCTTGTATCCCAGCTCCTGAGTTTCTTCCCCAGTTCCTGACCTTCTTCTCCAGTTCCAGATATTCTGCCCCCCTGTTCCTGATAGTCTGCCCCCACCCCCCTAGTTCTGACCATCTCTTACAAGTTCTGGATCTTCGACCCGCCGTTCCTGACCTTCTCCTCCCAGTCACTGACCTCTCCCCCAGTTCCAGACCTTCTCCCACTCCAGTTCCTGACATCCCCCCCCCGCCACCCCCCCCACAAGTTCCTGACATTCTCTCTGCAGTTCCTGACCTTCTGCCCCCCAGTTCCTGACCTACCCACCCCCCTCCCAGTTCAGGACCTTCTGCCCCAAGTTCCTTACGTTCTCCCCCCAGTTCCCTGCCCGCCCCCCTCCCCTGGCCGAATGCCTGGCCTTCTCTATCCCCACAGTTCCTGGAATTCTCCCCACCAGTCCCCTGAGTTCCTGACATAACCCTCCGAATTCCTAAACTTCTCCCCCTGAGTCCATGACTTTCAGCCCCTCGAGTTCCTAACTTTCTGCCCCAGATCCTGTCCTTCTCCCCCCCCGGTTCCTGACTTTCTCCCCCACATCCTGACCTTCACCCCACGTCCTGACCTTCTCCTCCCAGTTCAGGACCTTCTTCCCCAAGTTCCTGATGTTCTCCCCCCAGTTCCCTGCCCGCCCCCCTCCCCTGGCCGAATGCCTGGCCTTCTCTATCCCCACAGTTCCTGGAATTCTCCCCACCAGTCCCCTGAGTTCCTGACATAACCCTCCGAATTCCTAAACTTCTCCCCCTGAGTCCCTGACTTTCAGCCCCTCGAGTTCCTAACCTTCTGCCCCAGATCCTGTCCTTCTCCCCCCCCGGTTCCTGACTTTCTCCCCCACATCCTGACCTTCACCCCACGTCCTGACCTTCTCCTCCCAGTCCCTGACATTTTCCCAGTTCCTGATCTTTTCACCTCCCAGTTTCTGACCTTCACCCCCTCCCCCAGTTCCTGACCTTCTCTCCCACATCCTTCTCCCCAAGGTCCTGACATTCTCCCCCCAGAGTTCCTGATCTTCTTCTCCTAAAATTCTTCCTACCCGCGCCCCCCCCCCCCGAGTTCCTGACCTAATTTCCCCGAGTTCCTGACCTTATCTCCCAGTTCCTGACCTTCTCTCCCCAGTTCCTGACCTTTTCCACCTTGTTCCCTCCCCAAGTGCCTGGCCTTTCCAACCCCCCCCCCCCACCAAAGTTACTACAATTCTCCCGACCAGCCCCTCCGAGTTCCTGACATAATCCCCCCTAAGTCCCGAAACATCTCTCCCTAAGTTCCTGACTTTCTGCACCCTGAGTTCCTGACCTAATCTCCCTAAGTTTCTGATCTTCTTCACCTGAGTTCCTGGCCTTCTCCCCCCAGTTTCTGACCTTCACCCCCTCCTCCAGTTCTTGATCTTCTCTCCCATGTGCTGACCTTCTCCCCACAGTTCCTAACCTTCTCTGCCCCAGTTCCCGACCTTCCCAAACCAACAGCGCCCCAGTTCCTGACATTTTCTCCCAACCACAGTTCCTAACCCTCCAGTTCCTGAACTTCACCATCCCCCCACCCCCAGTTCCTGACATTCTCCCCCAGAGTTCCTGGCCTTCTTCTCCCAACCACAGTTCCTGAAATTCTTCCCACCCGCCCCATGAGTTCCTGACCTAATTCCTCTGAGTTCCTGACCTCCTCCCCCACTCCCTGACCTTCTCCCCCCTAGTTCCTGATATTTTCTCTCCAGTTGCTGAATTTTTCCGAACCACAGTTCTTAACCCTCCACTTCCTGAACTTCACCATCCCCACCCCCACCCCAGTTCCTGACATTCTCCCCCCAGAGTTCCTGACCTTCCCACCACAGTTCTTGAAATTATTCACACCTGTCCCCTGAGTTCCTGACCTAACCTCCCTGAGTTCCAGATTTCTCCCTCTGACTTCCTAACCGTCTCCCTCAGTTCCTGATTTTCTTCCCCAGTTCCTGTCCTTCTCCCCGAGTTCCTGACCTTATCCCCTAGTTCCTGGTGTCCCCCACCACCCCAAGTTCTTGACCATCTCCCCCCCAATTCCTGGCCATCAGTTCCTGCCCTTCTCCTTGAATTCCTGACCTTCTCCCCCAGTTCCTAACCTTCTCCCCCCCCCATTCCTGACAATTTTGCCCAGTTTCTGACCTTCTCGCCCAGTTCCTGACCTTCCAACCCCCCCAGTTCTTGACCTTGAACCCCAGTTCCTGAACTTTCCCCCCATTTTCTGACCTTCTCCCCCCACCCCAAAATTCCTGATCATCTCACCTCTCCTCCCCCGGATCCCCTCTCTCTCTCTGCCCCTCCCATCTCCTGACCTTCTCCACAGGGAGGCAGGGAGGAAGTGTGCTGAAGGCCCCAGACCTGCAGCTTGCTGCATGCATGTCCCTGGAGGGGGCGCAACAGTGTTCAGGCCCCGCCACCAAAGATGTACGCGTGCGCGGAGGGACGCAGAAGTCCTTGCAAGTAATCAGTATGTTAATTTAATGGCAGAGACTAGTGGCTTAATGTAGCCAGCAAACATTCTACACACAATTCCATTAGATGGAGCTCTTGTGCTAATTTTGCATCTATCTATTTATCATTGATTTTTGATATTTTAAAATGCTTAACATATTCTCCTTGTCAGCCCAATTTCTGTGGTCCTGATTTATGAACATTTTGTTACACTTAGTAATACATAGAAATAACACAAAGTGCAATAAAACGGCTGTTTTGATTATTTTTATAGAATCTTACGCGGAAAATGGCCTTTCGGCTATTTATGCTAGCGCTGGCTCTTTGAAAGAGCTATCCAATTATTGTCACCACCCCCTCACCGCCCCTCCCCCCCACTCATTCTCTGTAGCTCTGCAAATCTTTTCTTTTCAAGAACATATTGAGTTCCTTTTTGAAAATACCTATTGTATTTGCTTCCACCACCCTTTCAAACAGTGTCCAAACCATAATTTGTAAAAAATTTGCCTCTCATCTTTTTCTTTTTCCAATTATCGTAAATCTGTGCCTTCTTATTACTGACCCTTCCACTAACAGGAACGGTTCATTTTAGCTACTCTTTCAAAACCCTCCATACTTTTGAACACGTCTATTAAATCTCCCCCTAACCTGCTCTGCTCGAAGGAGAACAATCCCAGCTTCTCTAGTCTCCCCACATAACTGAATCCTTCATCCAATTTATCATTCTGCTAAATCTCCTCTGCTCCCTCTCCAAGCACCTGACATCCTTCTGAAAGTGTGATGCCAAAATTTGACACACTACTCCAATGAGGCCTAACCAGTGATTTATAAAGGTTTAGCATAAATTCCTTGCATTTATAAAGCCAAAGATCCCATGTTAATTTTTAACTGCTTTATCAACATGCTGCCATCTTCAAAGTGTATGTGAACCCCCAGGTCTCTCTGTTCCTGCACCCCCTTTAAAATTATGCCATTTAGTTTACATTGCTCCTCCTCATTCTTCCTTCCAGAATGCACCATTTCACATTTTTCTACTTTATATTTCATCTGTCGTGTGTATGTACATTTCACCCATCTGTCTATATCTTCCTGAAGTCTGCTACTATCCTCCTCACTGTTTACCACATTTCTGAGTTTTGTGTCATCTGTACACTTTGTAATTTTGTCCACTATACCCAAGTCCAAATCCTGACCGCAAACTCCGTCCCTCGCCACTGACTCCAGCCCTCTCTCCAACTTCTGTCTGAGGCTGAACCAGGCTGCTCACAATCTTGGTGTCATATTTGACCCTGAAATTAGACCACATATCTGCTGGGGGTGACTGCGGAATGGACCAGGTGTTGCAGAGGGAGTGGTCCTTTCGGAATGCTGAGAGGGATGGGGAAGATATGATTGGAGGTGGCAGAAATGGCGGAGGAAGATACGTTCAATGTGGAGGCTGGTGGGGTGAAAGGTGAAGACAAGGGGAACCCAATCATAGAAACATAGAAAATAGGTGCAGGAGTAGGCTATTCGGCCCTTCTAACCTGCACCGCCATTCAATGAGTTCATGGCTGAACATGCAACTTCAGTACCCCATTCCTGCTTTCTCGCCATACCCCTTGATCCCCCTAGTAGTAAGGACTTCATCTAACTCCTTTTTGAATATATTTAGTGAATTGGCCTCAACAACTTTCTGTGGTAGAGAATTCCACAGGTTCACCACTCTCTGGGTGAAGAAGTTTCTCCTCATCTCGGTCCTAAATGGCTTACCCCTTGTCCTTAGACTGTGACCCCTGGTTCTGGACTTCCCCAACATTGGGAACATTTTTCCTACATCTACCCTGTCTAAACCCATCAGAATTTTACACGTTTCTATGAGGTCCCCTCTCATTCTTCTGAACTCCAGTGAATACGAGCCCAGTTGATCCAGTCTTTCTTGATAGGTCAATCCCGCCATCCCGGGAATCAGTCTGGTGAACCTTCGTTGCACTCCCTCAACAGCAAGAATGTCCTTCCTCAGGTTAGGAGACCAAAACTGTACACAATACTCCAGGTGTGGCCTCACCAAGGCCCTGTACAACTGTAGCAACACCTCCCTGCCCCTGCACTCAAATCCCCTCGCTATGAAGGCCAACATGCCATTTGCTTTCTTAACCACCTGCTGTACCTGCATGCCAACCTTCAATGACTGATGTATCATGACACCCAGGTCTCGTTGCACCTCCCCTTTTCCTAATCTGTCACCATTCAGATAATAGTCTGTCTCTCTGTTTTTACCACCAAAGTGGATAACCTCACATTTATCCACATTATACTTCATCTGCCATGCATTTGTCCACTCACCTAACCTATCCATGTCGCTCTGCAGCCTCATAGCATCCTCCTCGCAGCTCACACTGCCACCCAACTTAGTGTCATCCGCAAATTTGGAGATACTACATTTAATCCCCTCGTCTAAATCATTAATGTACAGTGTAAACAGCTGGGGCCCCAGCACAGAACCTTGCGGTACCCCACTAGTCACTGCCTGCCATTCTGAAAAGTACCAATTTACTCCTACTCTTTGCTTCCTGTCTGACAACCAGTTCTCAATCCATGTCAGCACACTACCCCCAATCCCATGTGCTTTAACTTTGCACATTAATCTCTTGTGTGGGAACTTGTCGAAAGCCTTCTGAAAGTCCAAATATACCATGTCAACTGGTTCTCCCTTGTCCACTCTACTGGAAACATCCTCAAAAAATTCCAGAAGATTTGTCAAGCATGATTTCCCTTTCACAAATCCATGCTGACTTGGACCTATCATGTCACCTCTTTCCAAATGCGCTGCTATGACATCCTTAATAATTGATTCCATCATTTTACCCATTACCGATGTCAGGCTGGCCGGTCAAAAATTCCCTGTTTTCTCTCTCCCTCCTTTTTGAAAAAGTGGGGTTACATTGGCTACCCTCCACTCGATAGGAACTGATCCAGAGTCAATGGAATGTTGGAAAATGACTGTCAATGCATCCGCTATTTCCAAGGCCTCCTCCTTAAGTACTATGGGATGCAGTCCATCAGGCCCTGGGGATTTATCGGCCTTCAATCCCATCAATTTCCCCAACACAATTTCCCGACTAATAAGGATTTCCCTCAGTTCCTCCTCCTTACTAGACCCTCCGACCCCTTTTATATCCGGAAGGTTGTTTGTGTCCTCCTTAGTGAATACCGAACCAAAGTACTTGTTCAATTGGTCTGCCATTTCTTTGTTCCCCGTTATGACCTCCCCTGATTCTGACTGCAGGGGACCTACGTTTGTCTTTACTAACCTTTTTCTCTTTACATATCTATAGAAACTTTTGCAATCCGTCTTAATGTTCCCCGCAAGCTTCTTCTCGTACTCCATTTTCCCTGCCCTAATCAAACCCTTTGTCCTCCTCTGCTGAGTTCTAAATTTCTCCCAGTCCCCGGGTTCGCTGCTATTTCTGGCCAATTTGTATGCCACCTCCTTGGCTTTAATACTATCCCTGATTTCCCTTGATAGCCACGGTTGAGCCACTTTCCCTTTTTTACTTTTACGCCAGACAGGAATGTACAATTGTAGTTCATCCATGCGGTCTCTAAATGTCTGCCATTGCACATCCACAGTCAACCCCTTCAGTATCATTCGCCAATCTATCCTAGCCAATTCACGCCTCGTACCTTCAAAGTTAGCCTTCTTTAAGTTCTGGAACATGGTCTCTGAATTAACTGTTTCATTCTCCATCCTAATGCAGAATTCCACCATATTATGGTCACTCTTCCCCAAGGGGCCTCACACAACGAGATTGCTAATTAATCCTCTCTCATTACACAACACCCAGTCTAAGATGGCCTCCCCCCTAGTTGGTTCCTCGATATATTGGTCTAGAAAACCATCCCTTATGCATTCCAGGAAATCCCCCTCCACCGTATTGCTTCCAGTTTGGTTAGCCCAATCTATGTGCATATTAAAGTCACCCATTATAACTGCTGCACCTTTATTGCATGCACCCCTAATTTCCTGTTTGATGCCCACCCCAACATCACTACTACTGTTTGGAGGCCTGTACACAACTCCCACTAATGTTTTTTGCCCTTTGGTGTTCTGCAGCTCTACCCATATAGATTCCACATCATCCAAGCTAATGTCCTTCCTAACTATTGCATTAATCTCCTCCTTAACGAGCAATGCTACCCCACTTCCTATTCCTTTTATTCTATCCTTCCTGAATGTTGAATACCCCTGGATGTTGAGTTCCCAGCCCTGATCATCCTGGAGCCACGTCTCTGTAATCCCAATCACATCATATTTGTTAACATCTATTTGCACAGTTAATTCATCCACCTTATTACGGATACTCCTTGCATTAAGACACAAAGCCTTCAGGCTTGTTTTTTTAACACCCTTTGTCCTTTTAGAATTTTGCTGTACAGTGGCCCTTTTTGTTCTTTGCCTTGGGTTTCTCTGCCCTCCACTTTTCTTCATCTCCTTTCTGTCTTTTGCTTTTGTCTCCTTTTTGTTTCCCTCTGTCTCCCTGCATTGGTTCCCATCCCCCTGCCATATTAGTTTAACTCCGCCCCAACAGCACTCGCACACCCTCCCCCTAGGACATTGGTTCCGGTCCTGCCCAGGTGCAGACCGTCCGGTTTGTACTGGTCCCACCTTCCCCCAGAACCGGTTCCAATGCCCCAGGAATTTGAATCCCTCCCTGCTGCACCACTGCTCAAGCCACGTATTCATCTGTGCTATCCTGCGATTCCTACTCTGACTAGCACGTGGCACTGGTAGCAATCCCGAGATTACTACTTTTGAGGTCCTACTTTTTAATTTAGCTCCTAGCTCCTTAAATTCGTTTCGTAGGACCTCATCCCTTTTTTTACCTACGTCGTTGGTACCAATGTGCACCACGACAACTGGCTGTTCTCCCTCCCTTTTTAGAATGTCCTGCACCGGCTCTGAGACATCCTTGACCCTTGCACCATACGGAGGCAACATACCATCCTGGAGTCTCGGTTGCGGCCACAGAAACGCCTATCTATTCCCCTTACAATTGAATCCCCTATCACTATCGCTCTCCCACTCTTTTTCCTGCCCTCCTGTGCAACAGAGCCAGCTACGGTGCCATGAACTTGGCTGCTGCTGCCCTCCCCTGATGAGTCATTCCCTTAAATGGTACTCAAAGCAGTGTATCTGTTTTGCAGGGGGATGACCACAGGGGACCCCTGCACTACCTTCCTTGCACTGCTCTTCCTGCTGGTCTTCCATTCCCTATCTGGCTGTGGACCCTTTACCTGCGGTACGACCAACTCGTTACACGTGCTACTCACGTCATTCTCAGCATCGTGGATGTTCCAGAGTGAATCCACCCTCAGCTCCAATTCCACAACGCGGTCCGTCAGGAGCTGGAGGTGGATACACTTCCCGTACACATAGTCGTCAGCGTGTGGAGGTCTGTCGCTGAGTCGGGAGCAGCGTCGAGGAGGTGCGTGGAGAGGCATGAGTTCCGGGGTCGGCGAGAGGCCGACAAAAGGCCCAACGCGGCGGCAGGCGGGAGCAGCGTCGAGGAGGTGCGTGGAGAGGCGTGAGTTCAGGGTCGGCGAGAGGCCTACAAAAGGCCGCGAGAGGCTTCGGGAGGTGCGTGGAGAGGCGTGGCTTGTGCAGCTACAGGGAGAAGGCAAAAAAGAAGTAGAAAGAAACAGAAAGGTGACGTCACAGCCAAGGGGATAAGTGATTGGATGGATTGGTGAGTAGTTTTTCTTTTTTCTCTTCTATAACAGTGAGTAAACTTTAGCATTGTTGTTGCTTATCTAAGGGTTAAGTCATGGCAGGACAGCTCGGTCACGTGTTATGCTCCTCCTGTACCATGTGGGAACTCAGGGACGACTCCAGTGTGGTTCTGAGAGGGAGGGGAAGGGATGAGAGCAGAGGTGCGAGAAATATAATGGACACAGTTGAGGGCCATGTTAACCACGGAAGGGGGACATCCTCGGTTGAGAAAAAAAAAGACATGTCAGAGGCACTAGTGTGTAAGATGGCGTCGTCAGAGCAGATGCGACGGAGATGGAGAAACTGGGAGAATGGAATGGAGTCCTTACAGGATACGGGGTGGGAGGAAGTGTAGTCCAGGTAGCTGTGGAACTTAGTGGACTTATAGTGAATGTTTGTCAATAGTCTATCTCCAGAAAAGGAGACAGAAAAATCAAGAAAGGGGTTATATATGTGGACTTGTATTTACTCTGTACAGCCATCAGAGGGCTCATCCCCTGGAGTCCCAAGGGATCCCATAATCCCTTGGGAGCACAGGTATTTCAGGAGGCTTTAAAGGTTGGAGGGGCACTCTGGAGACCTGCAATAAAAGACTATGGTCGCACTTTACTTTGAGCTCACAGTGTTCAGTATGACTCTTTCTCCATACATAACAATTGGCAACGAGATACAGAGAGCGAACCCAAAGATGTAGAGAACAGTGGGCATCCTGGAGAAATTTTCAGGGGAAGATGATTGGGAAACTTTTGTGGAGTCACTCGACCAATACTTCGTGGCCAATGAGCTAGATGGGGAAGAGAGCGCTTGCCAAATGAAGGGCGATCTTCCTCACCATCTGTGGGGCACCAATGTATGGCCACATAAAGAATCTGCTCACTCCAGCAAAACCCACGGTAAGAAATCGTATGACGATTTGTGCACACTGGTCCAAGAGCATTTGAACCCGAAGGAAAGCATTCTGATGGCGAGGTACTGGTTCTACAGCTACAAAAGGTCTGAAGGCCAGGAAGTGGCGAGTTATGTCGCCGAGCTAAGACGCCTTACAGGACATTGCGAATTTGAAGGACATTTGGAGCACATGCTCAGAGACTTTTTCGTACTTGGCATTGGCCAGGAAATCATACTTCGCAAACTTTTGACTGTAGAGATCCCAACCTGGAGTAAGGCCATAGCGATAGCCCAGGCGTTCATTGCCACCAGTGACAATACAAAGCAAATCTCTCAGCACACAAGTACTGCTACAAGTACTATGAACAAAGTGATGTTGTTTTCGAATCGTAACGTACAGGGCAGGTCACACATACCTGCAGCTGCACGTCCGCAGATGTCTCAGAGTCCACCATCAAGGGTGATGAATGCAAGGCCATTAACACCTTGTTGGCGCTGCGGGGGTGATCATCGTTTCCATTCATGCCGATTCAAAGAGTACGTTTGCAAGGGCTGTAGAACAATGGGACGAATGTGCAGGCGAGCTGCAAAGCCTCTTAAACCTGCAAACCACCATGTTGCAGAGGAGGACAGATTCACGGAGGGTTATGACGAATCAGAGCCTCAGATAGAGGAGGCAGAGGTACATGGGGTGCACACATTCACCACGAATTGTCCCCCGATAATGCTGAATGTTGAACTAAATGGACTCCCGGTGTCAATGGAGCTGGACAAGGGCACAAGCCAGTCCATCATGGGCAAAAAGACTTTCGAAAGGTTGTGGTGTAACAAGGCCTCAAGACCAGTCTTAACTCCAGTTCGCATGAAACTAAGAACTGATTCCTGTAATTGGCAGTGCTACCATAAACGTCTCCTATGATGGAGCGGTGCACAAGCTACCACTCTGGGTGGTACTGGGTGGTCCCATGCTGCTCGGCAAGAGCTGGCTGGGACAGATGCGCTGGAACTGTCACCCGCTGATGAAACTTCATGTGCCCAGGCCTTAAACAAATTTCCTTTGCTGTTCGAACCAGGCATCAGGAAATTCCAAGGAGCAAATTTGCAGATCCACCAAATCCCGTGGGGCGCAACCCATCCATCACAAGGTGAGAGCAGTACCGTACATGATGAGAGAAAGGGTAGAGATCGAGCTAGACCGGCTGCAAAGAGAAGTAATTTCACCAATTGAGTTCAGCGAGTGGGCCAATCCTATTGTTTCAGTCCTCAAGGGAGACCCCACCGTCAGAATCTGTGGCGATTATAAAGTAACTATCAATCATTTCTCCCTGCAGGACCAATATCCACTACCAAAGGCCGACGACCTCTTTGCAACGCTGGCAGGAGGAAAGACATTCACGAAACTGGATCTGACTTCAGCCTACATGACGCAGGAACTGGAGGAATCATCGAAGGTCCTCACCTGCATCAACACGCACAAAGGTCTTTTTATTTATAACAGATGCCCGTTTGGAATTCGATCAGCGGCGGCAATATTCTAGAGAAACATGGAAAGTTTACTGAAGTCGGTCCCACACACCATGGTCTTTCAGGACGACATCTTGGTCACAGGTCGGAACACAATTGAGCACCTGCAGAACCTGGAGGAAGTTCTTAGTCGACTCAACCGCGTGGGGCTCAGGTTAAAATGTTCGAAGTGCATTTTCCTGGCGCCTGAAGTGGAGTTCTTGGGAAGGAGGATTGCGGCAGACAGCATCAGGCCCACCAACGCGAAGATGGAGGAAATCGAGAACGCACCGTGGCCACAGAACGTGATGGAGCTGCGGTCTTTTCATGGACTCTTGAACTACTTTGGTAACTTCTTACCAGTTCTCAGCACACTGCATGTCTTACTATGAAAAGGGAGCGAATGGGTTTGGGGCAAAAGCCAAGAAAATGCCTTTGTAAAAGCGAGAAAATTGTTATGCCCAAGCAAATTACTTGTGTTGTATGATCCATGTTTTTGTTGTGAAAAAATATTTCCGAGACTGTATAATATATAAGGAGAGGTTTATTAAATCGGAGACAAAGCTTTGGGAGAAGTGTTAAAGACCCCTGTCTTTGAACCATCTTCTCAAATTGGTATCTGCAGTGAAGTTCTTTTATCTTACAAATTACGTCACTTTACAACACATGCTTTAGCACTACGAAGCTTTTACTATCGAAGGCTAAGCTTTTGATATTAACCATCCTGCATTGTGACAGGGCAGTATAAACAAGTGCAGGCTTTTGGCACCGGTATAAACAAACATACCCAGCACTTAACTCTCCAGTGTTCATTATCTCACTTTCCTATCTCCATAACTCAAGGCCAGCATACCTTGAAGTCTAACTGTTTTTTTATTTAAGCATAATACATCAGTATTGTCCCTTACAAAATTCATTAAAGGGGAAAATAAAACAAATGTTTGGTCCCGTATACTAGTCCAGTATATGTCCAAAATTCCGCTCCAACAATATTCCCCCTTTTGGTTCTGGATGATGTTCACGAAATCCAGATGACCACAATGATAGTAGCATGATGTCATATATTCGTCCTTTGGGGTATGTTACTTCCCTGATGTTCCGTATGTCCACCTTGCCTGTAGCTCTAGGCTATCCTTCAAAGATAGTGGTCGGTGTCATCGTCGTCTGTTTCTTCATCCTTGGTGTCTTCAGGTATTTCCATCAGGTGTGCTTCTTCTTCGGCGATTACACTGGCTACTGGCATCAGTCGAGCCATCATAACTTTACAGCAGATATTAAAACACCCGATAATCAGACAGCAAGTAATTATTATTACAACCAGAATAATTACTCCATGCATAAGATAGGACCCCCAGGATCCCCCTAACAGCCAGTCAAACCAGCCAGATCCTCCTGCTGTCGTGGATAACTTCTTTACCTCCCTTCTTATGTGATCAGCGAGGTTGGTTATGTTTTCTGAATTATCGGGAATGTAAGTGCAACATTCAGCTCCAATTAAGGCACATGTGCCCCCACTTTGTGCTAGTATATAATCTAGGGCCATTCGGTTCTGGAGTACCATTGTGCGTATGGCTACCATTTCAGCCGTTATGCCCTCTATTGCTTCAGCAGTGTCGTTAACTATCTGTTCCAGTACCTTCTCTAGGTTACGTAATTCATCCATGGTGCGTCCTATCCCGAATGGGAGCATCATGACCCCAAATAGCCTCTCTACCGGGGTAAGATCTCGTCTTAGTCGACCTGGTGTCTGTACTTCTGCTAAAGTACGTACCCATCTGACAAAAGAGACCACATATCCCAAATAACAGGACCCCCTCCAGTTCTGAGGCAACCAGGGGTAGGCCTTATGCCCGCACACAAAATAAGTGCCATTGTATGCTGTTAGATTCGATCCCAATCTCTCTCTCAGCCCCCGTCGCCACCTAATCTTAGGGTCCCAGTCCTGGCTACTTGTCTGATTCTTCAAACCCTCTATTTCAAAGAACCCCTGGTTTGTTGTTTTGCTGGCTATTATGTTCCACCTGGTGGGGTTAAAGTATTGCGTACAATTGCTATATCCTGCTACAAAACCTGTTTCCTCACCAGTCAGGTTTCTCGTGAAACAAATGTCAGCGGTAGCCTTCCAACTCCTGAGGTGTTGGTCAAAACCAGGAACGGGGGTCGTACCGATCTATTGTATTCCGGCTGGTACCATCCGTCAAATGCATCCAAAAGGTAACCTCCCGATCTCCACGTTTCTTTATCCCCACTCTGGTTCCAAGTATCATTTACTTCCCCTGTACCGTTTTGTCGCATTACCCACTCTGCTACTTCCGAGATGTTAAGGGAGATTGACCTCAAAGGGATGTTCCTTTGCTATGTATGGGGATGTGCGAACATACCCAGCAACTAGAAAAGTTCTCATTTTGCGCATAAACATAAGACATGTACAAAAAAGTATTTACATGTAACTCTCGTTTCGGTCTAGCTAGCAGGCCGTACCTAACACGAACTATGATAATCGCACCGATCACAATATATAATTTCATCATCTTATTACTCTATATTTAACAAATAGTTAAAGGCAAAATGGCCGCATGGCTTGCTTGAAGAATCTCTCGCTGTCAATCTGTAAATAGACAAACAACAACAACTAATACGTGTGCTAAACGGCTGGTTCAAAAACCTTAAGCTGGGTCCAATGCTTCCATTGTCCCTTCCCTTTAACATCGATGCAGGCACAAGTGTCCCCGCTGATTATAACCTCATATGGTCCTATCCATTTTTGGGGCAAACCCCAGTTTTCCCGGGAGGACCCTTACCATAACGTGACTTCCCGCCAACGGGACTTCAGGGAGTTTTGTAAGCTCTGCTTCCACGTCTCTTTCTTCTTGATTGTCCCTAAATAATTTACGCATCCGTTTTAATTGAGTACTTAGTTCCAAAACATACCGTTTTATTTTGTCTTTTAATGGGCCTACATCGGCCCCACCTGTTATGATGTTCTCTGGTAATTGCATCGCCCTTCCTGTCATTAGTTCATAAGGAGTTAATCCGGTTGTCGGTTTGTTGTGGCTCTTAACTTCATCAATATAATGGGTAATACTTCTGTCCATGTTTTTCCTGACATTTGCATGGCCTTTGCCAGGGCGTTCTTAAGGGTACGGTTCATGCGCTCTACCATTCCAGAACTCTGCGGGTGGTAGAGGATGTGGAATTTTTGTTTTATGCCCATCAGCTGGCATATTGTTTTTACAATTTTTCCGGTGAAGTGGGTGCCTTGGTCAGAATCTATTTGAAGAGGCACTCCCCATCGGGGAATCACCTGCTCGGTCGATATCCTTGCCACTGTTGAGGCAGTGCAATCACGTGTCTGGAAAGCTTCCACCCACCGGATAAATTGATCTATAATCACTAGGCAATATCTTTTTCCATGGGATAGAAACATAGAAACATAGAAAATAGGTGCAGGAGTAGACCATTCGGCCCTTCTAGCCTGCACCGCCATTCAATGAGTTCATGGCTGAACATTCAACTTCAGTACCCCATTCCTGCTTTCTCGCCATACCCCTTGATCCCCCTAGTAGTTAGGACCTCATCTAACTCCTTTTTGAATATATTTAGTGAATTGGCCTCAAAAACTTTCTGTGGTAGAGAATTCCACAGGTTCACCACTCTCTGGGTGAAGAAGTTCCTCCGCATCTCGGTCCTAAATGGCTTACCCCTTATCCTTAGACTGTGACCTCTGGTTCTGGACTTCCCCAACATTGGGAACATTCTTCCTGCATCTAACCTGTCTAACCCCGTCAGAATTTTAAATGTTTCTATGAGGTCCCCTCTCATTCTTCTGAACTCCAGTGAATACAAGCCCAGTTGATCCAGTCCTGAATGAGACAGGCCATGATGCAACTCTAATAAGATATTCTGTATGCATTCAGGCACCATTACCTTATCGTTTCGTCTCCAAACGTTATCCTTCCCTTGCGTTGCGCCCTGCTTTGTCCACATACCTATTTCCTCCTCAGAAGTGTCCTGGTGTAGTTTCTCAATACTTATCTGCTGGAGTCGGGCCCCAGCGGCACTGACTTAATTTTAATAATTTAAAATCATTATCAATGGAGAGTGTTTTTTTTACCTCTTCAAATTCTTTTTTTTTCAATTAAACCAATATCTTTTTCACAGCTGATATCAACTGGTATTTAGTAAGTTATGTCTTTATCCATCGCAAACACCCTTTCTCCCCCATGCTGTCATATAATCGTGTACTACCCCGAATGCATACCTACTGTCCGTATAGGTGTTAACAATCTTATTTTCCGATAATTCCAGTGCCCGGGTAAGGGCTACCAGTTCTGCCACTTGAGCTGATGACCCCCCATTAATTCGCCCTGTTTCAACTGTCTCTCGATCCTGGTTAACTACGGCCCATCTGGTACGAGGTAGTCCCTCTACGTATTTTCGTGAGCCGTCCACAAACAAGGTTTGTTCTGCGGTTTGAAGGGGGGCGTCTTTTATTCTATCCTCTTCTATATCCTCACATACCTCTTCGCAAAAGTGGGGTTCCCCTTCACCCATCATACCTTTTGCAGGGTTGTTTGCTACATCCCTAATTATGGTTACCGCTTTGTTGGGTGTTAAGAGGACTGCTTCCCACTTTGCCCGTCTCATATTAGATACGGTTCTCAGTTTTCCTGTGTTTAACATTTCTACCAATGTGTGTTTAGTGTGGAGAATGATGTTTCCAGTCATCACCACAGGCTCGCTTAATTTTTACCGCCCAAGCTGCGCAATCTAGCGCGGCTATACATCTGGATAACCCAGTCACCACCGAGCTTTCGGTGGTAGAGTAATAGGCTATAGGTCTCCTTTTATCCCCGTGATCTTGGGTGACCACGGCCATATAGAACCCACCTTCATTGTTACAGTGGATGTGGAAATCCTTACCCACGTCAGGCAGTCCCAATCCAGGTGCGGAGACTAGGTCTGACTTGAGTTTACTATACGCCTGTTCTTGTTCAGGGCCCCACTCTATAAGGTAAGGATTGTGGAGGGGCTGGCCACTATCGGGTGTAATTTGGGGGTGACCTTGTTAAGGGCAGTGTAGTTGATAGTGAGTCTGTAACTCCCATCTGGTTTCCCTACCGGCCATGTTGGGGAGTTAGTGGTGCTAACTGTTTCTTGTAAGATACCCTTTTCCACTAGCCCTTTTACTATTTCTACAACCGCTGTTCTAGCTTCAGGTTTTATAGGGTATTGTCGGTGTGGTTTATGAGGTGGTCCAGGGACTTTAATAGGATCCATCTTCGCCTTTCCAGTATCCAATTTTGTCTGTGCCCAGACCCCGGGCACAGAGGCACATATGCCTCCATACCCTCCAGTCCCGATAAGCCAGTCAGTTTTTGTGGCTGTAGCTACACCTATACTTTCCACATGGTGGGCTATCTGTCCTAAATTTCCCTTACTGCCATCTGCCTTTGGCCATGTCAGTTTCCCCTTGCCGCAATCAATCAGGGCCTTAAATTCCCTCATTACATCATTCCCCAATATTGTTCCCTCACGATTCTTGCATACGTAAAATCTCATGGGTATATATAAGTTATCAATTTCCACCAATTGGGTGGTGCTCAGGTAGGCCAGTGTGGGCCATCCATCTATTCCGTTTATCAGAGCCTTCTTGTCGGTGACGGGAAGGGGCATATGGATATTGAGGCTCCCGTGTCCACTCGCATCTCACACTGTCGGCCCCCTACTAGTGCAGACACATATATCCTTCCATCCTTTTTACTTTGTACAGGGGCCACCGGACATCACCGGATGGCTTTGTACGCCTGCCACTTCTAGTATTCCTGTTCTGACAGGGTCCTTGCCTTATTAGGATAGCCATTTTTACCATAGCATGTCGCTTCCAGGTGCCCTTTCTTACCACAGTACGTACATTGCTTTTCACTGCCTTTCCCTTTGCATTCCCTGGCAAAATGGCCCGGTTTTCCACAATTATGGCAAGTCCCCCTTTTCTGCCCTCTTCCTGTTCCCGTGGCAGAGACCTTTTCCTGCTTTATCTTTTTCTTTTCTAAACTGCTAAAGCTTACTGTTTTAGCCTTTTTCAAAAGTCTCTTTTACACCTTCATAGATAGCTCACCACTCGCCCAAGAGTTTGACCTGATCCCTGAAGGTATTTCAAAATTTAAAACTCTTTTTTTTTTACTGAGCTAGAAGCTTTCGTGTCAAGGTTTTACACAAAGGAAAATGGGAGCGTTTTAAAAGGCATTCTTTATCTCATTCCTGGACTAAATTTCAACCCAATTGCATGTTTTCTTTCGACAAGTAAGTGAGCATGTCAAATTATTTTTTTTTTTACTACCGGAACCATGTATTTTTATCTTTTACTCAACAAACCTATCCTTTTGTGCATTTCCTAGCTCCGTAACTTATCATCCGAATATATCCACACCTTCGTTTCTAACTTAAAATGTAATACCATAAGGTTCACAGTTTCTTAAACTTTCCACATACAGGACAACACTACGAAGGGTTAAAAAAACATTTCACTCTGTTTGGAAAGAGTGGGTGGAGCTAAAACAGGCAGGCAACTCCACACCTTCTTAAAAAAGGCTTTCATTCATTCCACAGTCAAAATCACTCGAGTACTCTCTTCATTCAAAATAGACACTCACAAAAGTCTCTCTTCATTCAACAAAGCTTATGTCTGGATCCATATGTCACTTAAGATAGTCACTATCAGCTTTTTTTATGATAGGAATTAATTAATGACCCGGGCAGCCCGCGTTTTACATTCCCTTCCTTACCTTCCATGTTCGCCAGTCTCGGACGTTTCCCTTTGTTTTTGTAATACTCACGGCCACGACTACTCTGTGGAGACCCTTTGTCTTCGCAACAAAGCTAGCGTGTTTCCTTACCATCGGAGTCTTCGGCTCTAGGTTGGATCGATCAGTTCCCTTCCGCACCGACCTTATTTACTAAAGGGACAACTCAAATGGGTTAGTCAGCCTCTTCCAGCTATCTGTTTACTCGTATCTTATACACTACCCCGTCGTGCCTGTACACCTCTCTTTTCAGTCTCTAACACCAGATTCCAGATACTGTCTTAAGTGATCACGTCTGATCAGACAGTATCCTGTCGTGACGCCATTTTGTTGTGGAAAAATATTTCCGAGACTGTATAATATATAAAGAGAGGTTTATTAAATCAGAGACAAAGCTTTGGGAGAAGTGTTAAAGACCCCTGTCTTTGAACCATCTTCTCAAATTGGTATCTGCAGTGAAGTTCTTTTATCTTACAAATTACGTCACTTTACAACACATGCTTTAGCACTACGAAGCTTTTACTATCGAAGGCTAAGCTTTTGATATTAACCATCCTGCATTGTGACAGGGCAGTATAAACAAGTGCAGGCTTTTGGCACCGGTATAAACAAACATACCCAGCACTTAACTCTCCAGTGTTCATTATCTCACTTTCCTATCTCTATAACTCAAGGCCAGCATACCTTGAAGTCTAACTGTTTTTTTATTTAAGCATAATGCATCAGTATTGTCCCTTACAAAATTCATTAAAGGGGAAAATAAAACAAATGTTTGGTCCCGTATACTAGTCCAGTATATGTCCAAAAATCCGCTCCAACATAAGCATTTGGTACTAGCATGTGATGCGTCGTCATATGGCGCGTGTGATGTATGTAGCACACAAATTACTGACGCACACGGTCTGGTGTTGATCTAACTGCTGTGACCTTTGTCCTTTATTGTTCAGCTCCAGAGTGCCTCTCAGGTGTGGTGGTCAGCCTTATATAGCGCCTGTTGCAGGTACTACCAGGTTTCCCACCACAGCGCCCTCTGTGGTGTGGTATAGTGCTTACATTATATTTAAGGCACTGGGACGATACACACATCAATCATTACATAACATCACCTTCCCCCCACCCCACCAGGAAGCAGGACAACGATACACACATCATTACTTAACATCACACCTGTCCAATGGAAGGCAGGTAGGCATAGACAGTGCGTTAGTATGGTACATATTATCTGGTACATTAACTGGTTATTGACTGGTTACGGATCCTTGATTTCCTTGTTAGCCGTTATCAATAATTGTACTTCATCCATTATTTTACACAAATACAGTAGCCATTCAGCATTAAAAAATTAATTCTTATTATAAATTCGCCATCTCACATTAACATAGCTCATTTTGGACTCGCTCTGCCTTACAGAAGTCCTTTGTGGGGACTACCTCTTGGTAAGGCCCTTTTAAGACTCCCGGGTGCATTTCCTTTTTAAGGCGCCACCTTTGATGCAGGAGGATTCCACGAGGCTTCTCCTTGGGCGCCGCCATCTTTGATGCTCTGCTGCTCTGAGCATGATGCCGCCGCCATCTTCTTCTCCGCCGCTCCGGATGCCCTCCACCGTTGCAGCCTCCACACCCCTCCGCTGCCACCTGACATGCCGCCTCTCCTGCGGCCGTCGTGGTCTCTCCAGCGACCGCACTTGCCGCCTCCCCCGCGGCCTCCATAGCGGCCTCCCATGCGGCCGCCGTGGCCACCGACCTCCAGCTGCTGCCACCGCCCGACACTAACAGCTCCTCGGCGAGGCTCTTCCGAACCGCCGGCCATCCTGGATCCCTCGCACCCTGCCCGCAGCGCCCCGCCAGCTCACCCACCCCCCCACCCCCCACTCGGCCCCTCTCTGCAAGGCTGCTTGCCTGTGGGGGCAGAGGCTGCAGGATCTCTGTGGCTTGAGGTCCGGGCCTGGGGCTTGCCTGTGGGTGGATTGAGGCTGCAGCTCCAGCTTGGTCAGCGCTGCTCTCTGGGGACCCGGGGCACGGCAGCATCCCGGGGAGCGGCAGCCTGTGGGGCGATGAAGTCTTCCCAGCTCCCTCGGACCGTCCCCATCCACCTCCGGCCGAGGAGCGTCGGCCCATCGCCTGCAACGACCCACAAAGGCAAACCGTGCATCTCGTCCCCGTGGGATACCTGCACCTCCACTCTGCCAAGAACAGGTATCAGTTCCCTGGTGTAGGTACGCAGCTTCACCGTGACCGGGACCAGCTTGGGTCGTGCAGCTGGGTTAATCCACAGTTTATCAAAAGTTCTCCGACTCATCAATGACGGACCCGAGCCCGTGTCCACTTCCATACTCACTGGAACTCCGTTGATTTTTACTTCCCTTATCAATGGGGGTGAATCGTCAGTACACGTGTGCAGTCCAAACACCTCATCTTCTTCTACCTGCTCCTCGCTGAACAGTAGATCATCCCCCATCTCCTCAGCCACATGGTGAGTCAGATGGCCTTTAACGTGGCAGGTATTGCACGTGCACTCCGCAAATCTGCACCGGTGAGCCTCATGGCTTCCTCCACAACGCCAGCATGGTGCTGCTTGATTGGCCCCCCTCAGCGGACTCTGAGTTCCAGGACCCCGAGGTCCGTGCTCTCTGCCCCGGGCAGAGCCACGTTCTGCAGTTTTGTCCGTGGTGGGCGCTATCCTGTGGACAGTGCCTGCCAGGTTCGAGACTTTGTGGATTATTTGCTTGGTGCTGCAAGTCGAGGTCATATGTGCCTGGCTGATGGCGATGGCCTTTGTCAGAGTGACTACGGGTTCCGTAGCTAGCAGCTTTTGAAGGAGACCCTCGTGGCCAAACCTCATAACAAAAATGTCCCGCAAAGCCTCGTCAAGGTGTGCACCAACGCCGCGAGTCTCCTGAGGTCCGCAGCATATTTGGTGACATCCTGGCCCTCGGGTCTGCAGTGATGGTAAAATTTGTATCTGGTCGTGAGGATGCTCTCCTTCGGTTTCAGCTGGTCATGAATGAGTTCAGTCAGCTCCTCGTATGACTTGTCCGTGGCGCTCCCAGGTGCCAGCAAATCCCTGATGAGACAGTAAACCTCATCGCCACAACTGGAGAGCAATATCGCCTTACGCTTCTCTCTCATTGCGTCTGTGTCCTCCGTCAGGTCGTTTGCTGTGAAGTAGTACTCGAGCCTTTCCGTAAAGGCCTCCCAATCATTGCCCACCGTAAAATCCTTTAGCGAGCCCAGAGTAGCCATGGTTGCGTGGAGTTCCCCCGCTTCCTAGTCGCCAATGTGGTGTATGTAGCACACAAATCACATTGACTCCACACGGTCTGGTGTTGATCTAACTGCTGTGACCTTCGTCCTTTATTGTTCAGCTCTAGAGTGCCTCTCAGGTGTGGTGGTCAGCCTTACATAGTGCCTGTTCTAGGTACTTCCAGGTTTCCCACTACAGCGCTCTTTGTGGTGTGGCATAGTGCTTACATTACATTTAAGGTACTGGGACGATACACACATCATTACATAACAGCGCGGGTGTGTATTGCAACAAGCTAATGATTTCGTGAAACTGCAACCGGTTGCTTATGCATCCAGGAGTCTGTCTAAGGCTGAACGAGCCTACAGCATGATTTAAAAAGAAGTGTTAGCCTGTGTCTATGGGGTAAAGAAAATGCATCAATATCTGTTTGGACTAACATTCGAATTGGAAACTGACCATAAGCCGCTTATTTCCCAGTTTTCCGAGAGTAAAGGGATAAATACCAATACCAGAGATGGGCGCTCACGTTGTCCGCATACAACTACACCATCAGCCACCGGCCAGGCACAGAAAACTGCGCCGATGCTCTCCATAGGCTGCCATTGCCCACGGGGGTGGAAATGGCGCAGCACACAGATCTAGCCATGGTTATGGAAGCATTTGAGAGTGAGCAATCACCCATCACTGCCCGGCAGATCAAAACCTCGACAAGCCAGGACCCCTTATTGCCTCTTTTCAAAAGCTGTGTGCTTCACGGGAGCTGGTCCAGTGTCCCAGTGAAAATGCAGGAAGAGATAAAGCCATTCCAGCAGCGCAAAGATGAAATGTCTATACAGGCAGACTGCCTTCTGTGGGGCAATCGAGTAGTGGTCCCCAAGAAGGGCAGAGACACCTTCATCAATGACCTCCACAGCACCCACCCAGGCATCGTAATGATGAAAGCGATAGCCAGATCCCACGTGTGATGGCCCGGTATCGATGCAGACTTAGAGTCCTGCATTCACAGATATAATACATGTTCGCAGTTAAGCAATGTACCCAGGGAGGCGCCGCTAAGTTTATGGTCTTGGCCCTCCAAACCATGGTCTAGGGTGCACATCGACTATGTAGGCCCGTTCTTGGGTAAAATGTTCCTTGTGGTTGTAGACACGTACTCCAAGTGGATTGAATGTGAGATAATGTCGGCTAGCACGTCCACTGCCACTACTGAAAGCCTGCAGGCCATGTTTGCACACACAGCCTACCTGATGTCCTGGTGAGCGACAACGGGCCATGCTTTACCAGTGCTGAGTTCAAAGAATTCATGACCCGTAACGGGATCAAACATGTCACATCTGCCCCATTTAAACCAGCGTCCAATGGTCAGGCAGAGAGAGCAGTGCAAACCATCAAGTAAGGCTTGAAGAGGGTAACTGAAGGCTCACTGCAGACTCGCCTATCCCGAGTGCTGCTTAGCTACCGCACGAGACCCCACTCGCTCACTCGGATCCCACCTGCTGAACTGCTCATGAAAGGAGCACTGAAGACAAGGCTCTCGTTAGTTCACCCTGATCTACATGAACAGGTAGAGAGCAGACGGCTTCAACAATGTGCATACCATGATAGCGCAAAGATTGAAATCAATGATCCTGTATTTGTATTAAATTATGGACAAGGTCCCAAGTGGCTTCCCGGCACTGTCATGGCCAAAGAGGGGAGCAGGGTGTTTCGGGTCAAACTTTCAAATGGACTCATTCACCGGAAACACTTGGACCAAATCAAACTCAGATTCACGGACTATCCTGAGCAACCCACCTTGGACCCTACCTTTTTTGATTCCCCAACATACATATCAATGGCAACCGGCACCACGGTTGACCACGAAGCAGAACCCATCATCTACAGAAACCCTGCAGGGCACAACACACCAGGCAGTCCAGCAAGGCCAGCTGCACAGCAGCCCAGCAAGGGCCCAACAAATGATTCAACAACACCAGTTTTCACACTGAGACGATCAACCAGGGCAAGAAGGGCCCCAGTTCGACTCACATTGTAAATAGTTACACTATTGACTTTGTGGGGGAGTCTTGTTATATATGTGGACTTGTATTTACTCTGTAATGCCACCATAGGGCTCATCCCCTGGAGTCCCAAGGGATCGCATAATCCCTTGGGAGCAGAGGTATTTAAGGAGGCTTCACAGGTTGGCGAGGCACTTTGGAGACCTGCAATAAAAGACTAAGATCACATTTTACTTTGAGCTCACAGTGTTCCGTCTGACTTTATCTCCATACACAACAGAAGGGAGGGGAAGTGTCGGAGATGGACCATGTGAAGGTGAGGGAAGGGTGGAAAGTGGATGCAAAGTGAATGAAATTTTCTAGTTCAAGGTGAGAGCAGGAAACGGCACCAATACAGTCCTCAAAGTACTGGAAAAAGAGGTGAGGGAGGGGACCCAAGTAGGACTGGAACAAAGAATGTTCCATATATCCCACAAAAAGGCAGGTATAGGACCCATGCGAGTTCCTATAGCAACACCTTTAATTTGGAGGAAGTGAACTGAACTCCAACTGAAGTCATCTGAACTACCTTCATCAACCCTCTGTTATTTAATCGAAGAACTCAATTAAGTTTGTGTCACATGATTTGCCTTTAACAAATCTATGTTGGCTGTCATTTATTAACCCATATTTTTCCAAATGTACTGGAAGGCAAAAAATGTCGACTGGAGGAGTGTCCAGATTCTCTGAGGCTTTAGTGAAGGAAGTTAGGCGAAAGAAGAATATCCTATTTCCATCACATGGGAGAAGAGAGCCTTGATGAGGCAATGAGGAAAGAATGGTCCGAGGTGGCTGAGCGTGTAAATACCAGAAGTAGAGCTCCTCTGACCTGGAAAATGTGCAGAGACAAATCAAATGACCTGACCCAGGAAAGAATCCCTTGTTGGCATTGTCAGCACAGCCCTGCACCACTTTACTGTAGCAGAATCCATGAAAATGTTGACCTCCCCTGCTTCACATTCCTCTCGTATGCTATCATCTGTTGAATTGACTGCTATGGATTTCCTGGGCAGAGGGAGAGCCAGAGCTATTGCAGAAGGTGAGGCAGGAGGAGGAGTGCTACAAGGTGCCTGGCTCTATAGCCATCCACTTCTCTTATCATTTAACTATCCCCCTCAATCAATCTGCATCACAGACTGATTCTACATTGTGCAACCACTGTTTTGCAATGAAATACCATTGCCTCTAGCTACTAACCAGTTTTTGTATTCTCTTTTCCCAGGTACTGATGATGTCCTGGGACCATTGACAGTACAGGTAGAGGAAGAAGAATCACCAACTGAAGATGCATCATCACTCACTCTTAAGCTTGCAAGCACCAGCTCAGAAATTGCCATCCCAACACCTTTAAATAGTGACTTAGAGGGGCTAGCATTGGGTGATGCACCAAGCAAAAGTGTTCAGGAGCAAGGGCAGATAGAGTGGACAGTTCCGGACACAGCTCATCAGATGGCTAAGCTTGTGTCCTAGCCGTGCTGTAGAGGACATAAATGATGACTTCAAGGGCCGAGCTTTCAAAAGTCATATATTACTTGAGTACTAGGAATTAGCTGGTGTGATGGACTGCCTGTCAGATGGGCTATGCTACATCTTGGACAGTCTACTTCCAACATGTGTGTGGCTCTCATGCCTGGAGCTGAGTCACTTCAGTCTACCATGGAGCATGTGGTGACCTCAATGCAGACTACAGTTGGGCCCACTGTACAAGAGTCTCTGGCACAACACTGTCTGCTCTCCTGCAGATTGGTGGAGCGACTGGCAGTGGCACCTTGAGAGAGGTGTATACTGTCCCTCTCAGGGTGACAGCATTCCTGCCTGGCTGCAACCTCTCGCCCAGTAACAGTTGCCGCAGTCTGCAGCTCCGCCTTCTTAGACCCGAATTCCTCCTGCACTGGAGGCTCAGCAGCCTTCCACACACTAAGCTGAAGGCACTCAGGAAGCATATTGTATTAACACTAGAGTAGGTAAGAGCACTTAAGACATGCATTAGGAGGTTGCACCAAGGTGAACAGTAATTAATGGCAGGTGTAAAGATCAATGTAAGTTATATTCTTTTTGGAAATTCTTGCTGTCCAGAGTTTGTTTGGTAAGTTTTTGATGTCCATGCAATGTGTTTTTCTGAAGGCTCCATCCTTATGTCTGGGTTGATTGCAGTCCGAAGGATGATGTAAGGAGTGGACCTGAGGTTTGCAGGGACTATTAGTGAAAAGGAATAGTAAATTTTCAGCTGAAATACTCCAGGATCAGCAGCTGGCTTTGCGCCACCTGATCATCCTCAGTGTCACTCATGCTCCTCTGACTCCATGCCTTGCTCTGCAGCTGGCTCAATGGATTTGGTCTTCTGGATGGCAAAATTGTACATAACGCAACACACAATGATTATCCTAGTAATGTTCTGGGGTTCAGACAGTAGAAGCATTGCATCAGGAGCTCTCAATGCTGTTCTATCTGGGCTCAGGTTGGGGGATGGCACTGATTGCACCTCATCTCTCCATCTGTGCTTGGCTTCCTGAAAGGTGTCATCCGTGAGGTTTGGAAAGGATAGCCTTTGTCCCCAAACAGCCAGCCTCTGACCTAATGCTCGAGGTGAAAGAGAGTGGGGATGAAGGCATCATGACAGCTACCAGGAATCCTGGCACAGAGCTGCTTGCTGTTCCACACAAGCTGGATGGTCAGTGACTAAAATCCCTTCCTCTTCATGTAGACTCCAGGCTCTTCTACTGGAGCATGCAAGGCAGTCGATGATGCCCCGGATCTGGAGGAAGCCCACGCTCCTGGAAATTTCAGGGCCCTATCTTCCTGCTTTGCGGTGTCCGTGGGGAAAGATATGAAGTCATTGGCTTTGGCAAAGAGAGCATCCATCACCTGGCAAACACAGGCCTGCACAGCTGATTGGCTGATGTTGTTGATGCCACTTGCTGCAACTTGGAATGACGCTGAGGCATAAAGGTTCAAGTTTACAGACTTTGATACCCACGGACAAGAAAGTGCATTATCTTGTTGTGGCTACAGTTGGTGCTGTAGTTGGTGACAGAGCTCTGGGTCAGCCTTCGTAATAAAGTGGAGCCTCCTCACACACTGTTCCTCAGTGAACTACAGGGTAAGAGGTTCTGGACCTGTACACTTCTGCAGGTTAAGGTTTCCTGCGAGCTGCCCTCTTTCTGTCTCTTCTCTCTGCAGATGCAGCTCTCTGGACCCCAGTCTGCTCCACCTCCACTTCCAGCCAACCCTGGCAATGCAAGCACCAAACACACTAAAATAAGTGGTCAGTCACCCCTGGACACAATACCGGTGCCCATGGGCACAATCACGGTGCCCATGGATACAATCCTGGTGCCCATGGACACAATCGCAGTGCCCATGAACACAATCACGGTGCCCATGGACACAATCGCGGTGCCCATGGACACAATTGCGGTGCCCATGGGCACAATCCCAGTGCCCATGGACACAATTGCGGTGCCCGTGGACACAATCCCGGTGCCCATGGATACAATCGTGGTGCCCATGGATACAATCGTGGTGCCCAAGGACACAATCACGGTGCCCATGGACACAATCCTGGTGCTAATGGACACAATTGCGGTGCCCATGGATCCAATCGCGGTGCCCATGGATACAATCGTGGTGCCCATGGATACAATCGTGGTGCCCATGGACACAATCCTGGTGGCCATGGGCACAATCGCGGTGCCCATGGACACAATCGTGATGCCCATGGAGACAATCGTGGTGCCCATGGACACAATCCTGGTGGCCATGGGCACAATCGCGGTGCCCATGGACACAATCGTGATGCCCATGGATACAATCGTGGTGCCCATGGACACAATCCCGGTGCTGACTCACCAAGTTACCGTTGCAAACGATTATGGTCAGTTCCCGCAATCAAAACTCCTCAAAAACTCAAAACTAGCACACTGGCAGTCCAAATAAAGTGCCTGAAAGCAGCTGATGATTCCTTTAATGCTCCCTCCAAGCAGGTCACGCCCATGATTTCTGTGACTAATTTAGAATGGGCGAGTAATGCCGCAGCTATTGGAAAAGGCATTTGGGTCCAATCAAAGGACAGGTCCCTATTTATCATGATTTGAAAAGTACTAAGAAAGACACAAAGGCCTAGAAATTGGAGGTATTTGCGCTTGCCATTAAGGCCCGTTTTAGCAAAAAAATGCCAGCACTCTCACTTCCTCTCGCTGCCGGTGGTTCCCGTGGCGGCTGCCTTTTTCAGCTGGGCAGCAGCGCTGCTGATGTCCACACTCGCTAGGGGCATATAGATTATGCACATCGTGACATCAATGACTGTGCAACGCTCACCTGATGCCCAATCTGCCATTTTCACATTTGCTGCTCCACTTACCGGCCTGTGTTAATTACAACCAGCTGGCCAAGTGTTCACAAGCCGGAAGGAGTCTCCAGCAGCATTATTTAAAGGGATCGTCAGGAACAACTTGCAGCTGACATATTTGTTCAGTTTGACTGGCTCCATGTAACTTTCTGCAACTCAAGCAGCTTTCTAAACTTGTTTCAAGGTCCTAAGGTAACAGGGACTGTTGGTGCAAGTAGATAACGCCTTCAGTCTTATTTAAAGACTTCTGCTCATAACACTTGCTCACAGTCATGGGTGCTCTACTTGCAGTCCCCCTTGTGCTCGAGTATCTTTTGGAGAGGAAGCGATGGCAGTGAAGAAGAGCAGAAGATGCTTGCAGAGGGAGGAGGAGAGCCGGGGGGGTTCTCAACAGGAAGCCTTACCCACTTAGAGTCTTCAGAGAGCACTTCTCTTATCTCCACTTAAGTGATGAGTAGAGAATTAGGAGTTTCCACTTCACCAAGGAGGTGGTCACAGAACTCGGCCCCCTGCAACCAGACCTGCAGCCTGAGAGCAGGGCGAACTCGACTCTCCCAGTGGCCTTCACTTTTTTTGCCAGCGGATCCCTCTGGTCTGCAGCAGAAAACATAGCTAACAGCTTCCGGTTCGCTGTCCACCACTGCATCCGTGAAGTCACCTGGAGATGGGACTATGCTGTCTTCTCTCTGAACAGAGAGAAGCAGGAAGAGCGCATATGTGGCTTTGCCAGGATAGCGGGCTTCCTCATGGTGCAAAACACCATCAACTGCACCCATGTGGTTTTGTGGCCGCGGCATGACAATCCTTTCGTAACCACAAAGGCTACCATTCGCTTAATGTGCAGTTGGTGTCAACCATGCACAGCACATCCTAATGGTCAATGCCCACTATCCTGGCAGCAGTCATGAAGTCTTCATCCTGCATCAGTCCAGTGTGACAGCAAGCTTCCAGCCACCACATCAAACACAAGGATTACGCGCTCTGCACCTGACTGATGAATCCCTTCCACAACCCCAACACTCCTGCCCAGCACTCATATAATGAGAGCCAGGCTGCCACCAGCAACATCAGCGAGTGGACCATCGGGCTACGGAAGCAACGGTTCCACCACCTTGACCGCTCAGAAGAAGCCATTCACTGCTCGATGGAGCAGATGACTCATTTCGTGGTGGTCGCTGCATGCTTCACAACTTGGCGATGATGAAGGTGCAGCCCTTGCCAGCAGGGATTGCAGGACCAACTCAGGAAGAGGAGCAAGAGGAGGAGGACGAGGAGTAAGGGAGGGGCAGGCAGCAAATCCCCCTTCCACACAGGCTGTCCGTGAATGCCTCATCAGACTCTGATTCAAGTGAATGAAACTCCAGATCCTTGTTGCTCACCACAGCCACATTATACCATCCCTCTGTCTCAGAACATCACAGCAACCTCTCGGACACAAAGCTGAAATGAGAGTCACCACAAAACAAACATTCCAAGCAAAATTAATACATTTATAACTATTCAATTTACATTACAATAATTGTAATATAATCTGTTGTTCGTGTGCTCTTTCCTACTCTGGTGCACCTATGCAGTGCTCCCCCAGTGACTGCAGCATAGCTGGTAGAAGGCTGCTAAGTTTTCATGGGGGAGACTTCAGATGGCCTTGCAGGATAACCTCAAGCAGTTCTGGACCTGTAGACTGCACCACTTCAGCACGGGTGGCAGAGGTCTGGGTTGGCTGGCTGACAGGCAGTGGCAAGGGCAATGGCAGCATGGCAGTTGTGGGAATAGGAACGCTGTCATCCTGAAAAAAGACAACAGGTTCCTGTTCCACAGACCCAGTGACACTCCCCCCAGACGGTGTCTCAGCACTCCGAGCAATCTGTTGGAGGAGCTTGCTGTGCACAAATTGGCTGCTGCGTTTCCTACATTACAACAGTGACTACACTCCAAAAGTACTTCAATGGCTGTAAAGCACTTTTAAATGTCCAGTAGTTGTGAAAGTGTCAGCTGTGGCTCAGTGGATAGCGTCCTCACCTCTGAGTCAAAAGGTTGTGGATTCACATCCCACTCTAGGAATTTGAGCACAAATATCTAGACTGACACTCCAGTGCAGTGCGGAGGGAGTACTGCACTGTCGGAGGTGCTGTCTTTCAGATGAAACATTAAACTGAGGCCCAATTTGTTTCCTCAAGTGTATGTAAAAGATCACATGGCACCATTTCGAAGTAAAGCAGGGAAGGTGTTCTGGCCAATATTAATCACTCAATTTGTTATATATGTAAACTTGTATTTACTCTGTACAGCCACCAGAGGGCGTATACCCTGGAGTCCCAAGGGAACCCATAATCCCTGGGAGCACCAGTATATAAGGAGGCTTCACAGGTTGGAGAGGCACTCTGAAGACCTGCAATAAAACTACTTTGAGCTCACAGTGTTCAGTCTGACTCTTTCTCCATACACAACAACTGGCAACGAGATACAGATAGCGAACCCAAAGATGTAGGGAACAGTGGGCATCCTGGAGAAATTCTCGGAGGGAGATGATTGGAAAACTTTTGTGGAGCGACTCGACCAATACTTCGTGGCCAACGAGCTAGATGGGGAAGATAGTGCTGCCAAACGAAGGGCGATCCTCCTCACCATCTGTGGGGCATCAACATATGGCCTCATGAAGAATCTGCTCTCTCCAGTGAAACCCACGGAGAAATCGTACGACGATCTGTGCACATTGGTCCGAGAGCATTTGAACCCGAAGGAAAGCGTTCTGATGGCGAAGTATCAGTTCTACACCGACAAAACGTCTGAAGGCTAGGAAGTGGCGAGTTATGTCGCCGAGCTAAGATGCCTTACAGGACATTGCGAATTTGAAGGACATTTGGAGCACATGCTCAGAGACTTTCGTACTTGACATTGGCAAACTTTTGACTGTAGAGTAAGGCCATAGCGATAGCCCAGGCGTTCATTGCCAATGACAATACGAAGCAAATCTCTCAGCACAAAAGTGCTGCTACAAGTACTGTGAACAAAGTGATGTTGTTTTCGAATCATAACGTACAGGGCAGGTCACACATACCTGCAACTACACATCCGCAGATGTCTCAGAATTCACCGTCAAGGGTGATGAATGCAAGGCCATTAACACCTTGTTGGCGCTGCGGGGGTGATCATCGTTTCCATTCATGTCGATTCAAAGAGTACGTTTGCAAAGGCTGTAGAACAATGGGACACCTCCAACAAGTGTGCAGGCAAGCTGCAAAGCCTGTTAAACCTGCAAACCTCCATGTTGCAGAGGAGGATAGATCCATGGAGGATCACGATGAACCAGAGCCTCAGATCAAGGAAGCAGAGGTTCATGGGATGCACACATTCACCACGAATTGCCCCCGATAATGCTGAATGTTGATCTAAATGGACTCCCGGTGTCAATGGAGTTGGACACAGGGCAAAAAGACTTTCGAAAGTTTGTGGTGCAACAAGGCCTCAAGGCCAGTCTTAACTCCAGTTCGCATGAAACTAAGAACTTACACGAAAAAACTGATACCTGTAATCGGCAGTGCTACGGTCAAGGACTCCTACGATGGAGCGGTGCACAAGCTACCACTTTGGGTGGTACCAGGCGATGGTCCCATGCTGCTTGGCAGGAGCTGGCTGGGAAAGATACGCTGGAACTGGGACAACATCCAAGCGCTATCGCCCGCTGACGGCACTTTGTGTGCCCAGGTCTTAAACAAATTTCCTTCGCTGTTCGAATCAGGCATCGGGAAATTCCAAGGAGCAAAAGTGCAGATCCACCTAATTCCGGTGGCACGACCCATCCATCTTAAGGCGAGAGCAGTAACGTACATGATGAGAGAAAGGGTAGAGATTGAGCTAGACCGGCTGCAAAGAGAGGGCATAATTTCCCCGATCGAGTTCAATGAGTGGGCCAGTCCTAGTCCTCAAGGGAGACGGCACCATCAGAATCTGTGGCTATTACAAAGTAACTATCAATCGTTTCTCCCTGCAGGACCAATACCCACTACCAAAGGCCGATGACCTCTTTGCAATGCTGGCAGGAGGAAAGACGTTCCTGAAGCTGGATCTGACTTCAGCCTACATGACGCAGGAACTGGAGGAATCATCGAAGGCCCTCACCTGCATCAACACGCACAAGGGTCTTTTTGTTTATAACAGATACCCGTTTGGAATCCGATCGGCAGCAGCAATAGTCCAGAGAAACATGGAAAGTTTACTGAAGTCGGTCCCGTACACCGTGGTCTTCCAGGACGACATCCTGGTCACAGGTCGGAACATAGTCAAGCACCTGCAGAACCTGGAGGAGGTTCTTAGTCGACTCAACCGCATGGGGCTCAGGTTAAAACGCTTGAAGTGTCTTTTCCTGGCGTCTGAAGTGGAGTTCTTGGGAAGGAGGATTGTGGCGGACAGCATCAGCCCCACCAAGGCAAAGACGGAGGCAATCGAGATCGCACCGAGGCCACAGAATGTGACAGAGCTGCGGTCGTTTCTGGGATTCCTGAACTACTTTGGTAACTTTTTACCGGGTCTCAGCACACTGTTAGAACCACTGCATGTCTTACTACGCAAAGGGAACGAATGGGTTTGGGGCAAAAGCCAAGAAAATGCCTTTGTAAAAGCGAGGAAATTGTTATGCTCAAACAAATTGCTTGTGTTGTATGATCCATGTAAGAGTTTAGTGCGAGCATGTGATGCGTCGTCATATGGCGTCGGGTGTGTATTGCAACAAGCTAATTATTTCGGGAAACTGCAATCGGTTGCCTATGCATCCAGGAATCTGTCTAAGGCTGAGAGAGCCAGGTCAGGCACAGAAAACTGCGCCGATGCCCTCAGTAGGCTGCCATTGCCACCACGGGGGTGGAAATGGCACAGCCCACAGATCTAGCCATGGTTATGGAAGCATTTGAGAGTGAGCAATCACCCGTCACTGCCTGGCAGATCAAAACCTCGACAAGCCAGGACCCCTTATTATCTTTAGTCAAATCTGTGTGCTTCACGGGAGCTGGTCCAGTCACCCAGTGGAAATGCAGGAAGAGATAAAGCTGTTCCAGCGGCGCAAAGCTGAAATGTCTATACAGGCAGACTGCCTTCTGTGAGGCAATCGAGTAGTGGTCCCCAAGAAGGGCAGAGACACCTTCATCAATTACCTCCACAGTACCCACCCAGGCATCGTAATGATGAAAGCGATAGCCAGATCCCACTTAGAGTCCTGCATTTACAGATGTAATACATGCTCGCAGTTAAGCAATGTACCCAGGGAGGTGCCGCTACATTTATGGTCTTGGCCCTCCAAACCGTATTCTAGGGTACACATCGACTAGGCAAGCCAGATCGTGGGTAAAATGTTCCTCGTGGTTGTAGACGCGTACTCCAAGTGGATTGAATGTGAGATTATGTCGGCTAACATGTCCGCTGCCACTACTGAAAGCCTGCGGGCCATGTTTGCCACACATGGCCTACCTGATGTCCCGGTGAGCGACAACGGGCCATGTTTTACCAGTGCTGAGTTCAAAGAATTCATGACCCGTAACGGGATCAAACATGTCACATCTGCCCCATTTAAACCAGCGTCCAATGGTCAGGCAGAGAGAGCAGTGCAAACCATCAAGCAAGGCTTGAAGAGGGTAACTGAAGACTCACTGCAGACTCGCCTATCCCGAGTGCTACTTAGCTACCGCACGAGACCCCACTCACTCACTGGGATCCCACCTGCTGAACTGTTCATGAAAAGAGCACTTAAGACAAAGCTCTCGTTAGTTCACCCTGATCTAAATGAACAGGTAGAGAGCAGGCGGCTTCAACAAAATGCATACCATGATAACGCAAATGTGTCACGCGAGATTGTAGTCAATGATCCTGTATTTGTATTAAATCATGGACAAGGTCTCAAGTGGCTTCCCGGCACTGTTGTGGCCAAAGAGGGGAGCAGGGTGTTTCGGGTCAAACTTTTAAATTGACTCACTCACCGGAAACACTTGGACCAAATCAAACTCAGATTCACAGACTATCCTGAGCAACCCACCTTGAACCCTACCTTTTTTGGTCCCCCAACATACACACCTATGGCAACCGGCACCGCGGTTGACCACGAAGCAAAACCCATCATCCGCAGCAGCCCAGCATGGCCCAAAACACCAGGCAGCCCAGCAAGGCCAGCTGCACAGCAGCCCAGCGAGGGCCCAACAAATGATTCAACAACACCAGCTTTCACACCGAGACGATCAGCCAGGGCAAGAAGGGCCCCAGATCGACTCACATTGTAAATAGTTACACTATTGACTTTGGGGGGGGAAGAGTGTTGTTATATATGTAAACTTTTATTTACTCTGTACAGCCACCAGAGGGCTCATACCCTGGAGTCCCAAGGGATCCCATAATCCCTTGGGAGCACAGATATTTAAGGAGGCTTCACAGGTTGGAGAGGCACTTTGCAGACCTGCAATAAAAGACTAAGGTCACACTTTACTTTGAGCTCACAGTGTTCAGTCTGACTCTTTCTCCACACACAACACAATCAACATAACAAAAACAGATTATCTGGTCATTATCACATTGCTGTTTGTAGGAGCTGCCGCGTTTCCTACATTACATTACAGTGACTACATTCCAAAAGTATTTTATTGGCTGTAAAGCGCTTTAAGGCGTCCGATGGCCATAAAAGGCACTATATAAATCCAAGCCTTTCTTTCTTTTTCTTTCTTTTTTTCTCTTTCTTTCTTTCTTTCTTTCTTTCTTTCTTTCTTTCTTTCTTTCTTTCTTTCTTTCTTTCTTTCTCTCTCTGCAAGCCCCTTTCAACACGAGTAAACCCAGTCACTATGGCAGCACTTTGAACGGGCGCAGCCAAATAGCGCTGACCCTTGACACCACCCATTTTTAGGCCAGAACCAATTTCTAAGCAATATGGGCTAGACTTTCGGCATAAATCCGCCCATTTACTGCCCATATAACCGCCGAGATTCAGTTTACCACCCATATTTGATTATAAATGGAAACTAACGCCCAATTATCGCCCATTTATCACCAGCGGAATTTTCGGCATACAGTTACCACCGGGAATTAGCTGAACCGCCCGCCCATATTTTTTTAATACAATCTGACGTCCTCACTTGTGCACCGCCCAGAAGACTGTTTATAATGGGAACTAATGCCCAAATACCGGCCAGATTATCGGCGAGCGCTACTTTCAGCATTTCGCCCATATACCGACCAAATGATCGCTGCCCAGAAAGACGCTCAAGAAAAGCTGCACTCACCTGACCTTAACCAAGTGGTATGGATGCCATTTTGTAACTCGGAGGACTTTTACTAAAAGGCTGCTTCAAGTTGATGGGAGCATTGAAGTAATTTGTGAGTGATTTTAAGGGCGTTTTAAAATCTTGACAAGCATCTAATCACATTGTGGTGAATGTTGAGTTTATATTGCATTTGTAGAGGACAATTTAAGAATTTTGAAGACAGATTAGGGTATTTATAGTGATGGGCCCTGTAATTTCTCAGCCAGTATTGATGACTACTCACATACTGCAGAATAGAGATGGGAGAAGGTTCATTGAAGAGCATTATATGCCCAATCAAAGAGGTGGCAGACTGCTGAGGAGGAGAAGACCTTACACCCAACGGATTTACAGGGATAAGCGATCGTACCTGGACTTGTCTGATAATGCTTGCATTAGGAGGCTGCACTTCCAAAAGGAGGTCATCAGTGAGATATGCCAGCTAATTAAGGGAGATCTGCAGCCTATCAGCATCATCAGGACAGCACTGTCCATTGAGGTTAAGGTTACTGCGGCACTTTCCTTCTATGCATTGGGCTCCTTTCAGGCCTCAGCTGGCGACATTTGCAGCATCTCTCAGCACGCCACACATTGCTGCATTCGACAGGTGACTGAAGGCCTTTGGACTTTATAAACTTCCCTATACCCAGGGAGGCACAGAATGAGAGGGCTTTGGGGTTCTCGAGAATAGCAACTTCCCCAAGGTGCAGGGTGCAATAGACTGTACGCACATCGCCCTGCAAGCACCTTTAGAGAATGCAGAGGTTTACTGTAACCGAAAGGGATTTCACTCCCTGAATGTGCAGCTCATTGTCGACCACAAGCAAATAATCATGGAAGCAAATGCTAATTTTCCAGGCAGCATTCATGATGTACACATCTTGTGTGAGAGCATTGTCTCCGACCTGTTTAAGAGTCAGCCACAAGGTCACGGTTGGATGCTGGAGGATAAAGGATATGGCCTTGCCAGCTTTTTCATGACACCTCTGCGAAAGACTCAGATAGAAGCCAAGAAGTGCAACAATGAAAGCCATATAGCCACATGCAATATCATCAAAATGACAATTGGAATGCTTAAGCAGAGCAATAATTGATGCCTGGACCACTCAGGAGGCAACCTACAATACAACCCTGAGCAGGTCGCGGAGTTCATAGAAACATAGAAACATAGAAAATAGGTGCAGGAGTAGGCCATTCGGCCCTTCTAACCTGCACTGCCATTCAATAAGTTCATGGCTGAACATGCAACTTCAGTACCCCATTCCTGCTTTCTCGCCATACCCCTTGATCCCCCTAGTAGTAAGGACTTCATCTAACTCCTTTTTGAATATATTTAGTGAATTGGCCTCAACAACTTTCTGTGGTAGAGAATTCCACAGGTTCACCACTCTCTGGGTGAAGAAGTTTCTCCTCATCTCGATCCCAAATGGCTTACCCCTTATCCTTAGACTGTGACCCCTGGTTCTGGACTTCCCCAACATTGGGAACATTTTTCCTACATCTACCCTGTCTAAACCCATCAGAATTTTAAACGTTTCTATGAGGTCCCCTCTCATTCTTCTGAACTCCAGTGAATACAAGCCCAGTTGATCCAATCTTTCTTGATATGTCAGTCCCGCCATCCCGGGAATCAGTCTGGTGAACCTTCGCTGCACTCCCTCAATAGCAAGAATATCCTTCCTCAGGTTAGGAGACCAAAACTGTACACAATACTCCAGGTGTGGCCTCACCAAGGCCCTGTACAACTGTAGCAACACCTCCCTGCCCCTGTACTCAAATCCCCTCGCTATGAAGGCCAACATGCCATTTGCTTTCTTAACCGCCTGCTGTACCTGCATGCCAACCTTCAATGACTGATGTACCATGACACCCAGGTCTCGTTGCACCTCCCCTTTTCCTAATCTGTCACCATTCAGATAATAGTCTGTCTCTCTGTTTTTACCACCAAAGTGGATAACCTCACATTTGTCCACATTATACTTCATCTGCCATGCATTTGCCCACTCACCTAACCTATCCATGTCGCTCTGCAGCCTCATAGCATCCTCCTCGCAGCTCACACTGCCACCCAACTTAGTGTCATCTGCAAATTTGGAGATACTACATTTAATCCCCTCATCTAAATCATTAATGTACAGTGTAAACAGTTGGGGCCCCAGCACAGAACCTACTAGTCACTGCCTGCCATTCTGAAAAGTCCCCATTTACTCCTATTCTTTGCTTCCTGTCTGACAACCAGTTCTCAATCCATGTCAGCACACTACCCCCAATCCAATGTGCTTTAACTTTGCACATTAATCTCTTGTGTGGGACCTTATCGAAAGCCTTCTGAAAGTCCAAATATACCACGTCAACTGGTTCTCCCTTGTCCACTCTACTGGAAACATCCTCAAAAAATTCCAGAAGATTTGTCAAGCATGATTTCCCTTTCACAAATCCATGCTGACTTGGACCTATCATGTCACCTCTTTCCAAATGCGCTGCTATGACATCCTTAATAATTGATTCCATCATTTTACCCACTACCGATGTCAGGCTGACCGGTCTATAATTCCCTGTTTTCTCTCTCCCTCCTTTTTGAAAAAGTGGGGTTACATTGGCTACCCTCCACTCAATAGGAACTGATCCAGAGTCAATGGAATGTTGGAAAATGAATGTCAATGCATCTGCTATTTCCAAGGCCACCTCCTTAAGTACTCTGGGATGCAGTCCATCAGGCCCTGGGGATTTATCGGCCTTCAATCCCATCAATTTCCCCAACACAATTTCCCGACTAATAAGAATTTCCCTCAGTTCCTCCTCCTTACTGGACCCTCTGACCCCTTTTATATCCGGAAGGTTGTTTGAGTCCTCCTTAGTGAATACCGAACCAAAGTACTTGTTCAATTGGTCCGCCATTTCTTTGTTCCCCGTTATGACTTCCCCTGATTCTGACTGCAGGGAACCTACGTTTGTCTTTACTAACCTTTTTCTCTTTACATATCTATAGAAACTTTTGCAATCCGTCTTAATGTTCCCTGCAAGCTTCTTCTCGTACTCCATTTTCCCTGCCCTAATCAAACCCTTTGTCCTCCTCTGCTGAGTTCTAAATTTCTCCCAGTCCCCGGGTTCGCTACTATTTCTGGCCAATTTGTATGCCACTTCCTTGGCTTTAATACTATCCCTGATTTCCCTTGATAGCCACGGTTGAGCCACCTTCCCTTTTTTATTTTTAGGCCAGACAGGAATGTACAATTGTTGTAGTTCATCCATGCGGTCTCTAAATGCCTGCCATTGCCCATCCACAGTCAACCCCTTAAGTATCATTCGCCAATCTACCCTAGCCAATTCATGCCTCATACCTTCAAAGTTACCCTTCTTTAAGTTCTGGACCATGGTCTCTGAATTAACTGTTTCATTCTCCATCCTAATGCAGAATTCCACCATATTATGGTCACTCTTCCCCAAGGGGCCTCGCACAACGAGATTGCTAATTAATCCTCTCTCATTACACAACACCCAGTCTAAGATGGCCTCCCCCCTAGTTGGTTCCTCGACATATTGGTCTAGAAAACCATCCCTTATGCACTCCAGGAAATCCTCCTCCACCGTATTGCTTCCAGTTTGGTTAGCCCAATCTATGTGCATATTAAAGTCACCCATTATAACTGCTGCACCCTTATTGCATGCACCCCTAATTTCCTGTTTGATGCCCTCCCCAACATCACTACTACTGTTTGGAGGTCTGTACACAACTCCTACTAACGTTTTTTGCCCTTTGGTGTTCTGCAGCTCTATCCATATAGATTCCACATCATCCAAGCTAATGTCCTTCCTAACTATTGCATTAATCTCCTCCTTAACCAGCAATACTACCCCACCTCCTTTTCCTTTTATTCTATCCTTCCTGAATGTTGAATACCCCTGGATGTTGAGTTCCCAACCCTGATCATCCTGGAGCCACGTCTCTGTAATCCCAATCACATCATATTTGTTAACATCTATTTGCACAGTTAATTCATCTGCCTTATTATGGATACTCCTTGCATTAAGACACAAAGCCTTCAGACTTGTTTTTTTCACACCCTTTGTCCTTTTAGAATTTTGCTGCCCAGTGGTCCTTTTTGTTCTTTGCCTTGGGTTTCGCTGCCTTCCACTTTTACTCATCTCCTTTCTGTCTTTTGTCTCCTTTTTGTTTCCCTCTGTCTCCCTGCATTGGTTCCCATCCCCCTGCCATATTAGTTTAACTCCTCCCCAACAGCACTAGCAAACCCTCCCCCTAGGACATTGGTTCTAGTCCTGCCCAGGTGCAGACCGTCCGGTTTGTACTGGTCCCACCTCCCCCAGAACCGGTTCCAATGCCCCAGGAATTTGAATCCCTCCCTGCTGCACCACTGCTCAAACCACGTATTCATCTGCGCTATCCTGCGATTCCTACTCTGACTTGCACGTGGCAGTGGTAGCAATCCCGAGATTACTACTTTTGAGGTCCTACTTTTTAATTTAGCTCCTAGCTCCTTAAATTCGTTTCGTAGGACCTCATCCCTTTGTGGTGTGCTGCATGTTGCATAACTTAGCTATCAGGAGGGGACAAGAATTGCCAGATGGGACCGCCGGTCCACCTCAGGAGAGAGGGAAGGTGGAAGAGGAGCAGGAGGAGGAGAAGGACAAGGACCTCGAGGTGGACAATCAGCCTGACGATGAACCCATGGCTCCACCCCACCCTACACTGCAGGAAAAGCCCATGTTAGTTACGCAGCTGCAAGACTGTTGCGTCAGCAGCTCATAAGTGAATGCTTTGCATGAAGTTACATTGGTGACAGTTATAGTTGCATTACATTTCATCCTTGCATGGCCTGGCCTCGCCATTGTTTGCAACCCTTGTATTGATGTTTAACCTTTCTGTTATTAGAAGACACTGCACAATAATTGTAAGTGAAATAAAAAATCTTTATTACACATAAAAAAAATTTTTTAAACAAACTAAAGTGAAAAAACAAACATGTACATTAAATAAATAATTGAATATAAACACCCATCTCCCCCCTCCACCCCCAACAGTCAACAACTTTTTAATAACAACAATAATTTTTCAATAACAATTAAAATATAACAGGACACAAACACCCACCCACACACCCACCCATTCCACCAACAGTCAACAAATTTTTAATAACAATAATAACAACAACAACCCCGCCAACAGTCAACAATACAAAATCAAGAATAAGGCCCATCCCCCCATCCAACTACCTGCGGCCATGCTTCCCTCTGCCTCTACTCCCCCTGGTCTGAAACCCCCCCCCCCCCGGCCTTTTCCCACTTACACTCCCACTTCTACCAACATTGACACCAAGCCATCTTGCAGCTGGTCACCTTGAGCGCTGCTGCTGTGGGGGAGGGGGGCAGTGGGGGCAGGGGTGGTGAGGGGAGCGGGGGAGGGTGGGTGGTGATGGTGACAGAGTCACATTTTCTGGTGAAACTGGAGAAGACGTTTCCAAAGAAACATCTTCCGAGTCAGAAGCAACTGCTTCCTTCTGACTCGCATCTGTCAGCATGTGTGGTGTGGCACCTTGGGGTGCAGTGCCGTATCCTGAGACCACCGCCTGCCGCATGGCATCGACAGAATCGGCCATTCTCTGCGTTGTCGCAACCATCTGCGCCATGTCTTCCGAAATACGCGCAGTCAGTGCGGCAATGTTACCGGTCAATCCACCCATCGCCTGGAGGAGCTCTCGACCAATGTCGACACTCGTCCTCAACAGTGAAACCACGTCCAGGTCGTTGCGCATGCCTACTTTGCTGACCCAACCTCCACGGGATTGGTGTAGGCGCTGGACCACTCAGGGTGCCCTGTGGCAAGATGCTTGGCCCCGCTACTTCCTCAGTTGACGAGGACGTGGCCGCAGGAACATTAGATCCCTTGAGTTGAGCAACACGGTTGAGGCTAATCATTCTCTTCAGTTGTCTCCTCTGTGGTCAACACGACCTGCACCAGAAGTGGTGACGTTCTAGGGGCCTCCATGTTCCTGCCTTGCTCCTGGGGAGCCTGGAGAGCTAGAAAACATAACTGAGGTTAGTAGAAGAGAAGGGGAGGCCAGGGTGACATGAGAATGCTTACGCTGTGCAGGAATATATACGAGGAGCAACACTACTGCAATAAATATCATTGACAGAGGCCACATATAATTAACATCATGAGAGTACAGAAGCTGCATGGTATTACAATGAGATTTTGTGATCCCATCATTAATTACATAATATTACATCATTCATATATTATATTCAAATGGCATTAAATTACATTAAATCAGCAAAGGTTTATACATTACTCACGTGGCACAATAACGGGATCAGCACCACCACGGATGGCCAAACGATTATGCACACCGACAAATGCTGAGGCCCGCTCCTCCAGTCGGTTAATTGGTATAGGTCAGCAGGCCCTCCTCCTGTCCGCCTGTGCTCAGCGCGATTCTTAGATATCTTCCTCTGCAAAAGTGACAAGAGCATGGCATAAGCTAATTGCCTAGGTAATATCACAGATATTACTAGATACTATTACAGAACACACAGATATTATAATCCACATTTAGTCATCACCCATGCTATTCATCATTAACGTTATATGCTACTACGCTTTGTATGCAATTGATGCATGGTTATATCTACGGTCGGAGAATAAATTTAATAAGATCGCGGTTAGGAACTAATGCATGGCACCAAGATTACCAGCTTAATTACAATCTGTCAGATTTACATTTTAATTAATGAGTCATTGAATCATTACAATTATAAATGTAATAATTTAATACTTACTCTTGCAGACCCAACCAGGTCGTTCCAGCACTTGCGGCATTGGTTTGGCTCTTGAACATCGTGGGCCACTGATGAAACAACTTTGGCGATCTCTGCCCAGATTCTTTGGTATATGCTGGGGGGAGGGGAGGGAGGGTTTCCCATGACCACCCGGGTTAATTGGCCCCACCAAGTTTCCACCTCATGTACAAGGGCTACATTTGCTTCGCCTGAAAAACATTTAGCTCTCCTTCTTCCTCCAATCTCCTCCAAATCAATCTCTTCCTCATCCACATCTGCCACCTCACCAACATCACTCACTCCTGACTCCTCATAATCCATTGCCATTTTTAAATTGAGTATCTGCTTTTTCTCTTTGCCTCACCACAATCTTCCTGCTCAGCTCCAAAGACAAAATGCAGTCGCTCTCTCTCGCTCCCTTTGTCTTCTGAGCATGCTCAGATGACCCCTGACCTCCTGAATCTAGGGAAAAGTTAATTGTCTCAAAAAAAATATGCATGCGCAGAATGGCCGTTGCTATGGACGCCGGCCTTGCATGATTGAATACATCGCTATCGCCCATTTTACATCGCTACGGCTATCACCCAAATTAAAAAGGCAAAACTAGCGTTTTTTAAATGGGCGATATTCTGGCGATCCTGAAAAATAAAACAACCACTAACGCCGGAAATATTGCCCATTTTTGGGCGATAGCGATGATAATGGAAAGTCTAGCCCATAGAGTCTGCAAAAGGATATAGACAGGTTAAATGAGTGAGCAATAAGGTAGCAGATGGAATATAATGTGGGGAAACGTGAGGATATTCACTTTGGTAGAAAGAATAGAAAAACAGAATATTTTTTAAAATGGTGAGAAACTATTAAATGTTGGTGTTCAGAGAGATTTGGGTGTCCTCGTCGAAGATATAGCAATACAGCAAGCAATTAGGAAGGCAAATGGCATGTTGGCTTTTATTGCAAGGTGGTTGGAGTACAAGAATAAGGAAGTCTTGCTACAATTGTACAGGGCTTTGGTGAGACTACACCTGGAGTACTGTGCAGAGTTTTGATCTCCTTATTTGAGTAAGGATATACATGTCTTTTCGGCAGTGCAACAAAAATTCATTAGATTGATTCCTGGGACAAGAGAATTGTCCTATGATGAGAAATTGAGTAGAAATTCCTGTACTCTCTGGAGTTTGAGAGGTGATCCCATTGAAACATAAGATTCTGAGGGGACTTGACAGGATAGATGTTGAGAGGTTGTTTCCCCCGCCGAGTGAGTCTAGAACTAAGGGACAAAGTCTCAGGATAAGGGGTCCACCATTTAAGACTGAGATGAAGAAGAATTTTTTCACTCAGAGGGTTGTGAATTTTTGGAATTCTCTAGCCCAGAGGGTTGTGCATGGTCAGTCATTGAGTATATTCAAGGCTGAGAAAGATAGATTTTTGGACTCGAAAGGAATCAAGGGAATTGGGCAGGAAAATGGAGTTGAATTCAAAATCATCCATGATCTTATTGAATCTTGGAGCAGATTCAAGGGGCCGAATTGCTTTTATTTCTTATGTTCTTAAGTGCCTGCTGATTTCACTTCAGTATGCTAGATACCAAAAGGAAGCTCCAATTCAAAGTGGCGATGGGCAAATTCTGCATGCGAAATGGGTGGCCAAGATCAGCACTCAACTTTTAATGCCTTAGTGATTCATGTTTTGAAGGTAAAACAGGCATTTCCAACAACAACAAATTCTATTTACATAGCGCCTTTAACGTAATAAAACGTCCCAAAGCACTTCACAGCAGTATTATAAGACAAAACAGATAAATGTGACACCGAGCCACATAAGAAGAAATTACGGCAGATGACCAAAGCTTGGTTAAAGAGGTAGCTTTTAAGGAGCGTCTTAAAGGAGGAAAGAGCGGTGGAGAGGCAGAGAGGTTTAGGGAGGGAGTTCCAGAGCTTAGAGCCAAAGTAACTGAAGGCACAGCCACCGATGGTTGAGCAGTTATAATCAGGGATGCTCAAGGGGGCAGAATTTGAGGAGCTCAGACAACTCGTGGAGTTTTGAGGCTGAAATAGATTACAGAGATAGGGAGGGGCAAGGCCATGGAAAGATTTGTAAACAAGGATGAGAATTTTGAAATCGAGGTGTTGTTTAACCGGGAGCCAATGTAGGTCAGCGAGCACAGGGATGAGATGGGTGATCGTGACTTGGTGCGAGTTAGAACATGGGCTGCCGAGTTTTGGATGACCTAAAGTTTATGTAGTGTAGAATGTGGGAGGACAGCCAGGTGTGCATTCTAATAGTCAAGTCTAGAGGTAACAAAATCATGGATGAGGCTTTCAGAAGCAGAAGAGCTGAGGCAGGGACGGAGGCAGGCAATGTAATGGAGGTGGAAAAAGACAGTTTTAGTTATGCCGTGGATATGAGGCCAGAAGCTCATTTCAGGGTCAAATATGATGCCTGGGTTGCGAACAGTCTGGTTTAGCTTCAGATAGATGCTAGGGAGAGGGATGGAGTCAGTGGGTAAGGATCACAGTTTGTGGCGGGGACCAAAGACAATGGCTTCAGTCTTCCCAATATTTAATTGGAGAAAATTTCTGCACATCCAGTACTGGATGTCAGACAAGCAGTCTGACAATTTAGAGACCATGGAGCGGTTGAGAGAAGTGGTGGAGAGATAGAGCTAGTTGTCATCAGCGTACATGTGGAAACTGACTCAGTGTTTTCAGATGATATCGCCAAGGGGCAGCATATAGATGAGTAATAGGAGGGGGCCAAGGATAGATCCTTAGGGGATTCCAGAGGTAACGATGCGGGACTGGGAAGAGAATCCATTGCAGGAGATTTTCTGGCTACGATTAGATAGATAAGAATGGAATCAGGCGAGTGCATTCCCACCCAGCTGGACAATGGTGGAGAGGCGTTGGAGGAGGATGGAGTGGTCAACCTTGTCAAAGGCAAGTTGAAAGCCCCCCCTATTTTTTTCCTCTCTGGTTATAAAAAAGATGACAGATGACTTTCTATATTTTGCTGACATCTTATGAAGGTCTCTTTCATATTTTCAAAGAGTCAATTTGTTCCACTGTGACAGCGCTGTCAAATATGTCAAAATTATCTCATGAAAATATGTGAACATTTCATTAGGTTGCAATCAGTACTTCCTCAAAACCATATTCCATAAATTGCTACACTATTAATTGCTTTATTCCCATTGATAGTGGGAATTACACAAGGGAATGTCTATTTATTAGGAAATGTGTATCCATAAAACTAAGGGAAAGAAGGACAAGCAAACAGATTCTGATATTTCCTTCGAGTCCTTCTGTAGACCTTACATTTTTTTAATTATCCAGAAATATTCCTAGCACATGTTGATGAAAAGAGACATTGTGGCTTAGAAATTCGAGATAGCTAAAAATCTGCCGGTGCCACCACAGACCAAAGTTAGCAGCCACTGAAATTGATGGAGCTGGCAGGACCGGGATATTGGTGCTGTTTGCTAATTAACATTAGTCCAGCGCTAAACTCACTGTGAAAGGCCGTTTTTGTGGCGTTAGTCCCGGCAGGAGGCTGAATATAGTGTCGCTGTGGCATCATTATATCAAGAACAACCTTCTCTTAAAGCAAGGCTGTCATTTCAGAAAGCAGTGCAGTCCCTTAAAGGGGAACTGCCTTCTAAATTGAAAAAATAAAAATGATTTAAAAATAGGCAGCTTTTAGTCTTTACAGCTCAACTTCCTTCTGAAAAAGAATTAACAAAAGAGAGGAATAATGCAAACATTGTAGTTAAGGAGGAGGAGTGTGAAATATTAGATGAGCTAAACATAGTGAGAGAGGAAGTATTAAGGGGTTTAGCATATTATTATAATTATAACTTTTATTCATATAGCACTTTTAACGTAGTGAAATGTCCCAAGGCACTTCACAATAGTGTTACAGACAAACAGATAAATTTGACACCAAGCCACAGAAGAAATTAAGGCAGATGATCAAAAGCTTATTTAAAGAGGTAGGTTTTAAAGAGCGTCTTAAAGGAGAAAAGAGAGGTAGAGAGGCATAGAGGTTTAGGGAGGGAGTTCCAGAGCTTAAGGCCCAAGCAGCTGAAGGCTCGTCCACCGATGGTTGAGCAGTTATAATGAAGGATGTTCAAGAGCCAGAATTTGAGGAGCGCAGACATCTCGTGGGATTGTGAGGCTGAAAACGATTACAGAGATAGGGAGGGGCAAGACCATGGAGTGATTTGTAAACAAGGATGATAATTTTGAAATCGAGGCGTTGTTTAACTGGGAGCCAATGTAGTTCAGAAAGCACAGAGGTGATGGGTGATCTTGACTTGGTGTGGTTGGAACACGGGCTGCTGAGTTTTGGATGACTTCAAGTTTACGTAGTATGGAATGTGGAAGGCCGGCCAGGAGTGAGTTGGACTAGTCAAGTCTAGAGGTAACAAAGGCATGAATGAGGGTTTCAGCAGCAGAAGAGCTGAGGTAGGGGGCGGAGGCAGGCAATGTGTTGTGTATGCAATAACTCAATAGACTGAATACTGTAAACTCCGATTAGGTACAAACCAGGCTCTACTTTATTAGGGCCCAAAGTGATTACATTACAAGATGTCTGGCCTTTTATACCTGGGCCGCCCAATGACCTCCGACAGTGGCGCCACCTGGTGGCTAGTAACCCAAGATACATATGTGACAATATCCCCCTTTAAGATATTAGTAACAGTCTTTTTACAACTTGAGAAGGTCCTGGGCTTTACGCTCCCGAGTTGAACATCTCAGTTCAACTCCAGCCTTGGGCGAGCGTTCTGAGTCCGTTATGACTGGGGGCTGGGTAGCCGATCTAATGGGAGTGTCAATGACCACGTCAGGAATTGAAAGTCCAGATTCATTGATGACAGTGGAGTCCTCTGATGACTGAGGGTAGGTTGGTTGGTCACTGATTGTGTCTTCCTCAGACTGTTCCGGTTCATCCGTGTGCCGCAGCTTTATCTGATCGACATGTTTCCTGCATGTCTGCCCATTCTTGAGCTTAACGATAAACACTTTGTTATCCTCCTTGGCCGTAACAGTACTGGCAATCCACCTGGGACCTTGACCATAATTCAGTACATACTCAGGATCATTGATAGAAATGTCACGTGACACAGTAACGCGATCATGATACCCTTGCTGACTTTGACGTCTGTATTCGACACAATTATTCAAGTCAGGGTGGACAAGAGAGAGCCTGGTCTTGAGACCTCCCTTCATCAATAGTTCAGCAGGGGAGACCCCAGTAAGCGTATGGGGTCTTGTTCTGTAACTAAACAATATGCGTGACAAGTGAGTTTGCAGTGAACCTTGAGTTACACGTTTCATACTCTGGTTGATGGTTTGGACCGCACGCTCTGCTTGTCCATTGGATGTCGGTTTGAATGGTGCTGACCTCACATGTTTGATACCATTGAGTTTCATGAACTCTTGAAACTCCATACTGGTGAAGCAAGATCCGTTGTCGCTTACAACATGTCGGGCAGACCATGTGTAACAAACATGACACGAAGGCTCTCAATGTTAGCTGTGGATGTGCTGGATGACATGATTGTATACTCTATCCACTTGGAATAAGCATCCACCACAACTAAGAACATCTTTCCCAGGAAGGGACCTGCAAAGTCGATGTGGATCCTGGACCTTGGTTTAGATGGCCACAACCACAGACTCAGCGGCAATTCCGCTGGTGCTTTACTAAGCTGCATGCAAGTGTTGCACTGATGCACACATGATTCCAGATCAGAGTCAATTCCAGGCCACCATACGTGAGACCTGGCAATGGCTTTCATCATGACAATACCGGGATGCGTGCTATGTAGATCATGCTCAAATTTCTCTCTGCCTTTCTTGGACACAACAATACGATTACCCCACAGTATACAATCTGATTGAAGGGACAGTTTGTCTTTGCGACGGATGTAAGGTTTGGTCTCCTCACACATTTGCTTGGGAATGGCAGACCAATCACCATTAAGGATACAATGTTTCACAACCGATAATATCGGGTCCTGGCTGATCCCTTGTTGGGCCGTGACAGGGGTTCCTTCACATTCAAAAGCATCCATGACTAACAATAGGTCTGCCGGTTGTAGCGTTTCCACCTCCGGTGTGGGCAACGGCAGACGGCTCAATGCATCGGCACAATTCTCAATGCCCGGTCTATGGTGAAAGACATAATCATAGGCAGATAATGTCAGCACCCATCTCTGGATGCGGAACGATGCATTGGTATTGATATGTTTGTTTTGCGAAAACAATGAAATGAGTGGCTTGTGATCTATTTCTAGTTCAAACCGAAGACCAAACAGGTACTGATGCATCTTTTTAACCCCATACACACAGGCTAGACCTTCATTCTCTACCATGCTTTAGACTCTTTCCACCTTTCACAAACTTTTTGAAGCATATGCAACAGGTTGTAATTTGCCCGATTCATTAGCTTGTTGGAGCACGCAACCAACTGCATATGACGAAGCATCACAGGCCAATACTAGACGCTTACAAGGATCATAATGTACCAACAACTTGTTAGAGCAAAGCAGATTAGTAGCTTTCTCAAAAGCTCTATCTTGAGACGCACCCCAAACCCAGTTGTCGCCTTTTCTTAGTAACATGTGCATTGGCTCTAATAAGGTGCTCAATCTAGGTAAGAAATTATTGGAGTAAATGAGTAGACGAAGGAACGAACGCAGCTCCGTCACATTCTGAGGCTTGGGTGCATTTTTGATGCCCTTGGTTTTCGAGTCCGTAGGCCTGATACCGTTAGCAGCAATTTTCCTCCCCAGGAATTCGATTTCCGGTGCCATGAGGAAGCACTTTGAGCATTTCAGTCTGACTCCCACTTTGTCCAGATGATGTAGAATCTCTTCCAGGTTGTTCAGATGTTCAGCGGTGTCACGACCTGTGACTAGTATGTCATCTTGGAACACGACGGTTCTGGGGAAGGACTTCAGTAGACTCTCCATATTCCTCTGAAATATGGCTGCAGCCGAGTGAATTCCAAAAGGGCACCTGTTGTAGATTATCAGTCCTTTATGAGTGTTGATGCACATAAGTTTCTTTGACATATTGACTAGCTCCTGTGTCATGTAGGCCGACATCAGATTTGTGAATGACTTCCCTCCGGCTATTGTTGCCAACAGGTCATCAGCCTTCAGTAATGGGTATTGATCCTGTTTCGAAACTCGGTTGATCATAACCTTGTAGTCTCCACAAACCCTGACAGTGCCATCACTTTTCAACACGGGAACAATGGGGCTGGCCCATTCGTTAAATTCGACCAGTGATATGATCCCTTCATGTTGGAATCTGTCCAGTTCAATTTCGACCTTCTCCCTCATCAAGAATGGAACTGCCAGAGCTTTATGATGGACGGGTCTTGCATCCGAGTCCACCTGGATCTGCACCTTGGCTCCCGTGAAATTGCCGATGCCCGGTTCAAACAGCGAGGGGAACTTGTTCAGAACTTGAGCACATGGAGTATCCTCCTACGACGACAACGCTTTGATCTCGTTCCAGTTCCATTTGATTTTTTCTAACCAATTCCAGCCGAACAGTGTTGGACCATTGCCTGGAACAATCCATAATGGTAAATCGTGAACCGCACCATCATACAACACCTTGATTACTGCACTGCCAATCACCGTTGTGAGTTCTTTAGTGTACGTACGCAACTTGGCATTGACTGGACTCAGCTTAGGCCTCACAACCTTAGTATTCCACAACCTGTCGAATGTCCTCTGGCTCCTTATTGATTGACTCGCATCCGTGTCCAATTCCATCGATACCAGCAGATCATTAAGTTTTACATTAATCATTATTGATTGGCTCTTTGTTAGGAATGAATACAGTCCATACACTTCCTCCTCTGGTATCTCGGATTGCATATCCTGATCTGTGCTCGACTGGTCATCATCCTCCACGTGGTGTGTCGCAGCACGCTTGCTCAGTTGCGGACACATGCGTTGGAGATGCCCCACTCTCGAACAGTCTTTACAAATATACTGTTTAAACCGACACTGATGATGCTGATGATTTCCCCATAACGCCAACACACAGTGATATCGGATTCATTCCCTTTGGCGGATTTTGAGCAGCCACAGGTTTCACGTACGCAGTCGGGTAGGCCCTGCCATATGCAGCTCTGCCAAACGACGATACTATCTTGTTTACAGTACTTGCCGAGTTCGGATTCTTCAATGATATCTGCTTTAAGCTTTTGTCCGTCATCATGTATGATTGGCCAATCGTGATAGCCTTGCTCAAATCCAGTGTCTCCGCCGCCATTAGCTTACGCAGGATCACATCGTGGCTGATGCCGATTACAAAGTTGTTGAGGCCAATTCACTAAATATATTCAAAAAGGAGTTAGATGTAGTCCTTACTACTAGGGGGATCAAGGGGTATAGCGAGAAAGCAGGAATGGGGTACTGAAGTTGCATATTCAGCCATGAACTCATTGAATGGTGGTGCAGGTTCGAAGGGCCGAATGGCCTACTCCTGCACCTATTTTCTATGTTTCTATGTTTCTATGTTTCAAAGAAGTCCCGCAGCATGTCTGCCAACACAGTTTCGAACTTACACGGTCCAGCTAGACGTCTTAGGTCGGCAACAAATTCCGATACATCCTGGTCCTCAGAACGAACGTGCGTATAGAATCGATATCTTGAGATGATGATGCCTTCATCTGGTTTGAGATGGTCACGTAACAAAGCACACAATGTTTCATAGTCCTTGTCCGTTGGACTTAAGGGCGAGAGGAGATTCTTTATGAGTCCATAGATTTTCGGACCGCAAACCGTGAGGAGGACCGCCTGGCGCCAAACTGTATCTGCCTCCTTCTCCATTTTGTTGACCACGAAGTACTGGTTCAAGCGGACTACAAAGTCTGCCCAATCTTCTCCTTCCACGAATCTCTCCATAATTCCAATTGTGCTCATTTTTGCATGCAAAGGTTCTTGTTGCCTCGTTGCCAAATGTTGTGTATGCAATAACTCAATAGACTGAATACTGTAAACTCCGAACAGGTACAAACCTGGCTCTACTTTATTCGGGCCCAAAGTGATTACATTACAAGATGGCTAGCCTTTTATACCTGGGTTGCACATACGTGCACACAGCCCAATGACCTCTGACAGTGGCGCCACCTGGTGGCTAGTAAACTCAAGCATACATACATGACACAATGTTACGGAGGTGGGAAAAGGTGGTTTTAGTTATGCCGTGGATATATGACTGGAAATTCATTTCAGGGTCAAATATAACACCTAGGTTGCGAATAGTCTTGTTCACCCTCAGATTGATGCTAGGAAGAGGGATGGAGTCAATGGTTAGGGAACGCAGTTTGTGGCGGGGACCAAAGATAATGGCTTCGGTCTTCCCAATACTTAATTGGAGAAAATTTCTGCTCATCCAGTACTAGATGTCGGACAAGCAATCTGACAACTTAGATATCAAGCAGGGGTCGACAGAAGTGAATGTGAGGTAAAGCTGGGTGTCGTCTGCGTACATGTGGAAACTGACTCCGTGTTTTCGGATGATATCGCCAAGGGGCAGCATATAAATGAAAAATAAGAGGGGACCAAGGACAGATACTTGGGGGAAACCAGGGGTAATGATGCCCGAGTGGGAAGATAAACCATTGCAGGAGATTTTCTGGCTATGATTAGATAGATAAGAATGGAACCAGGCGAGTGCAGTCCCACCTAGCTGGACATTGGTGGAGAGGCGTTGGAGGAGGATTGAGTGGTCAACCATGTCAAAGGCTGCAGACAGGTCCAGAAGGATGAGGAGGGATAGTTTACCTTTGTCACAGTCACAAAGGGTGTAATTTGTGACTTTGATGAGAGCAGTTTTGGTTTTGTGGCCGGGACAAAAGCCAGATAGAAGGGATTCAAACATTGAATTCATGGAAAGATGATCACGGATTTGGGAGGTAACAACACATTCAAGTACTTTGGACAGGAAAGGGAGGTTGGAGATGGGGCGATAGCTAGCAAGCAAAATGGGTTCAAGGGTTGGTTTTTTAAGGAGAGGGGTAATGACAGCAGATTTGAAGGAGAGTGGAACAGTACCTGAGGACAGAGAACTATTGAATTTTTGAAAGTAGATAAACCACCAGGCCCAGATGAAATGTATCCCACAAGGTACCACATGGCAGATTGGAGAATGTAACCTTTAGGGCTGCTGATCAAGGGCTGTGTGGCTCTTTGTCAGCTGGCACGGTCACGATGGGCCGAAATGGCCTCCTTCTGACCTATAAATTTCTATGTTTCTATGTCTCTAGGTGGAAATAGGTGATCTTAGTGATGGCATGGATATGTGGTCGGAAACTCATTTTTGGGTCAAATATGACACCAAGGTTGCTAACAGTCTGGTACAGCCTCAGACTGTTGCCAGGGAGAGGGATGGAGTCAGTGCCTAGGGAACAAAGTTTGTGGTGGAGACCAAAGGCAATGGTTTCGGTCTTCCCAATATTTAGTTGGGGGAAATTTCAACTCATCCAGTACTAGATGTTGGACAAGCAGTCTTACAATTTAGAGACCATGGAGGAGTCGAGAGAAGTGGTGGTTAGTTAGAGTTGGGTGGCATCAGCGTACATGTGGAAACTGACACTCCGTTTTTGGATGTTATCGCCAAGGGGCAGAATGTAGATGAGAAATAGGAGGGAGCCAAGATCCTTGGGGGTCACCAGAGTTAAGGATGCTGCAGCAGGAAGAGAAACCATTGCAGGTGATTTTCTGGCTATGATTAAATAGATAAGAATGGAACCAGGTGAGTGCAGTCCAACCCAGCTGGGCAACGGTGGAGAGGTGCTGGAGGAGGATGGAGCAGTCAATCGTGTCAAAGGCAGCAGACAGTTTGAGAAGGATGAGAAGGGATAGTTTACCTTTGTCACAGTCACATAGGATGTAATTTGTGACTTTAATGAGAGCCGTTTGGGTACAATGGCAGGGACAGTAACCTGATTGGAGGGATTCAAACATGGAGTTCTGGGAAAGATGGGCATGTATTTGGGAGGTGACAACATGTTCAAGGACTTTGGCATGGAAATGGAGGTTAGAGATGGGGCAGTAGATTGCAAGGACAGAGGAGTCAAGGATTGGTTTTTGAGGAGAGAGGTGATGAAGGCAAATTTGAGGGAGAGGGGCACAGTACCTGAGGAGAGAGAACCATCAACAATGTCAGCTAACATGGGAGCCAGGAAGGGAAGTTGGGTAGTCGGCAGTTTATTGGGAATAGGGTCAAGGGAGCAGAAAATGGGTCTCATGGACAGGATGAGCTCAGAGAGGGCATGATGGGAGATTGGAGAGAAACTAAAGAAAGATGCGAGTCCAGGGCTCAGGCAGGGGGGAACCTCAAAAGAAGTTTTGCCCGGTGGGCTAAGGGAAGGGAGGGGAGTGGCTGAGGCACCTGATTGGATGGTCTCAACCTTGGTAACAAAGAAGTCCATGAGCTCCTCGTACTTGTTTTGGAGAAGTCAGGGGAGAAGAAATTAAGAAGACGGTTTGCAGTAGAGAAAAGAAGCTAGGGTTTATCTTTGCATTCCAGAATGATCCTGGAATAGTGAGCAGTTTTGGCAGACAAGAGCAGGACCCAGTAGTGCTTTATGTGGTCCAGCCAGATCTGGCGGTAAATGGATAAACCAGTGTGGAAATAAGCTAAGCAACTGCCACCTAGGCAATTGACTGTTATCACACAGTACCAGGTGATGTGTTTCAAGGACTAAAGCTGTGAGTGTCTAAAAAACATGTTCTTGTAAAAGAGACATAGGGGAGGGGAAGCAAGACCACCACTGTGCTGATTCTGAGCATTCTGAGATCGTTGACACAAACCAGACCTATGAAAAGGAGGTGAGAACCGCTGTAAGACAGAGATAATTTAGGCACCAAGGCCATAAAACCTATAGGGCAATAGGGAAATAGATAGATTGTGTGAACTCCTGCACGTAGGCACCAGAATTATGGGGTATAAAGATAGGACCCCCACATGGGTATAAAGCGGAGACCTAGGACCAATATCCGACAGAGGGACCTCAGGCTAAGAGTTCGAAGCTAGCAACTGGAGCGGAGTCCGATCAGCTCCTGGGACCGGGTAATATAATACGCAGTAGAAATACAGCTTTTGCATTACATATGTGTAACTTTAAGGTAGTGATAATAAACTAGTTTGCCTTAAATTACAGTCATTTGTGTCTTTGTTCTGACCAATCCGTGAACCTTATAAGTGAGTTGTAAACCTACTTGTTCGACCCAGTCGAACACTTAGCGAAATAGTCAACACCAGTTGTTCACCATATTTGTTCCAGTCTGCGTCCCTTGGACTTAAGGGAGCAGAGATGAGGGCCATACCAGGGGGAACAGTCAGGGTGAGAGGTAGTAATGGTTTTAATAGGGCCTAGGGCACCAAAGGTAGAGGTGAGGGTGAGGTTGAGCAGATCGGTAGCTGCAGAAGTGTTATGGTGAATGGAGAGCCAAAGGTTAGACAGATGTGATTTTGAAAGTGCAGTTTTAAGTGAGTTCTGAGAGAGTTTTTTCCCGGGTCAGACACAGAAGGAAGTAGTGTTGGGTGGGGGAAGGAGGATGTGGGTGGAGAACGATACAAGGATGTGATCAAAGATGGTCTTATCTGTGATTGACACAATGGGAGTAGCGAGGCAATGTGAGATGCAATGGTCAAGGGGGTGGCCATCAATATGGATTGGGAAGTTTACATGGAGCGAGAGATTAAGGGAGGATAGGGGAGCAGTGAACTCAGAGGAGAGAGAGCATGATGAATTGAGATGGAGGTTGAAATTATCGAGGATGAGAAGTTGTTCAGTGCAGAGGCTGAGGGTTGAAAGCAGTGACGATATCTTGGTGATATTTTGGAGCCGCAAAGCAAAAGCTAAAATCAGCTGCCAATGTTTTGGCAGACCCTTCCCCGTAAAAACATCACATTAATTTTTGAAATCACCTGCTTCAAATTTATTTGTATAGCAAAATTATTGCTAAGAACACATTTATGTGCTTAAAGCTTTGAGAGTGAAGCTAAAAAGGGATAAACACTGCTGTTTAAACTAGACAGCTGATTTGTAACACTACTACTTTATGTCCAGATGGAACTTTGTGAAAAGCAAAGGCAACAGTTCCAAACTCTTGACATAATTAAGTGATTAACTGTGTTGAAGGGTAAGTAGAGAATTTCCTTCGCTCCACTGATTAATGGCTGACTGGAGTTCTTTGCTCACCAGTTGGTAACTGGCATCATTCCACTGTCAGCAGAAGCACAATAGTAAAGTAGTGGGAAAAGTTTCCAATTACCAGAAATAAATTAATGCAACCAGAAGGAACGTACAGTCTGCCTGATGTTTCAAGTTAAACTCTATTACCACAAGATGGATGAGGTAGTTTTATGAATTTGCAGGCACGTGTGAATTTATCAAACTCTAGGCCAGTGCTACATAATTGATGCATCATATCAATCTAACTACTGTTCCACGTACTGGTAGCATTCCTCTTACAATCCTAATCACATGCGCTGCCAGAAAAACATAGATTAGATCAGACTCTGAACTTTTATGCCAACAGCTCAGAATTAGTGCTTAATTTTCTTCCCTTTCCCCCCCCTCCCCTCCTCCTCTTTTGAAGGCATTAACTCTTGTGGGTGTACGGTTTCACAAATACCAACAGCAGTCTGGAGCTTCACCTAAGAATCTTTTCATCATGAGTGATTCTAAACGGTGAAAGTTGACCATGAGGAATATCACACACAAGACTGATTCTCAGAAGCACTGTTTTGCAATGGCTGAATAAGTTACATTTGTTTTTATTTGATGGGTTTCTGGGATTTTTACTAATGTTTTGGGGGTTGCATTCCAAGACTCCAACTTAAAATTAGATCTACTGGATTATTGTGACTAAGTAAATCAAATTCTGCTTTTATTACATGGAATTCTGGGATTGTTACTGACTATTTCTCATCATATTCCACGGAGCTATCTATTTTCCAATCCTGTTCTCATTTTATGTCCATAGACGTGTATGTTCTAGTTAGGGGTCAGGTGCAGAAGCCTGAATGATTTCACCTCCCAAACCAATGACTGGCTGAAACTCTTTGTTATGCTTCACCTGCTGCTCAACTTTTTATCAGCTAATTTAGCACAGACTGGAAATTAAATCTGGACCTTACAACATTTATGACTTTGTGTTGCACTGAACACTGCCTGTAACCACTGGGCCACCTGGGTAGCTGGAAGACCTCGGGGTTGAAATTTCTTTGTATGCTATATTTAGCACCCTAGTTAAAGCATTTCAATCAAATTCCTTTAACTAAATCATTAACTTGTTTATTTAAAACTGTTCAACAACTTTTCTACACAAGAATTTTGCATAAGCTCAATTGGCATAAGCACATTAACCAACATAGAGAAATTTCAATCCCCTAGTGTTTCAAAGACTTACATTGAAATGATTCACATTGTTAATGATTCATAAAGATTGCAATTTCAACAGGCTATCCTGGTAAAATGAATTGTGTGTTACTTTACAAAGTTCATAAACAGGGAGATACAATAGTTAAATGATTTAATAAGCCCTCATCCATGCTTTTGTTACCTCTAGACTTGATTATTCCAGCGCACTCCCGGCTGGCCTCCCACATTCTACCCTACATAAACTAGAGGTGATCCAAAACTCGGCTGCTCGTGTCCTAACTCACACCAAGTCCCACTCATCCGTCATCTCTGGGCTTGCTGACCTACATTGACTCCTGGTTAAGCAATGCCTCAATTTCAAAATTCTCATCCTTGTTTTCAAATCCCTCCATGGCCTCGCCCCTCCCTATCTCTGTAATCTCCTCCAGCCCCACAACCCTCCGAGATGTCTGTGCTCCTCCAATTCTGCCCCCTTGAGCATCCCTGATTATAATCGCTCAACCATTGGTGGCCTTGCCTTCTGCCTAGGCCATAAGCTCTGGAATTCCTTGTCTGAACCTCTCCGCCTCTCTACCTCTCTTTCCTCCTTCAAGACGCTCCTTAAAATCTACCTCTTTAACCAAGCTTTTGGTCACCTGCCCTAATTTCTCCTTATGTGGCCTGTGTCACTGCTTTTTTATCTCATAATACTCTTGTGAAGCGCCTTGGGATGTTTCACTACATTAAAGGCGCTATATAAATACAAATTGCTGTTATTGTACAAATATATATTTTAATTCAATCATCATATAACATGCCTTTCAGTGATTCACAATGTGGCAGAAATGTACTCTAACCAAGAATTTTGCCGGTAGCATATGTGGCATCCCTGAAATTGAGTTTTTGGAGCAATTCCAAGAAGTGATTCTGTCCTATAAACTGACTCAATAATGCAGAAACATTTATCCAGCACAATCCTCAGATATATATTACTAAAGGCAAATGGGTTTAGAACATATATCTGAATCAGAAGGTCATAAGTTTAAGCCTCACTTTAGATCTTGAGCATATAACCTGTACTGACACATCAATGCTAAGGGAATACTTCATGGTCGAGGACATTAAACTGACATCCTGTCTTTCTGGTCCACTGATTCCATGGATGTTACAGATCCATTGCCATTATTTCATAAACAGCAGGGAGTTCTCTAGGTGCCCTGGCCAAAATCCCTTCCTCGACCAATGCCACCAAAACCGATTAACTGGCCATCCATCTTATTCTGTTTTGTGGGACCTTGCTATGTGCAATATGAACAGTGACTGCATTTCGGTAATCAATTGTCTGTAAAGTACTTTGGGATGTTTCTGGGAGTAATAATCAGATGGAATATGAATGAAAATATTTACTTTCCTGCTATATTATCCTTATGCAACTTGTTAACTCATATGTTATCATAACATATGAGTGATGAAGCCACATTATATTATGTCCTGACACATTCACAAATTACGTAATTGTGGGATGATATATGTCCATATGATGTTCCATTTATACTGGTGCCACTTCTGTTCACTGTATACATCAATGATTTGTGTATAGGCTGAGAGGAAGTGATACATAAGAACATAAGAATATAGGAACTAGGAGCAGGAGTAGGTCATATGGGCCCTCCAGCCTGCTCCGCCATTCAATAAGATCATGGTTGATCTGATCTTAGCCTCAACTCCACTTTACTGCCTGTTCCCCATAACATTTGACTCTTCTTGTCATGTATTCAACCATCATTGTAACCAATGTATAATCTGACCTAAGTTGTACATTGTGAGAACAATGACCACTAGGTGGGAGACACTCCTAACCTGGACCTTCAGGTATAAAAGGGGAAGCTCCACCCACCTTCATCACTTGAGTGCTAAGGAATAAAGGACAGGTCACAGACTGACCTTCTCTCAAGCATGGGCCTCGTGTGCATTTATACTGTATAGTAAGGACGTATCAATGGCGACGAGAAACTGGGATTTAAACCACGCGAGCCTGGCCACGAGCAGAACAGACGATAGGTACTGTGTTAAGGAATGGTTGGGACAGAGATTCAACATTGTTAAAGCAGCACACAGTTCTCCAGGTAGACAAGGGCAATCAGGCATGCCCCAACATGTAGTCGAACCCAGAGGATTCACGCCATTGCAAGGGACAATGCGGCCAGTAATGGGGCCATCAACACCTGTTAATGGCATATTCAAAGACAGTCACAGGGACAGTCAGGGACGATCGACTGGCAAGGGACCTTTTGTTTCCAACAACAGCTCACATTGGAGGCGTGGAGGCACACACTCAGCCGGAGTTTGCAGAGATGAGCAAAATACCTGCAGAAATTGCAGAAATGAACGCTGGGGGAAATCGCTGGAAGCTGAAGTTCAGCGAGTTCATGTGGAGCACGTATACAGTTCATACACCAGGACGCCACCGATAATGATGAAAGTGCTCCTCAATGGCATCCCAGTATCAATGGAGCTAGACACGGGGGTCAGCCAGTCCCTGATGGATATCAAACAGTTAGAAAAGTTGTGGGCGTCCAAGGCCAGGGGGTCAAAATTATCGCTGATTGACGCACAGCTACGGACTTACACAAAGCAGATCATTCCGGTGCTAGGCAGCGCCATGGTAGTCGTGACCCACAAAGATTCGGAGAACAGGTTGCCATTCTGGATTGTCCCAGGGGACGGTCCCGCAGTACTGGGGAGGAGTTGGCCTGCTGTCATGAACTGGAAATGGGGCGATGTCAATGCAATTTCCTCTGTGGAGCGAGTATCATGCTCACAGATCCTGGACAAATTTGACTCATTATTTCAACCCGGCATTGGCACTTTCATGGGGGCCAAGGTAATGATTCACATAAACCCGGTCACCAGGCCAGTATACCACAAGGCCAGAGCGGTGCCGTACGTGATGCGATTGCCTACTGTGGGGAAACCGCGTAGTCATGCCCCAGAGAGGTGTTCATCAGAGAACTCCACAATGAGCACCCGGGCATTGTCATGATGAAGGCAATTGCCAGGTCACACGTTTGGTGGCCAGGGATAGACGCAGATCTGGAACTTTCTGTTCGCAGGTGCAACACGTGTGCCCAGCTGGGCAATGCACCCAGTGAAGCCCCCCCTTAGCCCCTGGCCATGGCCCGCCAAGCCTTGGTCACGCATCCATGTGGCCTACGCAGGTCCTTTCATGGGAAAAATGTTTTTGGTTGTAGTAGACACCTACTCCAAATGGATCGAGTGTGACATTTTAAATTCAAGTACATCCTCTGCCACGGTAGAAAGTCTACGGGCAATGTTTGCTGCCCACGGTCTACCGGACGTCTTGGTCAGCGACAATGGCCCGTGCTTCACAAGCACTGAATTCCAGGACTTCATGGCAGGCAATGGAATTAACCATGTCAGAACGGCACCGTTCAAGCCGGCCTCAAACGGCCAGACAGAACGAGCAGTGCAGATAATCAAACAGGGAATGCTCAGAATCCAAGGGTGTTCCCTACAAAGCCGCTTATCACGCCTCCTGTTGGCCTATAGATCCCGACCACACTCGCTCACAGGGGTTCCACCCGCAGAGCTGCTAATGAAAAGGATGCTCAAAACCCGGCTATCCCTTATACACCCCACCATGAAAGAAATTGTCGAGAGCAGGCACCAGCCACAATATGACTACCATGACAGGAATGCGAGGGCGCGATGTATTGATGTAAATGATCCTGTTTTGTCCTCAACTACGCTGCAGGGCCCAAATGGCTCGCAGGCACTGTGATTGCCAAAAAGGGAAATAGGATTCTGGTAGTTAAACTTACTAATGGACAAATCTGCCGCAGACACGTGGATCAAACAAAAAGGAGGTTCAGCAACCCCATAGAAGAAGCAGAGGAAGAACACGATGTAGAGTTCACTCCTTCACAGGTGACCGAACACCGGAACCAAAAGGAGGAGAGCCCAATCACTGTGGGCAGTCTGGATAGGCCTGAGGCACCGCAAACAGCAGACACTCAAGCCAGCGCCCAACAACCGGAGCCCCAACTCAGGCGCTCTACAAGAGAGCGTAAACCACCAGAGAGACTCAACCTGTGATCCCAATAAGACTTTGGGGGGGAGGTGATGTCATGTATTCAACCAGCATTGTAACCCATGTATAATCTGACCTAAGTTGTACACTGTGAGAACAATGACCACTAGGTGGGAGACACTCCTAACCTGGACCTTCAGGTATAAAAGGGGAAGCTCCACCCACCTTCATCACTTGAGTGCTAAGGAATAAAGGACAGGTCACAGACTGACCTTCTCTCAAGCATGGGCCTCGTGTGCATTTATACTGTATAGTAAGGGCGTATCACTTCCATAGTTCAAGAATCTGTCTCTAGCAGCCTTGAATATATTCAATGACTCAGCCTCCACAGCTCTCTGGGGCAGAGAATTCCAAAGATTCACAACCCTCTGAGAGAAGAAATTCCTTCTCATCTCCGTCTTAAATGGGCGACCACTTATTCTGTAACTATGCCCTCTAGTTCTAGATTCCTCCACAAGGGGAAACATCCTCTCAGCATCTACCCTGTCAAGCCTCCTCAGCATCTATATGTTTCAATAAGATCACCTCTCATTCTTCTAAACACCAATGAGTACAGACCAAACTTGCTCAACCTTTCCTCATAAGAAAACCCCTTCATCCCAGGAATCAACCTAGTGAAACTTCTCTGAACTGCCTCCAATGCAAGTATATCCCTCCTTAAATAAGGAGATCAAAACTGTATACAGAACTCTAGGTGTCGTCTAACCAATGCCCTATACAGCTGTAGCAAGACTTCTCTGCTTTTATACTCCATCCCCCTTGCAATAAAGACCCACATTCCATTTGCCTTCCTAATTCATTACTGTACCTGCATACTAACTTTTTGTGTTTCATGTACGAGGAGACACAGATCCCTCTGTGCCGCAGCATTCTGTAGTCTCTCTCCATTTAAATAATATTTTGCTTTTCTATTATCTTACCAAAGTAGATAACCTTTCATTTTCCCACATTATACTCTATCTGCCAAATTTTTGCCCACCTCACTAAACCTGTCTATATTCCTTGGCAGACTCTTTGTGTCCTCCTCACAACTTGCTTTCTCACTTCATGTTGAAATCAGCAGATTCTATGAATGCACACAATATTCCAAATGTGGACTTATCAATTATTCAGAAAACATTGGAATAACTTGGTTCAACTAAAGATCAACTGACCTTAAGATGCTTTCTAAATTTCAATCAGACTTGATAGCTTTGCATTGACTCGAAACTTTTAGTGAATGGTCAATAATCAAACCCATTGTTTTCTTTACTATCTTTACCTCTTTATAGTGGACAAAAGTCTCACATTCCATGTTGCAACTTACATAATGTTACATGTATGCAATATTCATCTGTTGTTCCTTAATTTATTTGTTTCATTGATTCAGTCTCTTTGAATGTTCTTTATCTCCGTTATACTTGTCACTTGGTCATTTAATATAATGACCTTTGCAACTTTTATAACATTGCAAACAGTACACCTTTCCAGGTCATTCAGAAATAAAGTGAACAACAGGACACAAAAATAGATCCCGCTGAGCTCCACCAGTCATTTCCCAACCCCACTTAGAGCTTTTTTTCATTGATCATTACCTTCTACTTTCCATTGGCAAGATCTAATGAGCTAACTTGCTATTAATTCCATGGGCTAGATTTTTTCTGGGGTGAGTTTGCTACTAAAGGAGAGTTGGGACAGGATCTATGCCTGATGTTCCAATGCTACCGTAACCGTGACCTATTTTCAGGTATGATTAACAATGCACAATGGGCTCTGAACAGGATCCTCACCACCAAGAGGGAGCCTGCCACTGGCGGGACAGAGATGTGGCAGTGCTACAATGGGACACTGCTGGCGCACCAGAAGAGGACTGAGCCAAAGCCTAAAACAGGTGTGATTTGGGGGCATGGGGAGGGGGATAGGTGCCTACTGCTGGGCCCACTCCCTGGATTAAGCCTGGATTTGCTGCCCGTGATAATTTTAATGATGTGCTAATTGTTAATTACTGCCAATGAACTTATCTGGCACCAATAATGAGAGTGATTATTTCCATGGTGTTCTGAGTCCCTTTGCACATGCGTCCTCGTTTAATACTGCACATATGCACTCAATTCGGTCACGCATGTGCACCCGACCTTGCTGCAGCCAATGGCCTCAACTGGCACGCTTTCCTCGGGTCCCTGTGAAGAAGGCCAGGGGATTGGCGGGTGGGGGAAAGGGGAGGGAATTGAAGGGTGTGGGAAGAGAGTAGCTTGGAGGTGGGGGGAGAGAGGAGCTTGAAGAGGGGAGAGAGAGAGGAGAGAGGCACTTACAGAGCGGGGAGGGATTGAGAGGAGCTCATGGGGGGGGCAGGGGGGGAAGAGAGGAGAGAGGGGAGGAGAGAGAAGTTCACAGGGGGAGGAGAGAGGAGCTCGGGTGGGGTTGGTGGGACAGAGGAGCTCCTGGGGCATGGAGAGAGGAGCTTGCTGGAGGGAGAGAGGAGGTCGTGGGGGTGGAGAGAGGAGGTCGTGGGGGTGGAGAGAGGAGGTCGTGGGGGTGGAGAGAGGAGGTCGTGGGGGTGGAGAGAGGAGGTCGTGGGGCATGGAGAGAGGAGGTCGCTGGGTGGAGAGAGGAGGTCGCTGGGTGGAGAGAGGAGGTCGCGGGGTGGAGAGAGGAGCTCGTGGGGGTGGAGAGAGGAGCTTCTGGGGCATGGAGAGAGGAGCTCGCTGGAGGGAGAGAGGAGGTCGTGGGGTGGAGAGAGGAGCTTCTGGGGCATGGAGAGAGGAGCTCGCTGGAGGGAGAGAGGAGGTCGTGGGGTGGAGAGAGGAGGTCGCGGGGGTGGAGAGAGCAGCTCGTGGGGGTGGAGAGAGGGGCTCGTGGGGGTGGAGAGAGGAGCTCACGGGATAATAGGAGCTCGCTGGGAGAGAGGAGCTAACAGTGGGGGAGTAGGTCAGGAATGGGTTGGGGGGGGATAAGGTCAGTAATTCAGGAGTCGGGGATGTCATGTATCTCACATTACTGTATATAACTGTATCTTACCATGCTATACATGACTGTAACTGGATATGACCTGTAACAATAAGCATACCTTACCACCAGGGGTGCACTTGCAGGAGACACTCCATACCTGTCCCACTGTGGTATATAAAGGGAGGTCTCAGGCAAGTGCAGCACTGGAGAGCTGGAATTAAAGGTGCACGCCCTGAGTGACCTTGACTTCAGCATGTGTCTCATGTAAGTCAGTACATTAGAGTCAGGACTTAACAGGGGAGAAGGTCAGGAACTCGGTGGGTGTTGAAGATGGGAGAAGGTCAGGAGCACAGGGGGAGGAGAGAAAGTCAGGAGCACAGGGGGAGGAGAGAAAGTCAGGAGCACAGGGGGAGGAGAGAATGTCAGGAAATCTGTGTTGGGGGGGGAGATGGTCAGGAATTCGGGGGTCGGGGAGAAGGTCAGGAACTCGGTGACGGTTGGGAAGGTCAGGAGCACAGAGGGAGGAGAGAAGGTCAGGAACTCTAGGGTGAGGGGAGGGGTGTAGGTCAGAAGCTCGGGGTGGGGAGGGGGGGTTTAGAGCACAGAGGGAACCTTGGGCATGGGGAAGAATGTATTCCAAGTCTAAAGGGAAGTGTTGGAGTGGATTTTCGGACATAGCAAAGCATGATGGGGTAAGCCAACTATCTGCCTTTTCACTAAATGAACTAAATAAACTTTGTACCAAGAAGCCTAATGAACTCTGCAGCAACAAGTGACTCATGGCCAAGTGCAGGCCATTGTTTCATACAAAGCTTTGCAACAGAATAACTAACCACAAAAGAAGATACAGTGGAAGGGCCCCCAAACTCGCGCCATGCTATCAGGTTTCACTCGGACTAAAAAGTTGTGCAACAATATGATTGGTTGTATGTAAATGAATTGCGTTGCCATATGGATTGATTGGTTGTATGTAAATGAATTTAAATGATTGTATTCCGCCCTCTGTAAACTGCTTATAACCCCGTGGCACCAGGCACTCTGGGAGAAGGTGCTTTGCAGATCGTGGGACCTCAACTCTTCTCCCAGAGCTCTGTTAGCAATAAAGTTGTCTCTCTTACCTTACCAGAGTCTATGTGAATTTATTTTCACTAACAGAGGGGTGAGAGAAAAAAGGTGATCCAGGTGGGATGACGGATCATATTCCGTGCCCTCCCTCCACGCCACCCCCCCCCCCCATTAGATGTGGACCATGTTCTTCCAACTGGATGAATTAGTGATCCCTTCTTACACATGGACCAGATGAACGGCCTCTCCCCAGTGTGAAGTCACCGGTGTATCAGAAGGTTGGATACACACAAGAACCCCACACACACAGACCCCCACACATCTCCTTAACCAATCTGAGTGAAGGACTGAGAAATAATAAGAACATAAGAACATAAGAATTAGGAAAAGGAGTAGGCCATCTAGCCGCTCGAGCCTGCTCCGCCATTCAACAAGATCATGGCTGATCTGGCCGTGGACTCAGCTCCACTTACCCGCCCGCTCCCCGTAACCCTTAATTCCCTTATTGGTTAAAAATCTATCTATCTGTGACTTGAATACATTCAATGAGCTAGCTTCAACTGCTTCCTTGGGCAGAGAATTCCACAGATTCACAACCCTCTGGGAGAAGAAATTCCTTCTCAACTCGGTTTTAAATTGACTCCTCCGTATTTTGAGGCTGTGCCCCCTAGTTCTAGTCTCCCCGACCAGTGGAAACAACCTCTCTGCCTCTATCTTGTCTATCCCTTTCATTATTTTAAATGTTTCTATAAGATCACCCCTCATCCTTCTGAACTCCAACGAGTAAAGACCCAGTCTACTCAATCTATCATCATAAGGTAACCCCCTCATCTCCGGAATCAGCCTAGTGAATCGTCTCTGTACCCCCTCCAAAGCCAGTATATCCTTCCTTAAGTAAGGTGACCAAAACTGCACACAGTACTCCAGGTGCGGCCTCACCAATACCCTGTACAGTTGCAGCAGGACCTCCCTACTTTTGTACTCCATCCCTCGCAATGAAGGCCAACATTCCATTTGACTTCCTGATTACCTGCTGCACCTGCAAACTAACTTTTTGGGATTCATGCACAAGGACCCCCAGGTCCCTCTGCACCGCAGCATGTTGTAATTTCTCTCCATTCAAATAATATTCCCTTTTACTGTTTTTTTTCCCAAGGTGGATGACCTCACACTTTCCGACATTGTATTCCATCTGTCAAACCTTAGCCCATTCGCTTAACCTATCCAAATCTCTTTGCAGCCTCTCTCTGTCCTCTACACAACCCGCTTTCCCACTAATCTTTGTGTCATCTGCAAATTTTGTTACACTACACTCCGTCCCCTCTTCCAGGTCATCTATGTATATTGTAAACAGTTGTGGTCCCAGCACCGATCCCTGTGGCACACCACTAACCACCGATTTCCAACCCGAAAAGGACCCATTTACACCGAATCTCTGCTTTCTGTTCGCCAGCCAATTCTCTATCCATGCTAATACATTTCCTCTGACTCCACGTACCTCTATCTTCTGCAGTAACCTTTTGTGTGGCACCTTATCGAATGCCTTTTGGAAATCTAAATACACCACATCCATCGGTACACCTCTATCCACCATGCTCGTGATATCCTCAAAGAATTCCAGTAAATCAGTTAAACATGATTTCCCCTTCATGAATCCATGCTGCGTCTGCTTGTTTGCACTATTCCTATCTAGATGTCCCGCTATTTCTTCCTTAATGATAGTTTCAAGCATTTTCCCCACTACAGATGTTAAACTAACCGGCCTATAGTTACCTGCCTTTTGTCTGCCCCTTTTTTTAAACAAAGGCATTACATTAGCTGCTTTCCAATCCGCTGGTACCTCCCCAGGGTCCAGAGAATTTTGGTCGATTATAACGAATGTATCTGCTATAACTTCCGCCATCTCTTTTAATACCCTGGGATGCATTTCATCAGGACCAGGGGATTTGTCTACCTTGAGTCCCATTAGCCTGTCCAGCACTACCTCCCTAGTGATAGTGATTGTCTCAAGGTCCTCCCTTCCCACATTCCTGTGACCAGCAATTTTTGGCATGGTTTTTGTGTCTTCCACTGTGAAGTCCGAAGCAAAATAATTGTTTAAGGTCTCAGCCATTTCCACATTTCCCATTATTAAATCCTCCTTCTCATCTTCTAAGGGACAAACATTTACATTAGTCACTCTTTTCCATTTTTATATATCTGTAAAAGCTTTTACTATCTGTTTTTATGTTTTGCGCAAGTTTACCTTCGTAATCTATCTTTCTTTTCTTTATTGCTTTTTTAGTCTTTCTTTGCTGTTGTTTAAAATTTTCCCAATCTTCTAGTTTCCCACTAACCTTGGCCACCTTATACACATTGGTCTTTAATTTGATACTCTCCTTTATTTCCTTGGTTATCCACGGCTGGTTATCCCTTCTCTTACCGCCCTTCTTTTTCACTGGAGTATATTTTTGTTGCGCACTATGAAAGAGCTCCTTAAAAGTCCTCCACTGTTCCTCAATTGTGCCACCGTTTAGTCTGTGTTTCCAGTCTACTTTAGCCAACTCTGCCCTCATCCCACTATAGTCCCCTTTGTTTAAGCATAGTACGCTCGTTTCTGACACAACTTTCTCACCCTCAATCTGTATTACAAATTCAACCATACTGTGTTCACTCATTCCGAGAGGATCTTTTACTAGGAGATCGTTTATTTTTCCTGTCTCATTACACAGGACCAGATCTAAGATAGCGTGCTCCCTTGTAGGTTCTGTAACATACTGTTCTAAGAAACAATCCCGTATGCATTCTATGAATTCCTCCTCCAGGCTACCCCATGCGATTTGATTTGACCAATCGATATGTAGGTTAAAATCCCCCATGACTACTGCCATTCCTTTTTCACATGCCTCCATTATTCCCTTGATTATTGCCCGCCCCACCGTGAAGTTATTATTTGGGGGCCTATAAACTAAGCCCACCAGTGACTTTTTCCCCTTACTATCTCTAATCTCCACTCACAATGATTCAACATTTTGTTCATTAGAGCCAATATCATCTCTCACAACTGCCCTGATATCATCCTTTATTAACAGAGCTACCCCACCTCCTTTCCTTTCTTGTCTATCTTTCCGAATCGTCAGATACCCCTGTATGTTTAATTCCCAGTCTTGGTCACCCTGCAACCATGTTTCTGTAATGGCCACCAAATCATACCCATTTGTAATCATTTGTGCCGTCAACTCATTTACTTTATTTCGAATGCTGCGTGCATTTAGGTAGACAATGGAAATAAACAATGGAAGGTCGGAGAAGGAAATGTAAATCAGAGTGGGTGGATTCAATGACAAATCAGCAACAGAAAGAGAAATAAAGAGGGAACGAATGACAGAAATACTCTCCACTCCCCACATGGATCCCATACACACAGTCCCTTAATTTAGTATTGAAGAATTTTTTTCACTTCCAGACAGAAAAGAAAACTCCAAAGAATTAACTAACGTACTAATTGGAATATAAAATCTTTATTTTACTGCCAAGGGCAACTTTACAATTGCAGAATACTATTAACAGAGGATCTTCACAAAGCTAACTCTACTTTCACATTATGTAGTCTGGCAACACTGGATCAAATTGCACTTTGCAGGGTTGTCTACAGCAAGCAGGATCAAATTACACATTCCAGACAAACTGTTGGGTGTGTCTTATCCTCCACGGGGACCAATCAGAATTGACACTGCCATCAAAAATGAATTATTATTATTACGTGGAGTCACATTCGTTCAGCTTTTAATTGTTGGATATTTTAAAAGTGTGACATTTAAAATTTCTTTTTTTAACTTCCTTTCTGTTTCTTTTTCTCTCTCTAATACAGTCTTTCTTTCCTTCTCACAAACACAGAAGCAAAATACTGAGGATGTTGAAAATCTGAAATAAAAACACAAAATGCTGGAAACACTCAGCAGGTCAGGTGGCATGTGTGGAAAGAGAAACAGAGTTAACATTTCGGGTTGATGACCTTTCGTCAGAACTCTGTTTCTCTCTCCACAATTGCTGCTTGACCTGCTCAGTATTTCCAGTATTTCTGTCATTCTTTCCCTCTTTATTTCTCTTTCTGTACCTGATTTGTCATTGAATTCACCCACTCTAATTTACATTTCCTTCTCAATCCTTCCACTGTTTATTTCTCAGTCCTTCAATCAGATTGGTTAAGGAGCTACACAGATGCTTGCCCTGTTCACTCAGGTCCCAGATGCTTGGTTTTCCTCGCTGCGACACTATCAGCTTGCACTTTCAGCAACTTGAGGCACAAAATATCATTATGATTAAAAGGGCAAGGGCAAATCTAACTGATGACAGCTGCTGATAGATTCACTCCTATAGCAAATTATGGCTTATTGTGTTTAACACAAACAATAGTATTTCAAGTAATATAACTGTTAATGTACAATAGCGTTTTTTGACAGAAATATGGGAGACCTAGCTGATGGAAAATCTATTTAATAAAATCTTGTATTTATTCTTCATTTAGTTAATTGTTTTGACATGGAGTTGATGTGAAAATTCCATTAGAGATTTCTCTTGGACAGCTCCCTCAATGTGTTGCCTGGCGATAGTCATTTTGAATACAGTATGGCATATAAATGTTCTTGATACATTATTTCTTTCCACCTGATTAAAATGGTCAAATAACATCAACTACTATTTTGTTTTATCACAAAAGCGCACATTTTTTAATTTCTCACAGGTTAATTTGGAACATAGAATGCGGAGGTACAGAAATAATGGAATTTCCTTGTCAGTTTTTATTTGCTATTACTCTTGAGGCCTGATTGTTAATTATTGTTTTAGTCACCATGGTAGCATTATGGTAGACTTGTGTATATTGACTTGTGGTGCACTCAGCCAGCATGTTTCATGAAGCCACTTCCTGTATCTAGGGCTGGGAATGTCAAACAAATATTTAACCAATATAGAAACATGCTTCTTAGCTTGTTGAGTTCCTAAAAAAAAATGTAATTCGCCTGTAGCATTAATGCATTAAAATACATTCTGTCAGCTACTGTAGGTCTTAAGTATCTGTTTTTGAAACAACTTGTAACAGCCTGTCATTTTCACAATTTCATAATGGGGTCCTGATTTTGCTATGACTATTGGAATGTGTGTGTATTTCTGTGCCTGTGAGAGGGTGCATTGGGGGAGGGATGAATAAGCACACACATAGCGTACACACTAGAAGATACAACCAAATTTGAAGGGAAAAAACTTTCTGAATAAGATTATCTAACCCTTTGCTGTTATGCATCTTTGTTATGCAAGCATAACCAAAAAAACAAGAATAAAAGATTTGATCTACTTTAGTAACACTTGTCAAAGATTGAGGGATTATTTGTAGAAGCTTTCAATGCTATGAGTGTGCTATCTATTGCCCCTGCACTATAATGTGGAGCCCATGGTGACTTTTATCTCTGGCAATAAAACTCAGTATTCCATTATCTTTTTTACAGCCTTATTCACTTGAGGTGCTGCCGTTAACGTCTTGTGAACACGATGAACGTGCTCTAAGCTCTGGAACTCCCTCCCTAAACCTCGATGCCTCTCTACCGCTCTTTCCTCCTTTAAGACGCTCATTAAAATCTATCTCTTTAAACAAGCTGTTGATCATCTGCCTTAATTTCTTCTGTGGTTCAGTGTCAAATTTATCTGTTTGTCTGTAACACTGTTGTGAAGCGCCATGGGATGTTTTACTATGTTAAAGGCACTATATAAATAAAAGTTATTATTATTATGAACCCCTAAAACCATTTCGGGGAGACTAGAACTAGGGGGCACAGCCTCAAAATTTAAATTGGGGGAGCCAATTTAAAACCGAGTTGAGAAGGAATTTCTTCTCCCAGAGGATTGTGAATCTGTGGAATTCTCTGCCCAAGGAAGCAGTTAAGGCTAGATCATTGAATGTATTCAAGTCACAGATAGATAGATTTTTAACCAATAAGGGAATTAAGGGTTATGGGGAGCGGGCGGGTAAGTGGAGCTGAGTCCACGGCCAGATCAGCCATGATCTTGTTGAATGGTGGAGCAGGCTCGAGGGGCTAGATGGCCTACTCCTGTTCCTGTTCTTATGTTCTTATGTTCTTATTTGTTCTTCCACATCACCTCGCTTTCCCCCATTCAAAGTATAATGATTACTTTTTTTAACTAATATGTGCCACCTCACATTGAGTAATATTAAATTCCATCTGTCACTTTTTTGCCCATTCCACTAACTTATCAAGAGCACCTTGCAGCTTCCTTTGTCCCCTAGTATTATTTACTATGCCTTCTATTTTAGTATCATCCACAAATGTGGCCATCATTCCATGTAGCCTTATATTCAAATCATTGATGTAACAAAGTGAATAGAATCCTGTAGGACAATGTTACCCACTTCCAACTATTCTGAGAAACTGCTCTCCCTTCCAACTAGTTTTTAATCCAATTTGCTATTCACTCACTAATTCTATACCTCTTAATCTGCTCCAATAGTATCTCGTGTGGAACCTTGACAGAAGTTTTCTGAAAGTCCATTGGGGCAGTAGCAGATGCAATCGGTGGCGGGTCGGGTGAGAAAATTAGTATTTTTGACAGCAGGTTGGGAACCCACTGTCACCTCGCTCCCACGCGCCTTTCCCTCAGGTGCGTCTGTCATCATGGAGCTGACCCAACCAGGAGCGGTGGGGGATCCAATTGAGATCATTACCAGGTAGTTGGCAGGCACTTAAGAGCCATTTTTCACTTGCTTTTTTAATTTCCCAGCATGGTCAGGGGATTCACGCAGCTCGGGAACTACGTCTGTCAAACTGAGGCGTGAGTTCCATCGCTATTGCACCAGCTGATTACTTGACAGCGTAGAAAACAAAACAAATTAAAAACATGTTGATTATATCAGCTAATAGATTGATGGAGATTCTGTTCTACTTGAAAAGCTACTGGTAAATGTTAATTCAGAAATTCCTAAAGGGATGTAAGTGCTACCCTGGATGGTGAGGGAAATACATTTTTCACTGCTCATTCTCAGCTGTTGACTTCCAACTCAACAGTAATTGCAGTGAATTGATTTGTACATATGATCTTGACATAAACCATTTAAATAAATATTGTGTTGTTTCTGGTCCGGTTTTTCTCAAAGTATGTTGTATAATTACACATTAAATCGTAACATTTTCATTCTCATCACTCATTCCATGGTTCAATTTGCTTTTTGTCCCTGAATATAACTAATTAAATTTTTCAGTCTGAGACTTTGGGGGTGAATTTCTGTGGATGTTTTCTGAATTGTCCATTGTTAACTTCAACGGAAGAGCTGCAGAAATCCCAGAAACATATTGTAAGCAGCACTTACACTGTTAGTCAGGGTTTCCGCAGCTCTTCTGTTGAACTTACATAAGATTGTAAATCCACCCCTTTACAATTGCATTTAAAATCTGCTTAATTTTATATATTACCTATACACACACATCTTTTATTTATAACAATTACTGACCAAAGCACCAATAACTTCCCAATTAATGTACTTTTTAAAATTATGTAGATTGTCGATCTTTTGTAGATGCCACTTGTAGATGGAGTCATATTATTTAAATATTGCTTTGTCACTCATTTATAACTTTTATTATAGTATTGTACAGTAAAGATTCAACATCTACTATGATAGATTAAACTTAAAATTTAATGCTGCCAGGGTCCCTTTAAGGATTCAGGCTAAAAACGCGCCATGAATCACCAGACTCACTCTGTTATGTTTAGAATAACTCCACAAGACTGAGTACTGTAAGCTTAAACTGATGTGACCTTAGTCTCTTTAATAAAACTCCAGCGTGCCAAAGCAGCATGGCAGAGAACCATTTATACTCACTTGCATGGCGTGTGCAGGTGACCCTTGGGCCTCCAACAGGTGCGCCCTCTGGTGGCAAGTCTTACACAGTTATAATGTTTACATACATAACATCACTCCCACCCCCAAAGTCTTTGATACAAGTTATTTACAAATTGAGGCGGTCCGAGGCCCTTCGCACCCTGGTTGAATGCCTGAGATCGAACCTTGGCATGGGTGAGTTGGTCGGGCCATTGCTGCACTGCAGCGCGGCTGGTCTGGCAGGACTGTTGGGCATCCTCTTGATTGATGGTGAGGTCGATTGCTGGTTGGGTGTGTGTTGGTGGATCGATGATGGTGATGTCCTCTTCAAGTTATTCCTGGTTGTCAGTGAATCGCAGTTTGGTCTGATCCAAATGCTTTTTGCACATTTGTCCATTACATAGTTTGACAATAAACACTCTATTCCCCTCCTTGGCCAAGACAGTGCCAGCAACCCATTTGGGACCATGACCATAATTAAGGACAAACACAGGGTCGTTTACATCAATGTCACGTGATACAGCCGTGCGATCGTGTACATGTTTTGCCGGTGACGCTGGGTTTCCACATGATAATTAAGATCCGGGTGGACTAAGGAGAGCCTGGTTTTAAGTCCTCTCTTCATTAACAATTCCGCTGGGGGAATCCCGGTAAGCGAGTGGGGTCACGTCCGGTAGCTGAGCAGAACCCGAGATAAACGGGTCTGCAGCGAGTCCCCCGTCACGCGTTTCAAGCTCTGCTTGATAGTTTGGACTGCCCGTTCTACTTGACCGTTGGATGCGGGCTTAAACAGGGCAGACCTGATGTGCTTAATGCCATTGCGGGTCATAAACTCATTGAATTCCGAGCTGGTGAAACACGGTCCATTGTCACTGACAAGGACGTCGGGCAAGCCACGGGTGGCGAACATGGCCCAGAGGTTTTCAATGGTGGTAGTGGACGTGCAGAATGACATGATTACACATTCAATCCATTTAGAGTAAGCGTCCACTACTACTAAGAACATCTTTCCTAGAAGGAGGCCAGCGAAATTTACGTGGATCCTGGACCACGGTTTGGAGGGCCATGACCGCAGATTCAGTGGAGCCTCCCTTGGTGCATTGCTCAACTGTGAGCAAGTGTTACATTGGTGTACGCATGACTCCAAATCTGAGTCAATGCTGGGCCACCAAATGTGCAACCTGGCGATAGCCTTCATCATGACTATGCCTGGGTGGGTGCTGTGTAGGTCGCATATTAACGTTTCCCTGCCTTTTTTTGGCAAAACCACGTGATTACCCCATAAGAGACAATCCGACTGGATGGACATTTCATCTTTACGGTGGTGAAACGGCTTAATTTCATCTTGCATTTCCCCAGGAACAGCCGACCAGCTCCCATTGAGGACGCAACTTTTTATTAGCGATAGCACAGGGTCCAGGCTAGTCCAGGTCCTGATCTGGCGAGCCGTGACGGGTGACCCCCTCGCTCTCAAAAACATCCATGACCAGAAGCAAGTCCGTGGGTTGCGCTATTTCCACCCCGGTGGTGGGCAATGGTAGCTGATTGAGGGCACCAGCACAGTTCTCCATGCCTGCTCTGTGGCGGATAACATAGTCATAAGCGGACAATGTTAGTGCCCATCTTTTGATGTGGGATGAAGCATTGGTGTTTATACCTTTGCTTTCTGAAAACAGCAAAATGAGCGGTTTGTGGTCAGTTTCAAGCTCGAACCGGAGTCCAAATAGGTATTGGTGCATTTTCTTAACCCCGTATACGCATGCTAATGCCTCTTTCTTGACCATACTGTAGGCTCTTCCAGCCTTAGATAGACTTCTGGACGCATATGCAACCGGTTGTAATTTGCCTGATACATTGGTTTGCTGTAACACACATCAGACCCCGGACGAGCTAGCGCTAAATGTTTACACGGGTCATACAATACAAATAACTTGTTAGAACATAGCAGGCTTCTGGCTTTCTCAAAGGCTGTCTCTTGAGATTTTCCCCAAACCCAGTCGTCACCCTTACGTAGCAACATGCGCAATGGTTCCAGCAAAGTGCTCAACCCGGGTAGAAAGTTACCAAAATAGTTGAGGAGTCCCAGGAACGAACGCAGCTCCATCACATTCTGTGGTCTGGGTGCATTCTTCATGGCCTCCGTCTTTGAGTTCATGGCTCTGATGCCGTCTGCCGCAATTTTTCTCCCTAAAAATTCGACCTCTGGCACCAGGAAAACACACTTGGAGTGTTTCAGCCTAAGTCCCACTCTGTCTAGTCGACTTAGAACCTCTTCCAGGTTGTGCAGTTATTCGATGGTGTCACGACTGGTGATCAGGATGTCGTCTTGAAACACAACAGTGCGCGGAACCGATTTCAGCAGACTCTCCCTGTTCCTCTGGAAAATAGCAGCAGCCGATGAATCCCAAAAGGGCATCTGTGGTATATAAACAGTCCTTTGTGTGTGTTAATGTACGTCAATCTTTTCGAAGATTCAGCCAGCTCCTGTGTCAATTTGGTGAACGAGTTCCCCCCGCTAACGTTGTGAATAGTCATCCACCTTGGGTAGTGGGTACTAGTCCTGTAACGAGACTCGGTTGATCATTACCTTGTAGTTTCCGCAGATTCTGACCGTGCCATCGCTTTTCAACACCGGAACAATTGGACTGGCTCATCGGTTGAACTCGACTGGCGATATGATTCCCTCTTGTTGAAGTCTGTCCAGTTCGATGTCAACTTTCACCCTCATCATATATGGAACTATTCGAGCCTTGTGATGAACAGGCCATGCATCAGGGACGAGACCTTGGTGCCTGTTAAGTTGCTGATGCCTGGTTCAAATAGCGACGGAAATTTGCTCAGCAGTTGAGCGCACAAGGCGTCATCCACCGAAGATAGAGCTTTGATATCATCCCAGTTCCATCGAATCTTTCCTAGCCAGCCTGGTACAATCCACAGTGATAAATCATGCACAGTTCCACCGTATAATACCTTCACTGCCGCACTGCCAATGACTGGTATGAGCTCTTTGGTGTAAGTGCGCAGCTTTGTATAAATCGGGCTCAGTTTTGGCCTTTGTGCCTTATTGCCCCACAGTTTCTTAAAAGCCTTCTGGCTCATAATTGACTGACTCGCCCCCGTGTCCAACTCCATGGAAACTGGAATGCCATTTAATTTGACTTTCAGCATTATAGGAGGGCACTTGGTGGTGAAGGTGTGTACCCCATGCACTTCCTCGGCCTCGGGTTGAGTTGCCTCTTTTACTCGTTCTGCGAGATCCGCTTCGGATCGTCCATCTTCTGCCGACTCTGCCACGTGGTGAGTCGCAGCACTCTTGCACATTCGAGGTGCCCCATTGTTTCGCAGCCTTTGCACACGTAGTGCTTGAATCGACATTGATGGGCTCTATGATTACCCCCGCAGCGCCAACATGGTGTTAATGGATTCGCATTCACGCGCCATGGTGGACTCTGAGTCATCCTAGGTCTTGCAGCTGCAGTTATTTTATGCACAGTACTTGCCGGTGAGCTTCGATGCTGAGAAGATATCAGTTTCGTATTATTGTTCGTGGACATGAAAGCCTGAGCTATCGTGATGGCCTTGTTTAGGTCTGGGGATTCAGCAGACAACAGCTTGCGAAGAATGAACTCATGGCCGGTTCCAAGCACGAAAAATTCCTGCAGCATTTCCTCCAAATATCCAGCAAAATCGCAAAGTCCCACAAGGCATCTTAGGTCGGTGACATAGCTCGCCACGTCCTGGCCCTCGGAGCAATGGTGCGTATAGAAGTGATACCTGGCCATTAAGATGCTCTCCTTCAGCTTGGGGCTTCCCGAGCCGGTGAACACAATACTGCATATGTCTTTTCCGTTGGTTTCGTCGGTGCTAGCAGATGCTTGATGAGGCCATATGTTGTAGACTCACAAACGGTGAAGAGAATCGCCCTGCGCTTGATCGCTTTATCATCCCTATCCAGCTCGTTGGCCACGAAGTACTGGTCAAGACGTTCAACGAAGGCTTCCCAATCATCACCCTCTACAAATCGCTCAATAATACCAATGGCAGCCATAACCGTGTGAAAGTTCGTGATCTGTTACTTGTTGCCAATTGTTATGTTTCGTATAACTCCACAAGACTGAGTACTGTAAGCTTAAACTGACGTGATCTTAGTCTCTTTAATAAAACTCCAGAGTGCCAAAGCAGCATGGCAGACAACCTTTTATACTCGCTTGTGTGAGGTGTGCAGGTGACCCTTGGGCCTCCAACAGGTGCACCCTCTGGTGGCAAGTCTTACACAGTTATAATGTTTACATACATAACACACTCCATCTCATTGGGCCAGGTAACGTGCTGGGTGTGCTTAAGGTAAGTTCATTTTCTGCAGTGGGCTGGAGCCAGCAGCGGTGTTATGACCCGCCACTGATACTGCCCGCACCGGATCCACCCAGGTCGGCAACATTTCGGCCCATATCTGTTACTTCCTCAAAGAACATTACGAGATTGGCTAAGCAAAAATCTTCCTTTCTGAAATCCGTGATAGCTGCTTCTCTTCACCTCGATATTTAGTGATTTCATCTTTAATTAAATATTCCAATAATTTCCTGACTACAAATGCTAAGCTAACTGGTCTGTAATTGCTCAGGTTAGCTCTGTATTCTTTTTGAAAATGGTTCTTACATTGGCCACTCTCCAGTCCTCCAGCACACATCCACTCTCAATAGATCCTGAAATATACTTTTATAGGGCCTCTGCTAGATCTTCCCCCATTTTCCCTCAGGACCCTTATATGTATTCCATCAAGTCTCAGCACTTTGTCCCACTTTAGCTTGACTAACATTTTAATATTTTCCTTCTATTTATTATAATATCTTTCATCTTGCTTTGAACCAATTCAGGATTTACCTCCTGCACAATATTGTTCTTTTTTGTAAACACTGATGAATGGTACTTGTTGAGTATTCCCATCAATTTCCGTTTATCCTCTAACTCATTATCCTCTCCCTCAGGAGTCCTACCTCACATTTGACAATTCTCTTTTTACTGATGTATTTCAAATCTACCTTCCGAAAATACCTATCCTCAACCCCACTGTCCTTGCAAACTACTGCTTCATCTCAACTTCCCTTTCCTTTCCAAAGTCCTTGAATGTGCTGTCCCCTCCTAAATCTGTGCCCACTTCTCTGCAATTCCATGTTTGAATATCTCTAATCAGGTTTCTGCCCTTCCTGCAGCATTGCAACAGTACTAACCCAAGTCATGAACAATATTTTCTATGACTGTGATCATAGAGCATTATTCCTCCTCAACCTCTGTGCACGGCAACCTTTCAGCACAGAAAACCAAACCATCCTCCTCGAAAGGTTCTCCTCCATTGTCCAGTTCAGTTGGATTGCTGCAGACATGAGAGCAGCTTTCACATGTACATTGATGATACCCAACTCAACTTCACCACCTTTCTCTACCGCTCCATTGCCTTTGTGTTGTCAGACTGCTTGTCTGAAATCCAGTATTGGATGATCCACAATTTCTTTCAACTAAACATTGGGAAGACTGAAGTAATCACTTTCTGTCCTTGCCACAAAATCAGTACTCTTGCTACCGATTCCATCAACTTCCCTGTCCACTGTTTCAGGGTGAATCAGACTACTTTCATCCTTGGCATCCTCTTTGACACCGAGCTGATTTTTTGACTCCTATATCCCCTCTATCACAAAAACTGCAAGCTTCGACCTCTATAGCATCATGCACCTTCGCCTCTACCGTCGCCCATCTTCTGCTAAAACCCTCATTCATAACTTTCCCATCTTCAGGCTCTCCTGGCCAGCCTTCTTTCCTCCACCTCCATAAACATTACTCATCTAAAACTCTGCCACCCATATCCTATCAGACATCGAGTACCACTTGCCCATTACCTGCCCTCGTTGACCTACATTGGTTTCTGGACCTTCACTACTTCAAATTTAAAATTTGCATCCTCATGATTAAATTCCTTCGTGGCCTCACAGCTCCCTATTCCTGTAACCTCTTCCAGCACTAATTCATCGACAAACTCTTCAGTTCTTCTGACACTGACCTCTTCTGCATTGCCCCTTCCTTTGCTCGACCATTGATACTGCTACCTTCAGTCGTCTAGTCCTCATCCACCTCTTTATTTCCCTCGTTAAGTCCCTCTGTAAAACCCACCTCTTTGTTCAAGCTTTTGGTCATCCCTTTTAATACGTCTTGCTTTTGCTCAGAATACATTTCTTTGATTAGTCCTCAGTGAAGCACTTTGCGACATTTGTTGTTGTTGGTGACAAGATTTGCTTTAGGAAACAGCTTTTACCTGAAAGGGGTGATATATCCGATGATTATTGCAAACTGACTAATTTTAAAGAATCTGTGGTTGTTTTCCCTCAAAGCACTGGAGAAGTTCCACCAATGCTGTCCCTTAAAGCACGGGAGAAGTACCACCAATGCTGCCTCCACAAGATCCTGCAAATCCATTGGCAGGATCGGCGCACCGACATCAGTGTTCTCGCTCAGGCCAACATCCCCAGCATCCAAGCATTGACCGTGCTTGATCAGCTCCGATGGATGGGCCACATCGTCCGCATGCCCAATACTAGACTCCCAAAACAAGCACTCTACTCAGAACTCTGACACAGCAAATCAGTTCCAGGTGGGCAGAGGAAACGCTTCAAGGATACCCTCCTTGAATGCCTCCTTGAAAAAGTGCAACATCCCCACCGACACCTGGGTATCCCTGGCCTAAGACTGCTCAAAATAGAGGAGAAGCATCCGGGAAGGCAGCGAACACCTCGAGTCTCTTCTCCAGGAGTACACAGAAACCAAGCGCAAACAGCGGAAGGGGTGCACGACAACCCAAGCACCCCACCCACCCGTCTTCCCAATCATCGTCTGCCCCTCCTGTGACAGAGACTGTACGTCCCGCATTGGACTCATCAGTCACCTGAGAACTCATATTAATGTGGAAGCAAGTTATCCTGGACTGCGAGGAACTGCCTAAGAAGAAGAACATTAATGTGAGGGAGGAATTATCCCTACTTCTGTTTGATTTCATATATCCACAATATTGTTTTGCCCACCAGTGTTAAAAAGTATAATTATCAATTTTTTATTGTGGCTTTGATACAAAAATATACAATTGTCACTTATTACACAAAATGCATTATTATAAGAAGAACATAAGGGGCTGGACTTTCCACTTAGATCGCTAAGTGGAAAGTCCAGGGCGATGTTCCAGCCTGAGCGATGTTTCAGCCTTCAGGATCGCTGGAAGATTGTCTATTTTTGGGATCGCTACTTTCAGCGTTTTTCGGGGATCAATAGCCTAATGATAGCTCAGCGATGTGAAATGGGCCTCAGTGATGTAGAAGTCAAGGCTTCCCGAGCAACGGCCTTCAGCGCATGCGTTCTTTTTTAAAGCAAGTTTTCTCACGATTCGGGAGGTCAGGGGTCATCCACACATGCGCAGAAGGCAAAGAGAGGGGAAGAGAGAGAGAGAGAGAGAGGAGGAAGATGGAGACAGAGAGGAGAGAGAGAAAGCGAGATAACTAAACATCAGCACTATGTCAGACATAGAGTCAGAGCACAGTGTGCAAGATGTGGAGGGGGGGAGGAGGAGGAGGGCAAAGCCTTTTTCAGAAGAGGCTAACGAGGCCCTCGTGCAGGAGGTGCACTCCCGGTGGGCTCAATTAACCTGGGGTGGGCGTGGAAAACCTCCACCCCGGGCCTACTGCGAGATTTGGGGCGAGATCGCCGACGTGGTCTTGTCAGCATCTCACGAGGCAAGGGGGTCCGACCAGTGCTGGCAGCACTGGAACAGCCTGGTTGCTTCGGCAAGAATAAGTATGAGATAGATTTTAAATTGTAATGATGCACATAATATGTAAATCTCCCAAACTGAAATTAAGCTTGTTATTCTTGCATATATTCCCTGTAAGATCTGGACAGGGCTCGGAACCTGCGCCCTTTTTAAATCTCACTGTGTCAGTCTCTCCGGCTGCTGTCACTTACACAGTGACCCAGCCGGACTGGTGGAGAGCTGCCCTTGCTCACTATCTGCCCTGGGACCCTTTGGGACATTAGCTCCTGTCATTGCCAAGTTCAACAGCTATCCTGATGCCCACCACCCCCAGGGGCCCTTCAATGGGGATTGTACTCGAGATGTTTGTGTCAAGCATTAGATCCTAAACACGATCTTTGTTATAACCATGCATCAATTGTGGATACAAAGCCTATTAGCATATAACGTTGGAAACTGCTGTCTTTCTGTAATGTCCTTACTCTACAGTATGAAACCACACGAGGCACATTCTGGGGACAAGGTCACTCTTGTGTGGTCAAGGTGTGCATTTGTTTGAGTGTATACAGTAATACAGTGGTGTTGCATTGTGGTTACATACATGACATCACCACCCCTCACAAAGTCTTATTTGGAATCATAGGTTCAGTCTTTCAGGTGGTCTACACTCCCTCGTGAAGCGCCGCAGTTGGGGCTCTGGTTGTTGAACACTGACGTGAGTGTCTGTCACCTGTGGTGATTCCGACCTGTCCAGGCTGACCGCAGGGACTGTGCATTCTTCTGATTGCTCTTGTTGCTCATTCACTGGCGGTGTTGTGAAATCTATCTCATGGTCTTCTTCAGGTTCCTCCGTGTCGGTGCTGAACCTTTGTTTTACTTGGTCCAGATGCTTACGGCATGTCTGACCATTGTTGAGTTTTACCACTCTTTGTCAATTACAGTGCCCTCAAGCCATTTGGGCCCCATGGTGTGATTGAGGATGAATACAGGATCATTTATTTCTATACATCTCCCCCTCGAATTACGGTCATGGTACTCATTTTGTGACTTGCGCTTGCCCTCAACTATGTCGGTCAGGACTGGGTGAATAAGGGACAACCGAGTTTTGAGTGTCCGTTTCATTAATAGCTCTGCGGGCGGGACCCCCGTGAGCGAGTGCGGTCGGGATCTATAGGCCAGCAGGAGCCGCGATAGGCGGCATTGTAGGGAGGGTCCTTGAATCCTGAGCATACCTTGCTTAATGATTTGGGTCGCACGTTCTGCCTGGCCATTGGAGGCCGGCTTGAACAGCGCGGTCTTGACGTGGTTGATGCCATTGCCCGACATAAACTCTCGGAATTCGTAGCTTGTGAAACATGGGCCATTATCACTAACCAGGATGTCCGGCAAGCCATGGGTTGCAAAGATCACACGGAGGCTTTCCACGGTGGTGGATGACTTGCATGAATTCCGAATAATGCATTTGATCCATTTCGAGTACGCATCTACCACAATAAGGAACATCTTACCCATGAACGGGCCCGTGTAGTCAACATGAATGCGTGACCATGGCCTGGTGGGCCAGGGCCACGGGCTGAGCGGGGCCTCCCTGGGGGCATTACCCAGCTGGGCACACATCGTGCACCTGCGAACACAGTGTTCCAAGTCTGAATCAATTCCAGGCCACCAAACGTGTGACCGGGCAATGGCCTTCATCAGCACAATGCCTGGGTGCTCGCTGTGGAGTTCCCTGATGAATGCCTCCCTGCCCTTCTGGGGCATAACTACCCGGCTGCCCCATAGTAGGCAGTCGGCTTGAATGGAGAGCTCATCCATCCGTCTGTGGAACGGTCTGACCTCCTCAGGGCATGCTACGTGTGCGGGCGCCCAATCCCCAGTCAGGACACATTTCTTAATCAGAGATAGGAGGGGATCTCTGTTTGTCCAGATTTTGATCTGGCGAGCTGTGATGGGGGAGCCTACGCCATCAAAAGCATCGACAGCCATGACCATCTCGCCGCTTTGCTCCGCTGCCCCCTCAGTGGAGGCCAGTGGAAGCCTGCTGAGCGTGTCAGCGCAATTTTCAGTGCCGGGCTGGTGCCGGATGGAGTAGTCATAAGCAGCCAGCATGAGAGCCCATCACTGTATGCGAGCTGATGCGTTGGCATTGATAGCCTTGCTGTCTGACAACAGGGATGTTAATGGCTTGTGGTCTGTTTCTAATTCAAACTTCCTACCAAAGTGGTCCTGATGCATTTTTTTTACACCATAGCCACATGCAAGCGCTTCCTTCTCGATCATCCCATATCCCCATTCTGCTGGAGGCATAAGCCACAGGTTGTAGTTGACGCTCAGCATTGCCCTGCTGCAACACACACCCAACCCCATAGGACGGTACATCACATGTCAGAACCAATTTTTTACAGGGGTCGTACAGGGTCAACAACTTGTTTGAACAAAGTAGGTTTCACGCCCAATCAAAAGCCCGTTCCTGACAGTCCCCCCAAAAGCAATCGCAACCCTTACGCAGGAGCACGTGTAGCAGCTCCAACAATGTGCTCAAGTTTGGCAGAAAGTTCCCGAAATAGTTCAAGAGTCCCAGGAATGAACGCAACTCCGATGTGTTGCAGGGTCTGGGTGCTCGTCGAATCGCCTTTGTTTTGGATTCGGTGGGCCGAATCCCATCTGCAGCAACCCTCCTGCCCAGAAACTCAACCTCAGGAGCTAAGAACACACATTTAGACTTCTTGAGTCGCAGGCCTACCCGATCCAGTCAGCGTAGCACCTCCTCCAGGTTGTGGAGGTGTTCCTCGGTGTCTCGACCCGTGATGAGGAGGTCATCCTGGAATACGATCGTTCCAGGAATGGATTTAAGCAGGCTTTCCATGTTTCGTTGAAAAATTGTGGCCGCTGATCGAATGCCAAATGGACACCTGTTATAAACGAACAGTCCCTTGTGCGTGGTGATGGTGGTCAGTAGTTTAGATTCATCGGCCAGTTCCTGGGTCATATAGGCTGAAGTGAGGTCCAACTTGGTGAATAGCTTGCCGCCTGCCAGCGTGGCGAAGAGGTCCTCCACTCTCGGGAGCGGGTATTGATCTTGTAGGGACACCCGATTAATGGTGGCCTTGTAGTCGCCACAGATCCTGAGGGAGCCATTCGCTTTTAGGACGGGAACGATGGAGCTCATCCAGTCGCTGAATTTAACAGATGAGATGATGCCCTCTCTCAACAGCCGGTCCAATTCGCTCTCGATCGTTTCCCGCATCACATACGGCACCACTCTGGCTTTGTGGTGCACTGGCCTGGCGTCCGGAGTGATGTGTATCACTACTTTAGTACCTTTGAAAGTCCTGACACCAGGTTGGAATAGAGACTCAAATTGTTGTAGGACTTGTGAGCACGAACTTCGCTCCACAGATGACATTGCATGAACATCCCCCCATTTCCAGTTTATCTCGGCTAACCAACTCCTCCCCAACAGTGCAGGACCATTGCCCGGGACAGTCCAGAGCGGTTGTCGATTCACTAACCCATTGTGTGTGACAGCCAACATTGCACTGCCTAGCACCAGAATGATTTCTTTAGTGCAAGTCCGTAATTTTGTCTCAACACATGTTAATTTGGGTCTACTGGCTTTAAGTGGCCATAGCTTCTCAAATTGCTGAATGCTCATGAGTGACTGGCTGGCCCCAGTGTCCAGCTCCATGCGCACAGGGATACCATTTAATAAAACCCTCATCATCATTGGTGGCGTTCTGGTGTATGAACTGTGAATATTCACCACATGGACCCGCTGAACCTCGGCGTCCATCGATTTGCCCCAAAGGTCATCCTGCCTCAAAGAACCCTCTTCCGGTCAATCTGTCTCATATATTAGTCGGGTTGCAGACTTTCTGCACATTCGAGCTAAATGGCCACTGAGATTGCAGTTCTTGCAGACAAACTGTTGAAATCTGCAAGATCTAGCTGAGTGTTTTCCCCCACACCTCCAGCATGAATTAAAGTTTCCATTGTTGGGAACAAAGGGACTATGGCCAGGCATTCCGCAGTGACTGTCCCTTTGACTGCTCTTAAGTACTCTATTAGTGGGTGTCACTGGCCCCATCCCGGGCCGCATTGTCCACTGTGATGGCGTGAATGTCCATTCAGCCTGCCATTGAAGTCCTGCTCTGGGGTCTATTGATTTGGACTGCCCCTGCCTGCCTGCGGGGCTCTGAGTCACATTGATGATGTTGACTCTCTGATCCATCGCCGCGTTAGAGGCAGAATTGTGCATGTATATTATTTTCGTCTCTTCCTCCCCCGCCATGAAAGTTTGAGTTATCAACACCGCCACTTTCAAGGTCAAATCCTTGGTCTCAATTAATTTGTGGAAAATTCCCGCATGACCGATGCCCTCGATAAAGAAGTCCCTTAGCATCTCCCACCTGCAGGCATCTGTGAACTTACAGATGCTGACCAAACACCGGAGGTCTGCTACGAAGTCCGGTATGCTCTGTCATTCATGACGTCGGTGGGTATAGAATATGTGCCAGGCCATATGTATGCTACTCACCGGTTTGAGGTGCTCCCCGATCAATTTGCTAAGTTCTTCAAAGGTTTTGTCCGCTGGCTTTTCGGGTGCTAGTAAGTCCTTCATGAGCGCGTAAGTCTTTGGTCCGCAGCTGGTCAAAAGATGAGCCCTTCGCTTGTCGGCCGCTGCATCCCCCAGCCATTCTTTCGTAACGAAGCTTTGCTGAATCCTCTCGACAAAATTGTCTCAGTCCTCCCCAACACAGTACCGTTCCTCTGTGCTACCGGTGGCCATTCTCGTGGGTCGTGAATTCCATTTTCTCGTCGCCAATGTAATGTCCTTACTCTACAGCATGAAACCACACGAGGCACATTCTGGGGACAATTGACTCTTTATTCACAGGACTCCAAAGACGATGACCCTGCGTGGGATCTCCCTCTTTATACCTGTGTGATCAGGTAAGGAGTGTCTCCCACAAGTTCACCCCTTGTGGTCAAGATGTGCATCTAGTTTGAGTGTATACAGTAATACAGTGGTGTTACATTGTGGTTACATCCATGACACTTTCCATGATAGTCAATTAGCTTATGCCATGCTCTTTTCATGTTTGCAGAGGAAGATATCTCACAACCGTTCCGAGCAGAGGTGCAACGGAGGAGGCTGTGCTCAGTTGCAGCCACTGACCGAACTCAGGAGCATGCAGCGGCAGTTGTGGGGACCCACAACGATCGGCCACCACCCGTGAGTAATGTGTCAAGCAGTGTTAAAGTAATGTAACGTCATTTAATTATAATATTCGAATAATGTCATGTTATGCATGCAGCCTCTGTGCTACTCTCAGGTTAACAACATAAGAACATAAGAGCAGGAGCAGGCCATCTGGCCATCTGGCCTCTTCGCTGTCCGTTCCCCATAAACCTTTACTCCCTTATCATTCTGTCTATCTCCGACTGATCCAGCCTCCACAGCTCTCTGGGGCAGTGAATTCCACATAGATGTATTACCATATGTACTACCATATGATGCATTATTATGTAACGTCTCTTGGTCACATTTATTGTAGTAGTGCTGCTCCTCCTTCATGTGCCAAAGCAGCACAAGAATGTGTACCCTTCCGTTCTAATAAGCTCAATAGGCTCAATTGTGTTTTGCAGGTCCCACAATGCCAATGGTGCTAAGGGAGGCCACACCAGAACCTTCACCTGCACCGTTGCAGGTGGTCATCACCACGGGTGGGGACGAGGAGGATGATGAGACTACCGAGCCTGAGGAGGAGGAGGAAGTGGAAACGGAGGAGGATGCTCCTACCATCCCTCTGCCTGTTGTACCTGTTGTACCTGCGGCCAGTACGTCGTCTTCGACAGAAGAAATAGTGGGACCAAGCGGCTTGCAGCTGACGACGCCAAGGTTTAGTGCTCACGCCGACCCGACGGAGGTCGAGTCAGTGACGTCAGCACACGCCTCCACTGGCAGATCGAATTGAGGGCTTGACCAGACTGTGCATGGAGAGCGCTGTGATAAGTCGCGACCTCCTCGAGGCGTTTGGTATGTACACGGGCAACATGTCCCGGATGTCTACTTGCATATCAGAGGATCCAGGAGATGTGTGAGCTAGACCACGGCCCTCCAAGCGTTGCGGCATGCGAGTCTGGTGGGAAACGGCACTGCACTCCAAGGTGCCGTCCACTAACCACCAGCACAGAAGCGAGTCAGGAGGAAGAACTGCCTTCTGGCTTGGAAGTCGTTTCCCCGGGAACATCTACCCCTCCACCACCCCCTGAGACGATCGTGCCACCGTCATTGTGATATCTTCACAGAGCACAGCACACACAGCTTCCTTACATGCAGGCTGCTCTCTCGGAACTCTCCGGAAAGCCTGTTCTGTTTAATGATTAACTATACAGTTGCAGTACACAATACGTCCACATCCCCAGTGTGGAGCTACAAGCATTACAAGCTTACAGACATTACACTTCTCCCTCCTTAATGAAAAAGCCATCATAACAAACATCATAAATAACTTTCATTATTATATATATTTACAAATTTAACTTTACCACTTGTTTTCTATTTCAAAGAGGATACCTTCGCTCTTGAACAGAACCTTCCAAACATGGTGTTGATTTCACACTCATTTGAGGCTTCTCCTGAGGAACATTTTCCTCCATGGAATTTCCTTGATTTTCATTTGCTCTCACTCTAACTTCAGGCTCTTTGTTTTTCTGACTCGGACTCAGACTTTCATTCTGATTCTCTCCTGGATTTGTTTCCAGTATATTGGATTTAGGATTTGCTACTGGAATATCAAAACTATTTGAAAAGTCAGAAATAATTGAATCATTCCCACCTTCAACTCCTTCCATGTCTGTAGGTAAAATATGATCAATATGGACAAACCTAACCTGTCCATTATCAAACATCTTTACCAAATATGTGCGAGGAACACATATCTTCACCACTCTTCCGGGTAACCACTCTCACCTTCTGGTTTAATTTCACTGTGTCACATTTAGTTGCTCTACCAATCTCTTCAGCTGTGACTGGCAGTTCATCAATGTATGAAAAATAAAACACTTCTTCCTTATCGGGTGTAACCTGTGATGGGGAAGGCAATCTAGACATTGCATCAGCATTACTGTGATCAGCTGATTGTCTGTATTCAATATCATATGTATATGCTGACAAAATCAAAGCCCATCTCTGCATTCGGGCTGCAGCTAATGTTGGAACTGGGGACTTTGATGGAGGATTGCTGTTAGGGGTTTATAGTCTGTAACAATGTAAAATTTACGACCATACAAGTATATGTGAAACTTCTTGACCCCAAAAATTAATGCCAAAGCTTCCCTTTCAATTTGAGCATAATTTCTCTCACTTTTACTGAAAGTGCGTGAAGCAAAAGCAATTGGTCTCTCCTCCCCACTACTTGATACATGAGAGATCATGCCCCAACTCCATATGGAGAGAGATCACATGTTAGCTTAATCTCCTTAGATATGTCATAGTGAACTAACATGGTGCTCTCTACCAATTTGTTTTTACACTCCTTGAATGCTGTTTCGCATTCTTTTGACCACTTCCACTGGATCTGTTTTTTCAAAAGTTAATTCAGTGGATATAATACTGTAGCCAAATTTGGTAGGAACTTCCCATAATAGTTCAAAAGACCCAAGAATGAACGAAGTTCAGTGACATTCCTGGGAGTGGGTGCATTTATAATTGCATCCAATTTTTCCATGGTTGGATGTAAACCATCTTTGTCTACTCTGTACCCTAAGTACTCCACTGAGTTTTTAAATAACTCACACTTACGAGCAGACATTCGCACTCTGTGCTTCTCTAGCCGTTTGAGGACTTCATTCAAAATGTTGTTATGAATTTGTCTATTTGGTGCTGAAATTAGTATGTCATCCAAATAACATACTACCCCTTCAATACCTTGCAAAATCTGGTTCATCACCCCTTGGAATATGGCAGGGGCGGAAGACACTCCAAACAGTAGCCTATTAAACTGATATAGGCCTAGATGGGTATTTATAATCAAACATGACTTGGACTCCTCATTTAGTTCAATCTGTAAGTAGGCATTCGTAAGATCCAGTTTTGAGAAGATCTGACCACCTGTCAGTGTTGTGAACAAATCTTCTATATTCGGCAATGTATTGGGGACATTACCCTCTAGAACCTGGTTTACAGTTACCTTATAATCACCACACAATCTTACTTTACCATCAGACTTAGGTACAACAACAATGGGTGTCGCCCAATTACATCGATCTATCTTACAAATAATGTCCTCAATCTCTAGTCTTTTGAGTTCTTGCTCAACTTTCTCCTTGAGTGCATATGGTACGGAACGTGGCTTGTAGTAAACCAATCTAGCGTCCTTCTGTACCCTGACACTCGCCTTGAAGCCTTGGATCGGTCTGCCCGTTTCGCAGAACACCTTCGCATACTGCTTGATAACCTCATCCATTGATGAAAATCTCGCTTCCACACAGAAAATCTCACTCCAATCCAACTTCAGTGAGCTCAACCAATTTCTTCCCAGTAAGGCAGGCTTGTCTCCTTTCACTACTATTAGAGGCAAGTTCTGAAATTGAACTTTATATTTCACCGTACGGTGATACGACCTACCATAGGAATTTTCTCTCCCGAGTAGTCTCGCAGCTCTATCTTGGATTTCTTCAGTTAAAAATCACGCAATTTGTCGCGGTACATTGACTCTGGTACTACACTCACGGAGGCACCTGTGTCGATTTTCATTGGTATCTTGAATCCCGCAACATCTATGTGGATTTTGATGCTTTCCGAATCGCTGCCCGTTAACCTCGTGCTGCTGATGACGTATAACTCTAACATCTCCTCATCCTGTTGTTGTTCTTCCATGCTATATAGTCTCTTGGGATTACTACTCATAGTTTTGAACGCTGGACTCATAGCTTTAAAAACTGGTTTACCCTTCAGTCGGCATGCCTTCGCAAGATGTCTGCAGAAGAAACACTCCGCCTTCACATATGGACATCCTTGAGCAATGTGTTGTCCCAGGCACCTATAGCACGACTTCGACGCTCTGGTAGAATTTCCAGTTTCTCAGACTTTCGGCCATGGCCATCTTTTACTTTGAACCTGTAGGTGATTTACCTCGGTTGACTGACAACCGTAATCATTATTTAATTCTCGGGAATATTGTTCAGCCATGCTCATCGACCTCGTTGTCTGACAAGCAATCTCAAAAGTTAAGTCATCTGTCGTCAATAACTTCCTTCTGATCGCATCATTTTTCACCCCACAAACAAAATGATCCCGTAATGCTTGGTTTTGAAAGTTTCCAAAATTACAGTGCATTGATAGCTTTTTTAATGCTACGATGTAATCAGCGATACTTTCAACCGCCTTTTGATTCCGAATCCCGAAACGATAGCTTTCAGCAATTTCTAACGGATTGGGGTTATAGTGCTGCTCCAGCTTCATTAAAATCTCTTTAAGCATTGTGTCCTTTGGCTTGTCAGGCACAAGCAGATTTACAAGGGTTTTGTATAATGCCGGACCTGCCACTGATAAGAAGATCACTTTCTTACGTTCCAACACAGTCTGGTTCTGGATTGCATTGTCTGGAACTTTGATTATGTTATTTGCAGTGAAATAAATTTCTAGCCGATCCACATACGCTTTAAAACGTTCCTGGTCGTGTCTATATTCACCCAAATATTCAATTACATTTGCCATTTTAAACTCTAGCTGTTCACGCCATGTGCTGTATTTTTTTTACCTCGGGTTTTTTAGCTTTTTTCAAAGATAGAAATTTCCAAAGTCTTCTGTCAGCTGGCTGAATCCTTCACCAACAAAATTTACGCTTTAAACATCCGAAAAATCTCATCCCCGGTCGCCATCTGTGATATCTTCACAGAACACAGGACACACAGCTTCCTTACATGCAGGCTGCTCTCTCAGAACTCTCCGGAAAGCCTGGTCTGTTTAATGATTAACTATACAGTTGCAGTACACAATGTGGAGCTACAAGCATTACAAGCTTACAGACATAACAGTCATCCCCGCCACAGCAGGAAGTCTTGAGGTCACCCGCTGCACGTCTGCCTCGTCCCGCTAACCAGGCATTCAAACGGGGGTTAATGGGGGGGGTACAGGATCTGGAGGGAAGCGTGGCCGCAGGTAGGGAGGGGGATGTTTTATTGTTATTGTTGTTATTATTGTTATATTGTTCTAATTGTTGTTGTTTTTTAAATTTATTGTTGGTTGACTGTTGGGGTTTGGGGGGGGTTACATTTTTTTAAAAAGTTAAATTGTTCAATTGTTAAATATTTTTATTGCATTTTACAATTGTTGTGCAGTGTCTTATAATAAAGTAAGATAAGGTAAAACATGAATAAAATTGTTCGAAAACAATGGACAGGCAAGGATGAAATGTAACACAACTGTTGCCTTTTTGTAACTGTAACTGTGACTGTCCCCAATGTAAGTTCATGCAAAGCATTCATTTATGAGCTGCTGATGCAAGAGTTTTGCAGCCACGTAACTGCCACGGGGTTTTTCCAGTCTTGCGGGGGCTGGGGGGGGGGGGGTGCAGCGTGGGGGCATGGGTTCATCGCCAGGCTGTTTGTCCTCCCCAAGGTCTTCATCAACCTCCTCCTCCACCCCGTCTGCCTCTTCTGCCTCCACTCTCTCCTGAGGTGGACCGGCAGCCCCATCTGGCAATTGTTGTCCTCTCCTTATAGCTAGGTTATGCAACATGCAGCACACCACAATAAACTCAGTGACCTAGTCAGGATGATATTGTAGGCTGCCTCCAGAGTGGTCCGGGCATCTGAAGCGCTGCTTCAGCACTCCAATTGTCTTTTCGACAATGTTGCGTGTAGCTATATGGCTTTCGGTGTAGCGCTTCTCAGCTTCCGTCTGGGGATTACGCAGGGAGGTCATGAGCCAGCTGGCAAGGCCATGTCCTTTATCCCCCAGTATCCAACTATGACCTTGTGGCTGACTGTTAAACAGGTCAGAGTCAGCGCTCTCATGTAGGATGTGCGCATCATGGATGCGGCTTGGAAAATTAGCATTTACTGCCATGATTATTTGGTTGTGGTCAACAACGAGCTGCACATTCAGAGAGTGGAATCCTTTCGGTTATGAAACACCTCCGTATCCTGTAAAGGTGCTTTCAGGGCGATGTGCGTGCAGTCTATTGCTCCCTGCACCTTGGGGAAGTTTGCTATTCTCGAAAAACCCAAAGCCCTCCCGGTCTGTGCCTCCCTGGTCATAGGGAAGCTTATAAAGTCCATCCTGCGAGCATAAAGGGCTTGAATCACCTGTTGAATGGAGCAATGTGTGGCATGCCGAGAGATACCACAGATGTCACCAGCTGAAGCCTGAAAGGAGTCCGATGCATAGAAGGATAGTGCCGCAGTAATCTTTACCTCAATGGGCAATGCGGTCCTAATGGTGCTGGTAGGCTGCAGGTCTCTCTTGATGGGCTAGCATATCTTAGCGATGACCTCCTTTCCGATTTGCAGCCTCCTAAGACACGTGTTATCAGACAAGTTCAGGTATGATTGCTCTTCCCTGTAAGTTCATCGGGTGTATGGTCTCCTCCTCTGCATTAGTCTGCCACCTCTTTGGGCCCTTCACTAAACCCAACTTCAGACTTCAGCATGTATGCATTTACAAGTAATGCTAGAGAAGTTACAGACCCCATCACTATTGCTATAAATGCCCTTTGTCCTCAATAAATATAAATATAAATATAAATGTGAGTAGATCAATCAGTAAATAAGGCCCTTAAATATCTCACAAATTACAATTATCCTGATAAGCCCCTTCTTCAAGCAGCCTCTCAGCTCCTCTGATGTTCAGAATGGTGTCCGTAGTGCCGAATCCTGTGAACAGTGCGAGGTAAGAGCAGCTTTTCTTCAGCAATGTCCAGCGATCTTCTCGGTGAGCGATCAGCCTGGCGGTGTGTGGGCGATGTGTCGAAAGATGCAGTAGACGATCACGTTGACGATGTGAAATTCTTGTGTGCCGAAAGTTGGCCGGTGATCTTTGGGCGCTGTCCCGGCCCAACTGTCCACTTTTCAGGTAAAATGGGTGATAGCCTGGCTATTTCGGTGATAATTGGGCGATACCTCAGCGATCTCAAGTAGAAAGTCGAGCCCAAGAAATAGGAGCAGGAGTAGGCCATATGGCCCCTCGAGCCTGCTCCGCCATTCAATAAGATCATGGCTGATCTGATCATGGACTCGGGTCCACTTCCCTGCCCGCTCTCCATAACCCTTATTCCCTTATCGGTTAAGAAATTGTCTATCTCTGTCTTAAATTTATTCAGTGACCCAGCTTCCACAGCTCTCTGAGGCAGCGAATTCCACAAATTTACAAATCTCTGAGAGAAGAAATTCTTCCTCATCTCAGTTTTAAATGGCGAGCAGCGGGTGTCCGGGGGCGGCCTATAAAAGGCACAACGTCGTCGATGAGCAGCAGTCCGAGCAACGGGAGTCCGGTGGAGGCCTATAAAAGGCCCAACATCGGCAAGGAGCATCAGTCCGAGTAGCGGGAGTCACCGGTGGAGGCCTATAAAAGGCCCACCGTCGTCGAGGAGCCAACTGGTGCAGCTGCAGTGGGGAGAGAAGACAAAAAAGAAGTAGAATGAAATCAAAAGGTGATGTCACAGCCAAGGGGGTAAGTGATTGGCTGGTGATTGGTGAGTAGTTTTTCTTTTTCTTTTCTTTATCATTAATAACCTTTTAGCATTGTTGTTGCCAAATTAAGGGTTAAGTCATGGCAGGAAACACGGACAATTATGCTCCTCCTGTACTATGTGGGAAGTCAGGGACGCTTCCGGTGTCCCTGACGACTACGTGTGCAGGAAGTGCATCCGCCTGCAGCTCCTAACAGACCGCATTGCGGCACTGGAGTTGCGGGTGGATTCACTCTGGAGCATCCACGATGCTGAGGTTGACGTGAATAGCACGTTTAGTGAGTTGGTTTTACCGCAGGTAAAGGGTACACAGCCAGATAGGGAAAGAGTGACCAACAGGAAGAGCAGTGCAAGGAAGGTAGTGCAGGGGTCCCCTGCAGTCATCCCCCTGCGAAGCAGATACACCACTTTGGGTACTGTTGGGGAGGATGACTCATCAGGGGAGGGCAGCAGCAGCCAAGTTCATGGCACCATAGATGGCTCTGCTGCACAGGAGGGCAGAAAAAAGAGTGGGAGAGATATAGTGATAGGGGATTCAATTATAAGGGGAATAGATAGACGTTTCTGCGGCCGCAACCGAGACTCCAGGATGGTATGTTGCCTCCCTGGTGCAAGGTTCAAGGATGTCTCGGAGCGGGTGCAGGGCATTCTGAAAAGGGAGGGTGAACAGCCAGTTGTCGTGCTGCATATAGGTAACAACAATGTAGGTAAAAAATGGGATGAGGTCCTACGAGACGAATTTAGGGAGCTAGGGGCTAAATTAAAAAATAGGACTTCAAAAGTAGTAATCTCAGGATTGCTACCAGTGCCACGTGCTAGTCAGAGTAGGAATCGCAGGATAGCTCAGATGAATACGTGGCTTGAGGAGTGGTGCAGGAGGGAGGGATTCAAATTCCTGGGACATTGGAACCGGTTCTGGGGGAGGTGGGACCTGTACAAACCAGACGGTCTGCACCTGGGCAAGACCGGAACCAATGTCCTAGGGGGAGTGTTTGCTAGTGCTATTGGGGAGGAGTTAAACTAATATGACAGGGGGATGGGAACCAATGCAGGGAGACAGAGAGAAGTAGAATGGGGCAGAAGCAAAAGATAGAAAGAATAAAAGTAAAAGTGGAGGGCAGAGAAACCTAAGGCAAAAAGCAAAAAGAGCCACATTACAGCAAAATTCTAAAGGGGCAAAGTGTGTTAGAAAGACAAGCCTGAAGGCTCTGTGCCTCAATGCGAGGAGTATTCGGAATAAAGTGGACGAATTAACTGTGCAGATAGCAGTTAACGGTTATGATGTAATTGGCATCACAGAGACATGGCTCCAGGGTGACCAAGTCTGGGAACTCAACATCCAGGGGTATTCAACATTTAGGAAGGATAGACAGAAAGGAAAAGGAGGCGGGGTGGCATTGCTGGTTAAAGAGGAAATTAATGCAATAGTAAGAAAGGACATTAGCTTGGATGATATGGAATCGGTATGGGTGGAGCTACGGAATACCAAAGGCAGAAAACACTAATGGAAGTTGTGTACACACCATCAAACAGTAGTAGTGAGGTTGGGGACAGCATCAAACAAGAAATTAGGGATGCGTGCAATAAAGGTACAGCAGTTATCATGGGCGACTTTAATCTACATATTGATTGGGCTAACCAAACTGGTAGCAATGCGGTGAAGGAGGATTTCCTGGAGTTGATTAGGGATGGTTTTCTAGACCAATATGTTGAGGAATCAACTCGGGAGCTGGCCATCCTAGACTGGGTGATGTGTAATGAGAAAGGATTAATTAGCAATCTTGTTGGGTGAGGCCTCTTGGGGAAGAGTGACAACAACATGGTAGAATTCTTTACTAAGATGGATAGTGATACAGTTAATTCAGAAACTAGGGTCCTGAACTTAAGGAAAGGTAACTTTGATGGTTTGCGGCGTGAATTGGCTAGAATAGACTGGCAAATGATACTTAAAGAGTTGACGTTGGATAGGCAATGGCAACCATTTAAAGATCACATGCATTAACTTCAGCAATTGTACATCCCTGTCTGGAGTAAAAATAAAACGGGGAAGGTGGCTCAACCGTGGCTAACAAGGGAAATTAAGGATAGTGTTAAATCCAAGGAAGAGGCATATAAATTGGCGCGAAAAAGCAGCAAACCTGAGGACTGGGAGAAATTTAGAATTCAGCAGAGGAGGACAAAGGGTTTATTTAAGAGGGGGAAAATTGAATACAAGAAGAAGCTTGCTGGGAACATAAAACCTGACTGCAAAAGCTTCTATAGGTATGTGAAGAGAAAAAGGTGAGGAGAGACAAACATAGATCCCTTGCAGTCGGATTCAGGTGAATTTATAATGGGGAACAAAAAAATGGCAGACCAATTGAACAAATACTTTGGTTCTGTCTTCATTAAGGAAGACACAAATAACCTTCCGGAAGTACTAGGGGACTGAGGGTCTCGTGAGAAGGAGGAACTGAAGGATATCCTTATTAGGTGGGAAATTGTGTTCTGGAAATTTATGGGATTGAAGGCCGATAAATCCCCGGGGCCTGATAGTCTGCATCCCAGTGTACTTAAGGAAGTGCCCTAGAAATAGTGGATGCATTGGTGATCATTTTCCAACAGTCTATCGACTCTGGATCAGTTCCTATGGCCTGGAGGGTAGCTAATGTAACACCACTTTTTAAAAAGGGAGGGAGAGAGAAAGCAGGTAATTATAGACTGGTTAGACCGGGGAAAATGTTGGAATCAATTATTAAAGATGAAATAGCAGCGCATTTGGAAAGCAGTGACAGGATCAGTCCAAGTCAGCATGGATTTATGAAGGGGAAATCATACTTGACAAATCGTCTGGAATTTTTTGAGGATGTAACTAGTAGAGTGGACAAGGGAGAATCAGTGGATGTGGTGTATTTGGACTTTCAAAAGGCTTTTGACAAGGTCCCACACAAGAGATTGTTGTGCAAAATCAAAGCACATGGTATTGGGGGTAATATACTGACGTGGATAGAGAATTGGTTGGCTGACAGGAAGCAGAGAGTCAGGATAAACAGGTCATTTTCAGAATGGCAGGCAGTGACTAGTGGATTGCCGCAGGGCTCAGTACTGGGACCCCAGCTCTTTACAATATACATCAATGATTTAGATGAAGGAATTGAGTGTAATATCTCCAAGTTTGCAGATGACACTAAACTGGGTGGCGGTGTGAGCTGTTAGGGGGACGCTAAGAGGCTGCAGGGTGACTTGGACAGGTTAGGTGAGTGGGCAAATGCATGGCAGATGCAGTATAATATGGATAAATGCGAGGTTATCCACTTTGGGGGCAAAAACGTGAAGACAGAATATTATCTGAATAGCGGCAGATTAGGAAAAGAGGAGGTGCAGCGAGACCTGGGTGTCATGGTTCATCAGTCATTGAAAGTTGGCATACAGGTACAGCAGGTGGTGAAGAAGGCAAATGGTATGTTGGCCTTCATAACTAGGGGATTTGAGTATAGGAGCAGGGAGGTCTTACTACAGTTGTACAGGGCGTTGGTGAGGCCTCACCTGGAATATTGTGTTCAGTTTTGGTCTCCTAATCTGAGGAAGGACGTTCTTGCTATTGAGGGAGTGCAGCGAAGGTTCACCAGACTGATTCCCGGGATGGCTGGACTGACATATGAGGAGAGACTGGATCAACTGGCCCTTTATACATTGGAGTTTAGAAGGATGAGGGGGGGATCTCATAGAAACATACAAGATTCTGACGAGATGGGACAGGTTAGATGCAGGAAGAATGTTCCCGATGTTGGGGAAGTCCAGAACCAGGGGACACAGTCTTAGGATAAGGGGTAGGCCATTTAGGACTGAGATGAGGAGAAACTTCTTCACTCAGAGAGTTGTTAACCTGTGGAATTCCCTGCCACTGAGAGTTATTGACGCCAGTTCATTAGATATATTCAAGAGGGAGTTAGATATGGCCCTTACGGTTAAGGGGATCAAGAGATATGGAGAGAAAGCAGGAAAGGAGTACTGAGGGAATGATCAGCCATGATCTTATTGAATGATGGTGCAGGCTCGAAGGGCCGAATGGCCTACTCCTGCACCTATTTTCTATGTTTCTATGTTTCTATGTTTCTATGTTTCTATGGTCCCTTATTCTAAGATTATGCCCCCTGTCATGTTTGTAACCTTCATGTAACCGTAACCTTCATGTAACAAGACTGCATACCGTATACACCTAAGAAATGCACACCTTGACCACAGGGGGTGAACTTGTGGGAGACATTCCTCACCTGGTCATCCAGGTATATAAAGGGAGGTACCACGCAGGGTCATCACTTCTTGGTCCTGTGAATACAGGTTAGGTCACAGAGTGAGCTTGTCTGCAGAATGTGCCTCGTGTGAATTTATAGTCTTGTGTAAGGACACAACATTTGGCGACGAGAAACGGGAATCAACGACCCACGAGAATGTCCACCAGTACCACAGAGTAGTACGGTACTGTGTTGGTGAGGACTGGGACGATTTCATTGAGAGGCTCCAGCAGAGCTTTGTCACGAAGGACTGGCTGGGAGAGGCAGCAGCTGACAAGTGAAGGGCGCATCTACTGACCAGCTGTGGACCTAAGACGTACGCGCTGATGAAAGACCTGCTCGCACCCGAGAAGCCGGCGGACAAAACCTTTGAGGAGCTCAGCAAACTGATCAGTGAGCACCTCAAACCGGCGAGCAGTATACATATGGTCCGACACCGATTCTATATGCACTGACGTCGGGAAGGACAGAGCATACCGGACTTCGTTGCGGACCTTCGGCGCTTGGCCAGCCTCTGTAAGTTCACAGACGCCTGCAGGGGGGAGATGTTACGGAATTTTTTCATTGAGGGCATTGGTCATGCCGGGATTTTCAGAAAGCTAATTGAGACCAAGGACTTGACCTTGGAAGCAGCGGCATTGATGGCTCAAACCTTCATGGCGGGGGAGGAGGAAACCAAGATGATATACGCGCGCAACTCTGCTTCCAACGTGGCGATTGTAACATTGTAAATGCGACTCAGAACCCCGCAGGCAGGCAAGGGCACTTCGACACCACCCAGGCAGTAACAGACTCTAGGGTGGGTCCTCAACAGAGACAATGACAGGTTGAACAGATATTTATACCATCCACAAGGGACAATACGTCCTGGGATGGGGCATTGACACCCACTAACAGAGTACTCAAGAGTAATCAAAGAGACAATCAGAGAGGAATGCCTGGTAACAGCCCTTTTGTTCACAACAATCTCAGGTCATGCTGGAGGTGCGGGGGCAGACATGCTGCAAAAACCTGCAGGTTTCAACAATTCATCTGTCGAAATTGTAACTTCAGTGGACATTTAGCCAGAATGTGCAGGAAGTCCGTAGCAAGGCTAATTTACGAGGCAGATGAACCACAAGAGGGGTCTGCAAGGCAGGTTTATGCTTGGGACACAGCAATGGACGCTGAAGTTCAGCGGGTTCAGGTGGCAAACATCCACAGCTCATATACAAAAACGCCACCTATGATGATGAAAGTACTATTAAACGGCATCCCGGTACGCATGGAGCTGGACACAGGGGCCAGCCAGTCACTTATGAGTGTCCAACAATTCGAGAAACTGTGACCACTCAGAACCAGCAGACCCAAACTGGAACGCATTGACACGCAACTACGGATATACACCAAAGAGATCATCCCAGTGCTAGGCAGTGCAACGTTGGTGGTCACACATAATGGATCAGAGAAACGGCTGCCACTCTGGATTGTCCCGGGAAATGGTCCCGCGCTTTTGGGGAGGAATTGGCTAGCTGAGATGAACTGGAAATGGGGGGGATGTGCACGCCATTTCATCTGTGGAGTAAGTTCATGCTCACAAGTCCTACAGAAATTTGAGTCACTATTTCAACCTGGTGTCAAGACTTTCAAAGGTACCAAAGCAGTGATTCGCATCACCCCGGAGGCCAGACCAGTGCACCATAAAGCCAGAGCTGTGACGTATGTGATGCGGGAGAAAATTGAGAGTGAGCTGGACAGGTTGCTAAGAGAGGGCATAATTTCGCCCATTGAATTCAGCGACTGGGCAAGCCCCATCATTCCTGTCCTAAAAACGGATGGCTCGGTCAGGATCTGTGGTGACAACAAGGCAACCATCAACCGAGTGTCACTACAAGACCAATACCTGCTTCCAAGAGAGGAGGATCTTTTTGCCACGCTGGCAGGCGGCAAGCTGTTCACCAAGTTGGACCTCACTTCAACCTACATGACCCAGGAGCTGGCCGAAGAATCCAAGCTACTGACCACCATCACCACACACAAGGGGCTGTTTGTCTACAACAGGTGTCCGTTTGGCATTCGTTCAGCAGCCGCTATCTTTCAAAGGAACTTGGAAAGCCTGCTAAAATCCATCCCCGAGACAATCGTATTTCAGGACAACATCCTTATCACGGGTCGAGACACCAAGGAACACCTCCACATCCTGGAGGAGGTGCTACGCCGACTGGACCGGGTAGGCTTGCGACTAAAGAAATCCAAGTGTGTGTTTTTGGCCCCAGAGGTCGAGTTTTTGGGCAGGAGGGTTGCCGCAGACGGGATCCGGCCTACCGAATCCAAAACGGAGGCGATTCGTCGTGCGCCCAGGCCCGGCAACACATCGGAGTTGTGTTCATTTCTGGGACTCTTGAACTATTTCCGGAACTTTCTGCCGAACTTAAGCACATTGTTGGAGCCGCTACACGTGCTCCTGCGTAAGGGCTGCGATTGGTTTTGGGGGGACTGTCAGGAACGGGCTTTCAATTGGGCGCGGAACCTGCTTTGTTCTAAAAAGCTGTTGACCCTGTACGACCCCTATAAGAAATTGGTTTTGACATGTGATGCATCATCCTATGGGGTTGGATGCGTGTTGCAGCAGAGTAATGATGAGGCCCAACTTCAACCTGTGGCTTATGCCTCCAGGTCGCTCTCCCAAGCAGAAAGGGGATATGGGATGGTTGAAAAGGAAGCACTCGCATGTGTCTCCGGGGTGAAAAAGATGCACCAGTACCTTTTTGGCAGAAGGTTTGAGGTAGAAACGGACCACAAGCCGTTAACTTCCCTGTTGTCAGACAGCAAAGCTGTCAATGCCAATGCGTCAGCTCGCATACAGCGATGGGCTCTCACACTGGCTGCTTATGACTACACCATACAGCACCGGCCAGACACTGAAAATTGCGCTGACGCACTCAGCAGGCTTCCACTGGCCACCACCGAGGGGGCAGCGGAGCAAAACGCTGAGATGGTCATGGCTGTCGATGCTTTCGACAGCGCAGGCTCCCCCATCACAGCCCGCCAGATCAAAATCAAACCAATAGAGACCCCCTCCTATCCTTGATTAAGAAATGTGTCCTGACCGGGGATTGGGCGCCCGCACACGGAGCATGCCCTGAGGAGGTCAGACCGTTTCACAGACAGATGGATGAGCTCTCCATCCAAGCCGACTGCCTACTATGGGGCAGCTGGGTAGTCATGCCCCAGAAGGGAAGGGAAGCATTCATCAGGGAACTCCACAGCGAGCACCCAGGCATTGTGCTAATGAAGGCCATTGCCCGGTCACATGTATAGTGGCCGGGAATTGACTCAGTCCTGGAACACTGTGTTCACAGGTGCACGACGTGTGCCCAGCTGGGCAATGCCCCCAGGAAGGCTCCACTCAGCCCGTGGCCCTGGCCCACCAAGCCATGGTCACGTATTCACATAGACTACGTGGGCCCGTTAATGGGAAAAATGTTCCTCATTGTAGTTGATGCGTACTCGAAATGGATCGAGTGCATCATATTGAATTCGTGCACGGCATCCACCACTGTGGAGAGTCTGCGTGCGGTGTTTCCGACCCATGGATTGCCGGACATCCTGGTTAGCGATAACGGCCCGTGTTTCACTAGCTATGAATTCCGGGAGTTCATGTCGGGTAATGGCATCAAACATGTCGGGACAGCACCGTTCAAGCCGGCTTCCCATGGCCAGGCGGAACGTGCGGTCCAAATCATAAAACAAGGCAGGCTCCGGATTCACAGAAACATAGAAACATAGAAAAATAGGTGCAGGAGTGGGGCATTCGGCCCTTCGAGCCTGCACCGCCATTCAATAAGATCATGGCTGATCATTCCTTCAGCACCCCTTTCCTGCTTTCTCTCCATACCCCTTGATCCCCTTAACTATAAGAACCATATCTAACTCCCTGTTGAATATATCCAATGAACTGGCATCAACACTTCTCTGTGGCAGGGAATTCCACAGGTTAACAACTCTCTGAGTGAAGAAGTTTCTCCTCATCTCAGTCCTAAATGGCTTACCCCTTATCCTAAGACTATGTCCCCTGGTTCTGGACTTTCCCAACATCGGGAACATTCTTCCCGCATCTAACTGTCCAGTCCCGTCAGAATCTTATATGTTTCTATGAGATACCCTCTCATCCTTCTAAACTCCAGTGAATAAAGGCCCAGTTGATCCAGTCTCTCCTCATATGACAGTCCAGCCATCCCTGGAATCAGTCTGGTGAACCTTCGCTGCACTCCCTCAATAGCAAGAACGTCCTTCCTCAGACTAGGAGACCAAAACTGTACACAATATTCAAGGTGAGGCTTTACTAAGACCCTGTACAACTGCAGTAAGACCTCCCTGCTTCTATATTCAAATCCCCTCGCAATGAAGGCCAACATATCATTTGCCTTCTTCACCACCTGCTGTACCTGCATGCCCACTTTCAGTGACTGATGAACCATGACACCCAGGTCTCGTTGCACCTCCCCTTTTCCGAGTCTTCCACCATTCAGATAATATTCTGCCTTCGTGTTTTTGCCCCCAAAATGGATAACCTCACATTTATCCACATTATACTGCATCTGCCATGCATTTGCCCACTCACCTAACCTGTCCAAGTCACCCTGCAGCCTCTTAGCGTCCTCCTCACAGCTCACACCGCCACCCAGTTTATTGTCATCTGCAGACTTGGAGATATTACACTCTATTCCTTCATCCAAATCGTTAATGTATATTGTAAAGAGCTGGGGTCCCAGCACTGAGCCCTGCGGCACTCCACTAGTCACTGCCAGCCATTCTGAAAAAGACCCGTTTATCCCAACTCTCTGCTTCCTGTCTGCCAACCAGTTCCCTATCCACGTCAGTATATTACCCCCAATACCATGTGCTTTGATTTTGCACAGCAATCTCTTGTGCGGGACCTTGTCAAGAGCCTTCTGAAAGTCCAAATACACCACATCCACTGGTTCTCCCTTGTCCACTCTGCTAGTTACATCCTCAAAAAATTCCAGAAGATTCATCAAGCATGATTTCCCTTTCATAAATCCATGCTGACTTGGTCCGATCCTGTCACTGCTTTCCAAATGCGCTGCTATTTCGTCTTTCATGATCGATTCTGACATTTTCCCCACTATTGATGTCAAGCTAACCGGCCTATAATTACACGTTTTCTCTCTCCCTCCTTTTTTAAAGAGTGGTGTTACATTAGCAACCCTCCAGTCCATGGGAACTGATCCAGAGTCAATAGACTGTTGGAAAATGATCACCAAAGCATCCAATTCAAGGACCCTCCCTTCAATGCCGCCTATCGCGCCTCATGCTGGCCTATAGGTCCTGACCGCATTCGCTCACAGGAGTCCCGCCCGTGGAACTACTCATAAAACGTACACTTAAAACTCGGCTGTCCCTCATTCATCCAGTCTTGTCAGACATCGTTGAGGGCAAGCGCCAGTCCCAAAATGAGTGCCATGACCATAACTCAAAGGGGATGTGTATAGAAATCGATGACCCTGTATTTGTTCTTAATCACGCTTTGGGGCCCAAGTGGCTTGAGGGTACTGTAATTGGCAAAGAGGGGAATAGGGTCATAGTGGTCAGACTTAACAATGAACAGATATGCCACAAGCATCTGGACCAAGTTAAAAAAAAGGTTCAGCATGGACACTGAGGAACCTGAGGAAGATCATGGGATGCTGCCCACACCACCGCCAGTGAACGAGCAACAAGAACTTTCAGTAGCACGCACAGTTCCTGCGGCCAGCCCGGATGAGCCGGAATCACCACAGGTGACAGAGACGCATGCCGAGGCTCAACAACCAGGGCCCCAACTGCGGCGCTCCACGAGAGAGCGTCGACTGCCTGAAAGATTTAATCTTTGACCCCATAAGACGTTGGGGGGGAGATGATGTCATGTTTGTAACTTTCATGTAACTGTAGCCTTCATGTAACAACACTGCATACTGTATACACCTAAGAAATGCACACCTTGACCACAGGGGATGAACTTGTGGGAGACACTCCTCACCTGGTCATCCAGGTATATAAAGGGAGGTCCTACGCAAGGTCATCGCTTCTTGGTCCTGTGAATAAAGGTTAGGTCACAGAGTGACCTTGTCTGCAGAATGTGCCTCGTGTGAATTTATAGTAGTGTGTAAGGACACAACACCCCCTAGTTCTAGTCTCCCCTATCAGTGGAAACATCCTCTCTGCATCCACCTTGTCAAGTCCCCTCATAATCTTATACGTTTCGATAAGATCACCTCTCATTTTTCTGAATTCCAATGAGTAGAGGCCCAACCTCCTCAACCTTTCCTCATAAGTCAACCCCCTCACCTCCGGAATCAACCTAGTGAACCTTCTCTGAACTGCCTGCAAAGCAAGTATATCCTTTCTTAAATATGGAAACCAAAACTGCACGCAGTATTCTAGGTGTGGCCTCACCAATACCCTTTATAACTGTAGCAAGACTTCCCTGCTTTTGTACTCCATCTGCTTTGCAATAAAGGTCAAGATTCCATAAATCCATAATCCTTCATAAATCCATGCTGACTCTGCCTGAGTGAATTATGTTTTTCCAAATGTCCTGCTACTGCTTCTTTAATTATGGACTCCAACATTTTCCCAACCACAGATGTTAGGCTAACTGATCTATAGTTTACTTAACAATTTACTTAACACATCTGAATAATGTGATTTTTACAACAATGAAAACAACCACAGATTCTTTAAAATTAGTCAGTTTGCAAAATTTCATTAAAAATTTCCATGAATTCACATATAGCAAAAATGCTCAATAAAGATGAATTTGTCTTTTAATACCCTAAGAAATAAATCTGGTCATCATTTTTGATCGAATTTATTGTTCACTTCATGGGGCTAGATTTTCCATTATTTTTGCATGCATACTGCTCACTTAACATCCATTTTAATGCTGAAATGAGGTATAACGCCCATATATCGCCCATTTAGCCACAAAATGGAAAGTAACGCCCATTTCTTGGTCACTTATCGGCGAGCGGTACTTTTGGCATGTACGTAACGCCAATAAAAAATAATGCCGCCTGCCTACTTTTTTGGGGCGGAAAGATCAGAATGGGCGAAACCAACGCCCATAATATCGCCCAGTGTTACTTTAGGCATGCAATTAACGCTGATATTTAATAATAACGCCCGGCCATTGTTTTTTGTCGTAATGATCACATTTGCTGAAACTAGCGCCCAGAAGATCGCCCAGCGCTACTTTCGGCACCTCGCACACATCTCACCCACAATATCGCTCGCCGAAAAAACCGCTGTGAAAAAGCTGCTCTGACCTGAACTAATCACACTGGTATGGACGCCATTTTCTAAATCGCAGGTCGCTTCATTTAAAAGGCTGCTCTGCTTCAACTTCAGGAGAATCTGGATGTCCTCTGGAGGTCTTTTAAGGTAATGTGAAAGTTAGGGTTTTGAAAATGGGCAATACTCCGGCGATCTCAAAACCCATTTTTACCACTCACGCTGGAAATAACGCCCATTTTTGGCCAATCTGCACAAAAGTTGTATAGCTTTTCTTTTTATTCATTCCTGGGATGTGGACGTCACTCGTAAGGCCAGCGTTTATTTCCCATCCCTAATATCCCTTGAGAAGGTGTTGGTGAGCCGTCACTTCTTAAACCGCTGCAGTCTGTGTGGTGAAGGTACTCCCACAGTGCTGTTAGAGAGGGGGTTCCAAGATTTTAATCCAGCGACAATAAAGGAACGGCGATATATTTCCAGGTCAGGATGGTGTGTGTCTTGGAGGGGAACTTGGAGGTGGTGGTGTTAGCGGGCGCCTGCTGCCCTTGTCCTTCTAGGTTATTGTTAAATATGTAAACTTGTATATACCTTGCACAGCCACCAGAGGGCTCATCCCCTGGAGTCCCAAGGGAGCCCAAAATCCCTTGGGAGCATAGGTACTTAAGGAGGCCTCACAGGCTGTACAGGCACTCTGGAGGCCTGCAATAAAAGACTACGGTCACACTTTATTTTGAGCTCACAGTAACCAGTCAGACTCTTTATTCACACATAACAACTGGCGACGAGATACAGATGATGAACCCAAAGATGCAGAGAACAGTGTGCATCCTGGAGAAATTCTCAGAGGGAGATGATTGGGAAACCTTCGTGGAGCGACTCGATCAATACTTCGTGTCCAACGAGCTGGAAGGAGAAGCGAATGCTGCCAAACAAAGGATGCTTCTCCTCACCGTCTGTGGGGCACCAATGTATGGCCTCATGAAAAATCTGCTTGCTCCAGCGAAACCCACAGAGAAATCATACGATGATTTGTGCACACGGGTCCGTGAGCATCTGAACCCGAAGAAAAGCGTTCTGATGGCGAGGTATCGGTTCTACACCGAAAAAAGGTCTGAAGGCCAGGAAATGGCGAGTTATGTCGCTGAGCTAGGACGCCTTGCAGGACATTGTGAATTTGAAGGATTTTTGGAGCACATGCTCAGAGACTTTTTCATACTTGGCATTGGCCATGAAATGATACTTCGCAAACTTTTGACTGTAGAGACCCCAACCTTGAGTAAGGCCATAGCGATAGCCCAGGCGTTCATTGCCACCAGTGACAACACCAAGCAAATCTCTCAGCACACAAGTGCTGCTACAATTACTGTGAACAAAGTGATATTGTTTTCAAATTGCAACGTACAAGGCAGGCCCCATGTCTCAAAGTCCAACCTCAAGGGTGATGAATATAAGGCCATTAAAACCTTGTTGGCGCTGCGGGGGTGATCATCGTTTCCATTCATGCCACTTCAAAGGGTGCATTTGCAAGGGCTGTGGAACAATGGGACACCTCCAACATATGTGCAGGCGAGCTGCAAACATTGTTAATCTTGCAAACCACCATGACGAATCATGGTGAACCAGAGCCTCAGACCAAGGAGGCAGAGGTGTATGGGATGCATACATTTACCACAAAGTGTCACCCGATAATGGTGAAGGTTGAATTAAATGGACCCCCGGTGTCAATGGAGCTGGACACGGGCGCGAGCCAGTCCATTATGAGAAAAACGACTTTCAAAAAATTGTGGTGCAGCAAGTCCTCAAGGCCAGTCTTGATTCCCATTCACACGAAACTGAGAACTTACACAAAGGAACTGATTCCCGTAATCAGCAGTGCCACTGTAAAGGTCTCCTACGATGAAGCGGTGCACAAGCTACCACTCTGGATGGTATCGGGTGATGGTCCCACGCTGCTCGGCAGGAGCTGGCTGGGAAAGATACGCTGGAACTGGGATAACGTCCGAGCGCTCTCGTACCCTGACGACACTTCGTGTGCCCAGGTCTTAAACAAGTTTCCTTCGCTGTTTGAACCAGGCATCGGGAAGTTCCAAGGAGCAAAAGTGCAGATCCACCTAATTCCGGGGGCGCGACCCATCCATCACAAGGCGAGAGCAGTACCGTACATGATGAGAGAAAGTGTAGAGGTCGAGTTAGACTGGCTGCAAAGAGAGGACATCATTTCGCCGATCGAATTCAACGAGTGGGCCAGTCCGATTGTTCCAGTCCTCAAGGGAGACGGCACGGTCAGAATTTGTGCTGATTACAAAGTAACTATCAATTGTTTCTCTCTGCAGGATCAATACCCACTGCCAAAGGCCGATGACCTTTTTGCTACGCTGACGGGAGGAAAGACATTCACGAAGCTGAACTTGACCTCGGCCTATATGATGCAGGAGCTGGAGGAATCATCGAAGGGCCTCACCTGCATCAACATGCACAAAGGTCTCTTCATTTATAATAGATGCCCGTTTGGAATTCGATCAGCCGTGGCGATATTCCAGAGAAACACGGAAAGCTTACTGATGTCGATCCCACGCACGATGGATTTCCAGGACGAAAACTTGGTTACAGGTCGGGACACAGTCGAGCATCTGCAGAATCTGGAGGAGGTTCTTAGTCGACTCAATCGTGTGGGGCTCAGGGTTAAAATGCTCGAAGTGCGTTTTCCTGGCACCTGAAGTGGAGTTCCTGGGGAGAGGAATCGTGGCGGACGACATCAGGCCCACTGATTCAAAGACGGAAACAACCGAGGATGCACCGAGGCCACAGAACGTGACGGAGCTGCGGTCGTTTCTAGGACTCCTGAACTACTTTGATAACTTCTTACCAGGTCTCAGCACACTGTAAGACCCACTGCACGCCTTACTGCATAAAGGAGACGAATGGGTATGGGGCAAAAGCCAAGAAAATGCCTTTGTAAAAGCTAGAAAATTGTTATGCTCAAACAAATTGTTTGTGTTATATCATCCATATAAGCATTTGGTACTAGCATGTGATGCGTCGTCGGACAGGGTCGTGTGTGTATTGCAACAAGCTAATGATTCTGGGAAATTGCAACCGGTTGCTTATGCATCCAGAAGTCTGTCTAAGGCTGAGAGAGCCTACAGCCTGATTGAAAAAGAAGCATTAGCGTGTGTCTATGGGGTAAAGAAAATGCATCAATATCTGTTTGGACTAAAATTTGAATTGGAAACTGACCATAAGCTACTAATATCCCTATTTTCCGAGAGTAAAGGGATAAATACGAATGCATCGGCCCACATCCAGAGATGGGCGCTCACGTTGTCCGCATACAACTACGCCATCCATCACAGGCCAGGCACAGAAAACTGTGCCAATGCTCTGAGTAGGCTGCCATTGCCCACCACGGGGGTGAAAATGGTGCAGCCCACAGATTTAGTCATGGTTATAGAAGCATTCAAGAGTGAGCAATCACCCATCACAGCCCGACAGATTAGAACCTTGACGAGACAGGACCCCTTACTGTCCCTAGTAAAAAATTGTGTGCTTCATGGGAGCTGGTCCAGTGTGCAGTGGAAATGCAGGAAGAGATAAAACCGTACCAGCAGCGCAAAGATGAAATGTCTATACAGGCAGACTGCCTTCTGTGGGGCAATCGGGTAGTGGTCCCCAAGAAGGGCAGTGACACTTTCATTAATGACCTCCACAGTACCCACCCTGGCATCGTAATGATGAAAGCGATAGCCAGATCCCACGTGTGGTGGCCCGGTATCAACGCGGATTTAGATGTGCACAGATGTAACACATGCTCGCAGTTAAGCAATGCACCCAGGGAGGCGCCCTAAGCTTATGATTGTGTCCCTCCAAACCATGGTCCAGGGTCCATGTCGACTATGCAGGCCCATTTTTGGGTAAAATGTTCCTTGTGGTTGTAGATGCGTACTCCAAATGGACTGAATGTGAGATAATGTCGGCAAGCATGTCCACTGCCACCACTGAAAGCCTGCGGGCCATGTTTGCCACGCACGGACTACCTGATGTCCTTGTGAGCGACAACGGGCCATGTTTTACCAGTGCCGAGTTCAAAGAGTTCATGACCCGTAACGGGATTAAACATGTTACATCTGCCCTGTTCAAACCAGCATCCAATGGTCAGGCAGAGAGAGCAGTGCAAACTATCAAGCAGGGCTTGAAAAGGGTAACTGAAGACTCACTGCAGACTCGCCTATCCCAAGTCCTGCTTAGCTATCGCACGAGACCCCACTCTCTCACTGGGATTCCACCTGCTGAACTGCTTAAGACAAGGCTCTCGTTAGTTCACCCTGATCTACATGAACAGGTAGGGAGCAGGCGGCTTCAACAAAGTACATATCATGATAGCGCAAATGTGTCACGCGAAATTGAAATCAATAATCCTGTATTTGTATTGAATTATGGACAAGGTCCCAAGAGGCTTCCCGGCACTATCATGGCCAAAGAGGGGAGCAGGGTGTTTCGGGTCAAACTTTCAAGTGGACTCATTCACCAAACTTTCAAATGGACTCATTGGACCAAATAAAGCTCAGATTCACGGACTATCCTGAGCAACCCACTTTGGACCCTACCTTCTTTGACCCCCCAACATACTCACCAGTGGCAACCGACACCGTGGTTGGCCACGAAGCGGAACCCATCACTCGCAGCAGCCCAGCAGGACTCACCACACCAGGCAGCCCAGCAAGGCCAGCTGCATAGCAGCCCAGCGAGGGCCCAACAAATGAGTCACCAAAACCAGCATTTGCACCGAGATGATCAACCCGGGAAAAAAAGGCCCCAGATCGACTCACCTTGTAAATATTTACACTATGGGGGGAGTTTTGTTATATATGTAAACTTGTATATACCTTGAACAGCCACCAGAGGGCTCATCCCCTGAAGTCCCTAGGGAGCCCACAATCCCTTGGGAGCATAGGTACTTAAGGAGGCCTCACAGGCTGTAGAGGCACTCTGGAGACCTGCAATAAAAGACTATGGTCACACTTTACTTTGAGCTCACAGTATCCAGTCAGATTCTTTATTCACACATAACAGTTGTAGAGATCGCAAGCTTGGGAGGTGCTGTCATGAAGCCTTGGTACATCTTGTAGATGGTACACACTGCAGACACAATATGCCAGTGGTGGATGGAATGGGTGTTTAAGGTGGTGGATGGGGTGCCAATCAAGTGGGCTGCTTAGTCCTAGATGGTGTCAAGCTTCTTGAGTGTTGTTGGAGCTGCACTCATCCAGGCAAGTGGACAGTATTTCATCACAGTTGTGCTTTGTAAATGGTGGAAAGGCTTTGGAGAGTCAGGAGGTGAGACACTCACCACAGAATACCCAGCCTCTGACCTGCTCTTGAAGCCACAGTATTTATGTGGCTGATCCAGTTAAGTTTCTGGTCAATGGTGCGCCTCAGGATGTTGATGGTAGGGGATTCGATGATGGTAATGTCGTTGACTGTCAAGGAGCGGTGGTTAGATTTTCACATTTTGGCGATAGTCATTGCCTGGCACTTGTGTGATGTGAACATTACTTTCCACTTATCAGCCCAAGCCTGAATGTCATTCAGGTCTTGCTTCATGCGGGTATGGAGTAGTGAATGGAGCTGTGCACTCTTCAATCATTAGTGGACATCTCCCACTTTTGACCTTATGATGGAAGAAATGTCTTGATGAAGCAGCTAAAGATAGTTGGACCTAGGACACTGCCCTGAGGAACTCCTGCAGCGATGTCCTGGGGCTGAGATGATTGGCCTCCAACAACCACAATCATTTTCCTTTATGCTAGGTATGACTCCAGTCGGTGGAGAGTTTTCCCCCTGCTTCCCATTGACTTCAATTTTACTTGGGCTCATCAATGCCACACGTGGTCAAATGCTGCCTTGGTGTAAAGGGCAGTCACTCTCACCTCACCTCTGGAATTCAGCTCTTTTGTCCATGTTTGGACCAAGGCTGTAATTAGGCCTGGAACTGAGTGGTCCTGGCAGGACCCAAACTGAGTATCAGTGATCAGGTTATTGGTGAGTAAGTGCTGCTTGACAGCACTGTCGACAACACCTTCCATCACTTTGCTGATGATTGAGAGTAGGCTGATGGACTGATAATTGGCCGGATTGGATTTGTCCTGATTTTTGAAACTGCCTGTTAGCCAAAACAGTGAGCAAGGTGGATAGAGACTGCTGTAATACCTGTACTACTTTATTGTTCAGTTAACACTGTTTGGAAACAGTTTTTAACTGAAAGCACAGTGATTATTCTTTCTGTAGTGTAATGTTGCCTTACTTACAGAGAATAAATCATTTTTAAGCAAGGCATAAATCTCAGGACACTAAACCACTAACTTCCATGGTTTTTCATGACTTTCCAACTCTAACACTTCTTTGTTATGTTATTTGATGAAACCCCTTCTACTTTTCCTATTTTTCCTCCTCTTTCCTAATTTGCTCTACAATCAGATGCTAGGAAGTACATATGAGTAGTTTGGGGTAACCTTGCCTTCCAATTTTCCCTTCCTCTCTGTTGGGAAAAAAATGATTTTTTACTTGGTGTCTACCTTTATTATCATAATTGAAAACACAATATGTGAGATTTTGACGATATTTATCTGCTTCATCATCTCACCCAGAAGAGGAAGTGCTAACAGCTTTTACTGCACAATAGTTTGGAAACTTGCCAATTATGTCTGGAAAGAAACTTCCAATTTGGTTATTTTCCACCTAAGTTCTGAATTTCCTTCCATTAATTTCCTGGCATCGTAGGCCTTCACCATGAAATCACATTCTTTACATTTTATCTGTTTTGTTTTGTGAAAATATCCCCTAACCTTTTCCTTATTCTAACATATTTTCCAATAAGTGTGGTTCACACTCTTGATTCTTCACATAGTGAGTTCTCAGTCTTGATCATTCTGAGTAGGAATTGAATGATGGCAAGATTCTTCCCAGTAGGAAGCAAAGAAAATTAAAGAGCAAGTTATCTCAAACCTCTTATATACACCTCCTTAAGGGCCAGTAACAGGCTGTGTCTTGTGGAAACTCTGCAATTGCCCCTTTTTATGAAACCAACCTAGCTACCCTCTAAGTCCTTCCTTGATCATCTAAAGGCTCTGAAGACCCCTTATTTAAACTGTCAAATAACTGGATCCATCTTGCTCCTTCAGGCTACAGTTTCTGTTAGCAGGCTGATTCAAAACAGATCTCTGATTTTCCAGTAATATTAGGTTATTTATGATTCAATCGAGCTCAGTTGAGTTTTGTGCCTTGCTCAGCAGTTTATATTGACAACTTAACCTTCCTTGGTGGTGGGTGGAGTTTGTTATCAACATAATATCTGTCTGCCAAATACTATTAGCATTGAGTTGCTCTCAATATATATTACTCAAATCAGATCCATGATTTGGCAAGTGTAGATTACATCAATTGTATAGGTGATGTTCGAATCAGAAAAATACTTTTGGATTAGGTCCTCAACAACAACAATAACTCGTATTTATATAGCATCTTTAACGTAGTAAACCGTCCCAAGGCGCTTCACAGGAGTATTATAAGACAAACAATTTCACACTGAGCTATACAAGGAGAAATTAGTGCAGATGACCAAAAGCTTGGTCAAAGAGGTAGGTTTTAAGGAGTGTCTTAAAGGAGGAAAGAGAGGTAGAGAGGCGGGGAGATTTAGGCAGGGAATTCCAGGGCTTAGGGCCTAGGCAACAGAAGGCCTGGACACCAATGGTTGAGCAATTATAATCGGGGATGCTCAAGAGGGCAGAATTAGAGGAGCGCAGACATCTCGGGGGGTTGTGGGGCTGAAGGAGATTACAGAGATAGGGAGGAGTGAGGCCGTGGAGGGATTTGAAAAGAAGGATGAGAATATTGAAATTGAGGCTTTGCTTAATCGGGAGCCAATGTAGGTCAGCGAGCACAGGGGTGATGGGTGAATGGGACTTGGTACGGACACTCCTACCGTTGCAGCTACTCACTGGTCAGGTTGTCTTCGAATTCCATATCTTTTTATCCTATTCTGCCTTTGCCACATTCGCTTCCAATTAAATTTTAGCCCCAAATTTTGACTCTCTTTCCAATAATTTATTTGCAATCAGAAGTATAGAGAAGACTGGCTTACAATGGAACTTTAAAAAAAACAGCTACATATGGATTTTTTTTTTAGTAACCTCTCTAATTGCTGAGATAAAAAGTAGCCATCAGATTTAACCAGATGTAATTAGAAAGAGATACAAAAGGTGAGTAAGTAAATCCACATGCCCAGCATGAAACTAATCCACACTGATCAAAATCATCTCAGGTTCGATCCCCCACCTGTTCTCAGTTAGCTGATCACTGTCTTACCTCAACTCTTCTCCCCAACCCCTTGCCTGGAGGAACTAAAACTTATCCAGTCATCCTTTCTGACAGTACTTGTGTGAGGATGGGATGACTTGCATGGTGGAGATAAGCTTCTTGCACCCACTGTCTGGACTTACATAAAGAAGGGTCACTTGTGTGAAGTGGTGTGTTATTGACTTCAAGAGAGGAAGGAAGAAATCTGAAAAAAAAAACCTGATGAGAGGCAGGCAAGTATGATGATTTTAATAAAGTGGTTTGCTCTGAAATAGAGAGACAACAAAGGATATCAAGAGCATTTCTGTGCCACATAATGTTTCCAATGTTGACCTCATTAACAGTGACTCATGTATAAATATTAGAATTATAACTTTCCTTGCCCTTTTACAATTATGGTCATACTGTTCATAATACCACATTATAATAAAGCAAGAAGATATCAGTGAAAAAAGTATTTTCATGCCTGCATTACTAATTGTCACATATTTGGAAATTATTTATAAATTCAGTATCATGGGACATTTCCTGTGCCAGGAAACAGTAACTAAATGTTATGGAGATGTGAGAGCTGATGAGAAAAAATGTTCAAACTTTGTAGGTACTGTGATTTTATTTGAAAGTACATTTATAAATTGCTGTGCTATCAGATACTTACTGGGAAAATGTTATGTTTTATGTATTCTTACCAAAACATCTTGGGGTCTAACTGCAATGTGGTTATGGTAATTTAAGTGGAAAATACTGTTAAAAGAATAACATTAATAGTTGAATTGAACAATTAAGCTTAAAAACCACTAAAAATTATTATTACTACTTGCAATTGATGTCATCAGGACCTACTTATTTCTAATAAATAGAGGGTTTTTTGATGAGGTAACAGAGAGGGTTGATGAGGGCAATGCGGTTGACATTGCGTATATGGATTTCCAAAAGGTGTTTTGATAAAATACCACCTAATAGGCTTGCCAGCAAAGTTGAAGCCCATGGAATAAAAGGGACAATGACAGCATGGATACGAAATTGTCTAAATGACAGGAAACAGAGAGTAGTGGTGAACGGTTGTTTTTCGGACTGGAGGAAGGTATACATTAGTGTTTCCCAGGGGTCGGTTCTAGGACTGTTGTTAGGTGGTGAATGTGGTAGTAATTTTGTGCACTACAAAATCTCACACATAGCAATAAGATAAATGGCCAGTTAATCTGTTTTCAATGGAGAGAAGAATGTTGGTCAGGATACAGAAGAACCCCCTGCTTGCCTTCAGATAGCATCACTGGATCTTGAGACACTGAAACAAGCAGACTAGCCTTGGTTTTTAATATTTGATCTGAAAGACAGCACCTCAGGCAATACAGCAGTCCCTCAGACTGCACTGCAATGTCAGCCAAGATAATTAGTACTAAACGAGAGTGCTGCTTACTGAGCTAAGATGACACTTGGTTTCCAATTTCATATCTGCTAACTTTTCTTAGGACCAATTTTTTGACAGCACTCAATTTCTTTCTTATATATAATCCCAAGACTTCAATAATTTGCAAGTATCTAAAATAAGCTATCTTCTTTGGCTGGAATGACTGCATTTCATATCTGAAAATGAATGCCCATTTGGAATACATCTTTAGAGATTTTCAATCCTGCTCTCTCCAAATCCTTTTGTGCTGCAGCAACTACAATGGTTACATTCATCAACTATCACTTCCTGTTGCATTTGTTGTTGGCTGTAACCTGTTGTTACGCCGTTTAATATGCCAACCCAAAATCTACCTGTCTTCAAAATGGAACATCCTAAACATACTGATTAGCCCACCAAAAATATTGGTGCATTTAAAATGGCGTATGCAATTAAGTACAGGAAAATTGTATTTCATATATAACATAAAGATTATCAATTTAATCCTTTCCAACTAACAGCTCATTACAAAATGCCAAATATGCTATTTTGATATTTTCTTCATCATCCAACAAAAATGTACATATCAGATTTAAGTCATACTCAATACACACCAAGAACTATGGGTACATTTCAGTGCCACATGAAGTTATTAAAGTGATAAATTGAAGCTATGCAGTGGTTTTGAAATGCAGTCACTGTTACTATATAGATAAATACAGCAGTTAAAAGTGCAGAGCAAAATCCCACAAACAGCAATTTTCTTTTGGTGGTGCCATAGAATTTTTTATGTCCATATCAATAGGCAGATAGAACCTTGGTTTAATGTCTCATTTGAAAGATAGCATTAACCAACAATGAAGTATTCCCTTAGAAACATAGAAACATAGAAAATAGGTGCAGGAGTAGGCCATTCGGCCCTTCGAGCCTGCAATAAAATCATGGCTGATCATTCACCTCAGTACTCATTTCCTGCTTTCTCTCCATTCCCCTTGATCCCTAGTGTTAACCTAGTTTTTACGCTCAAGTTCTGGAGTCAAACTTGAACCTGCGACCTGCTGATGTAGAGGTGAGAGTGCTACAAACTGACCTAGACTGAAAGTTTAACACAGGCATTAACCCATTTATTTTAAATAGATTTAATATCTCCACTAAAATAAAGGACAGAAATGTGTCATACAGTTGCATGAAAGGTTTATCTATTCGTGTCACCAACTGTAAGTTATAGGTTTACATATTATTAATGTATTTGTGTCTTTTTATAATATACAGTATGACAAATGACAGACATAACTTTAACTGAATTGCATTTTCTTTGTAAGAGCTGCTCATAGGACTAAAGCCATGAACCCAGGTATTGTGTTATCAGAGACTTTTTTAAACATGTATATTTACTGTAAGAATCCCTTAGACTGGTGAGGGTGAGATGAAAGTAAGATATTGTTAGATCAGGACAACAAAAGGAGATTGAGCTCAGAGACAATATAGAATTCGAGAAAATGAATGAAGGCAGCTGTAGCAGAGGAAACTGAAAGATGAGGAAAGGGACATCTCAGAGAATCATAGAGGGAGAAATTCGGTCACGCCTCTGTTTCAGCGTTTTCCCAGGCGGAGCGGTAAAATTTGTGCCGGCAAATGGTTTGTGTCTGCCACCACAAATTTCATCAGCTGGGCCCTGAACGCTCCTCTGAGGAGTTGTCTTGCTCTTCCTCCTAGACAGTCGGGGGAGGGGGAGGGGGTGGGGGGGAGGGTTCTTGATGGACCTGTGGGAGAGTAAAGAGATGAGTTATATATGTCATATCAAGGACGGGTGCAGATACCATTATGCACATGATGAACATTCATTGTCCCCATATAGGTGACTGCTGTATGCCAAGTGGCTGTATGAGATGCAATTCTCTCACAAGGTTGCTGGAATGTCTCCCTCTCACCATCTCCCACCTCCAGCTGCTCTGTGATTCCTGACACTTCCAAGGCAACCTCCTCTGCTGCTGTTAGGGTGCCCAATAATGAAGGGCCACTGCCGGTTCCCCCTCTCCCTCATATTGTGGGGTTTCTTTTCCTGCAAGGAGGGAAAAAAGAGAATGTTATATATGTGGACTTGTATTTACTCTGTACAGCCACCAGAGGTCTCATTCCCCAGAGTCCCAAGGGATCCCATAATCTCTTGGGAGCACAAGTATTTAAGAAAGCTTCACAGGTTGGAGAGGCACTCTGGAGATCTGTAATAATAGACTAAGGCCACACTTTACTTTGAGCTCACAGTGTTCAGTCTGACTCATTCTCCATACACTACAGAGAAGGTTGAGTGAGAGTGATGGAATGAGTGTAAAGAATGAAAGGGTTATATCTTTAGAGGGTGACTATGATGGAGAGATGTGGCAATGCCAAGTGGCCTCCTTGTGTGTTGTTAGTTGGTATGATTGCACTAGGATGAGGATGAGGGGTGTTTAATCAGATGTGGATGTGATAATGTAGATAGAGAGGGATGAGTGGAGGTGCAAGGTATGTTAATGTGAGTAAGGATGTGCAGTAGTAGGGTTGGGAATGCAGAGTGATGGGAATATGATGGGAGGCACAGCAGGATGAAGTTGAATGTGGCTTTGTACTCACCTTTTCTGATCTAATGAGATAATTGAAATGTTTCCGGCACTGCACAAAGGTCCTCCTGAACACATCCCTGCTATTGACCTCTTCTATTATTTGGAGCCAGGCTCCTTTGGTCTGGTGGGGAGGTCTCTTCCACCCATCTGAAAGGAAGTGGACCTCCCTGCATGCTCTCACTCCTTCCACAAGCATATGGAGGGCGTCATCTGAGAACCTGGGTGCAGCCCTCTGTCTCTATGCAGTCATGTTTAAAACTCTTTGTAACACTCCAGTGGTGTATCCTAGACGAACCTTCAAATGCAATGTGGCCATGGCTCCTTTAAATCTCTTGGCTGAAGGCCCGTCATTGATGAAGTCATCAGACCCGCACCATTTAATAGGGCCGAATAATGCGCAGGGCTGCCTTAAATAGGCGCCATTAATGGAAAGTTGATCTCAGGAGCGGAATGAAATGAAGAACAGGGTCGCGACCCGCCCAGGTACAGAAAATTCCGGTCTTTGTGTCAGTCTTCACAGTAGAGTAAGAGGATAATATGCCTGACATTCCAGGGAAATGGATAATGAATTAAGGACTGGAACTCACTAAAGTTAACATGAGCAAGAAAGCAATATTAGAAAAAATAATGGCACTAAAGACTGACAAATCCTGAGAACCTGATGGTGCCACCCCAGGGTTTCAACGAAAGTAGGTGAGGAAATTGCTGATACTTTTGGCATAATCTTCCAAAATTCTCTTGATTCAGGAATTGTCCCTTTAGATTGGAAAATTGCAACTGTAACTTCATTATTTAAACAAGGTGAGAGAAAGAGAACCCAAGAAATTATAGACTTGTTAGTCTAACGTCTGTTGTGGGGAACTTATTGGAATCTTTAATTAAGGACAGAGTGACTACACACTTAGGGCTAGACTTTCCAGTATTGTGCAGATTGCCCACAAATGGGCGTTATTTCCAGCGTTGGCTTTTATTATGGGTTTTGAGATCACCGGATTATCGTCCATTTTCAAAACCCCAACTTTCCATGTTATAAAATGGGCGTCACCACGAGCAATGTGAAATGGGCGGTAGCAGTAAAACTTTTGCCCTTCTGTCATAAAATGTCGGTGTCCATAGCAACGCCATGACAACGGTCGTTTCCTGCGTTTCAGGAGGTCAGGCATCATCAATACATGCACAGAAGAGTAGAGAGAGAGAGAGGGAGCAGAGAGGAACAGATAGCGTGTGTGGGTGTGTTGTGTGGTTGTTTGGCTGTTGTGGGAGATAGGAAGGAGATTTACCAGCAGCAAAAAGAATTGAGTGCACAAATAACGTTGTTTGCACAGAGATTTTTGGGAAAAGAATATAATTAAATTGGAAGGCATGGAGGAGGTGACACAGCACCCTGTGGAGGCTGAGGACGCTGGCGAAAGCAGTGAGGTGGGAGAGGAACTAGTGGGAGGACAAAAACAAGCTTGGAGATTCTCCGACGAGGCAAATGCCTCCCTCTGCAGGAGGTGGAGTCACGCTGGAGTCAATTGACCCGGGGTGGACGTGGGAAGCCTGCATTGACGGTGTACGTCTTTAGGTAAAGAATGATCATTTTCATAATAATCATGATTACATCTGTCAGTTATGTGTTGTATTAGTCTCTGTGACAGTACCTAGCAATGATCTCACACATGATCTCATGCCATGTCGTGCTGGTGTTTGAAGAATAGGGCCAAACAGCGGCACATGGGTGGTGGTCCACCAGTCATCATCGAGTTGACCGGCATCGAGGAGCGGGTGCTGGCACTAGTGGGGATCCACCACGGTTGGCTACGCAAGCAGCAGCAGGACCTAATGTGATGCCATGTGAGTAAAGTATACACCACTGCGTGATGTTAAGTCAATAGATGCCACACCCACTCATATCCGAACAATAATATATGATCGATGATTGATAAAAGTGTTATCTAAATAATGATGGCCTCATGAAAATCATTGTAATGCAGAATTTGGTCATGGTCATGAAATGTGATGTCTGTGATGATTTTGATAGCGGTGGTGCTTTTGTCGTGCATATGCTGTGTGTAGCGTTTGAATCACCTTGTGACCCTAGCACCCCCTTCTCCTCTAATAACCTCATTTATGTTTTGGAGCTCAGCCAGCAGCGTGGCCCCATGCAACACCGCCAAGCCAAGAAGCTGTGGATCCAGCACTGGACCCGCCAGAGGATTGTCAATCTGGTGCTAAGGAGCCCCGACTCTCGCCCGCGGGGCTGCAGGGTGCCTTCTCCACTCATGGCTGTACTTACTTCGATGAGCCTGCATCGACAAGCTCCATAATCTATTCAACGCCGATGACATCTAGTGCTCCTGCGGCCATGCCCTCCTCCACCGTGGAAATAGCGGGCCCAAGCACCTTTCCACAGGGCACCCCAAGTGTCTCCATGCCGGCGCTAACCCCGCGGAGGTTGTTTCGACACAGCAGGACTGCTCCACGAGCAGGGACATGGTACACTTGTCCAGGAGGAGTGTTGAAATAGGTCAGCAGATCCTCCAGACAATGGGGGGCATATCCCTCCAGCTGGCCAGCATGTCCGCCACCATGACCGAGTACGTGCCGCGGATGGCGGAGGCCCTGGAGGTGATAGCCAGGAACACTGGTGGCAGAGGGCTCCCAGTGGTCCCGGAGCGCGGCACTGCACCCCAAGGTGCCGCACCCCCATTGCCAACGACACATGCGAGCCAGGAGGAAGGTCTTGCTTCTGGCTCAGAGGACGCTTCTTCCTCGGGACCATCCTCTCCCGTATCCAGCCAACCAGTGGATCTGCCGTCATCCCCCCCAATGAAGCAGCGCCTGAGGAGCTCCTCGGCCAGGTAGTTTGGATTCGGGAGGGAAAGGGGAAGGGGTAGAGGTGGGGAGGAGAGAAGCGGGGGGGAAAGGAAAGTGAGGTGCATGGCCGCAGGAGTTGTAGTGGTCACAGTATTTTTATGTTGTGGTTGCTATTTTGTTGGGAGGTTTGGGGGAAGAGGGGAGGGGGGCGTACCTTCTTTTTTCACATTTGTGTTCTATGTTTATGAAGTTTTGATTGAAATGTGAAAACTTTTATGAATTATCAGTTTGTTGTGGGGTGGGGTGGGGGTGGGGTGTTTTTAAAGTTATAACTATGATTTTATACAAATGTTCTCATTAAATGTTTTTATTTCACATAACCTTATTGCGCATTGTCTCAGATAAGACCGCTTCTCCCTGTAAGTGCGTGGGATGTAAGTTCTCGTCCTCCCCAGCAGTCTACCACCTCTTAGATTGGGCACATAATGCTCTTGAATATATCTTCTGCCATCTCTAGTCTGCAGCATGTGCGTAGACATCAATACAGGCTGAGAAATGACAGGCCCCATAACAATAACAATCAGTATTATACCTGTTTAAAAACAATAAATGTAGCTACTAAAACACCTAAAATAAATTCAAATTGTCCACAGTATGATAAAGATGTGTTGTGTATGCATGCCTGTTTACTGTGTGATGCCTTAACACTGTTATGCAACACTGAATGTACCCTTAAACTGTACACACCTTACCTGTACACCAGAGGGTGCTGCTGCTGGAGACCTAAGGGTTGCCTGCACACAGCAGGTAACCCAGTATAAAAGGGAACTCACAGCTTGTTGTCGTCACTCAGGAGCTGCAAATAAAGGACTACAGGTCTACACAGTTTAAGTGTCATACCCTGCCTCGTGGAGTCATTACTAAAGGTGCCTACATACACTATAACTGGTGACGGGAATACGAGGTCACGAACTACACGCTCAACATGTCTAACCTCAGCAACTCTCAGCAATTTACAGAGGGGGAAGATTGGGACACTTTTGTGGAAAGATTGGAACACTTCTTTATAGCCAACGACCTGGACGAGGACACACCGGCTACACTACCGAACAAACGCAGGGCCATTCTGCTTAGCAGTTGTGGGCCCACCATCTACGGTCTCATCAGAGACTTACTAGCCCCGGAGAAGACAACCACCAAGAGCTATGAGCAACTTGTAACAATCATACAGGAACAACTAAAACCGAAAGAAAGCATCCTTACAGCCAGGCACCGGTTCTACACTTACCGGCGGCCTGAGGGCCAAGAAATTGGCAAGCACACTTAAGAAGACTAGCTGCACCATGTGATTTTGGTGACCACCTAAATGAAGCACTAAGGGACATATTTGTCATCGGAATCGGTCACGAAGGCCTCCTACACAAATTGCTCTCGGCTGACATCACGGTCACCCTGCAGAAAGCAATTCAAGTGAGCCAGGCCGACATGGTTTCGGCCAACGACTCCAGGCGAATACTGACCCAGGACTCTAAACCGGCGAGCGCAGTGCACCGCATGGATATTTCTAAAGGCAGAAATGCTGCCCCGAGTCCCGCAACCCTGAGTCTGCCACATGGGGCAAACCAGATGGCCCGGTGCTGGCGCTGTGGAGAAAACCACAGGGCCCATCAGTGACGCTACAAAGACTATGCATGCAAAGGCTGCAAAGAGAAAAGGCAGCTTCAGAGAATGTGCAGAAAAGGCTGTACTCACTGTGTCTCTGATGAGTTGGCTGATCACCAGGGCTCCGACACAGATGAAGATGAAGCTGCTCAAACCCTGGAAGAAGAGTATGGAATCTTTACCTGCTCCACCGAAAGTTCTCCGTGGATGATGGAAGTGGACATCAACGGGGTTCCAGTCTCCATGGAGATCGACATAGGGGCGAGCCAGTCTGTGATGAGCCAAATGACCTTTGAAAAAATTTGGATGAATCCTGCCACTCGACCAAAACTGTCTCCTGTCCAGGCAAAGCTGCTCACCTATGCCAAAGGTAAAATCCAAATCGTTGGCAGTGTAGACGTCCAGGTCTCCCAGGGCAGCGTGTTGAACAAACTCCCCCTGTGGATTGTAGCCAGCGACGGTCCCACGCTGCTGGGCAGGAATTGGATGAACAGGGTCCACATCAGGTGAAGTGGCCCTGTGGAAGAAAAGACCACCACAGCCCACCTGCAGGAAAGCCAGGAAATAGCTGCAGCACCAGCAGCACAAGGAGAAACACTTGGAATAAAAATGACCACCGCCATGCCATCAGTGAGCATGGAGGAGCATCACATGACACCGAGCGGCCAATCAGATTTGAAGGCTCCCTTAAAGGAGACCGGTAACCAAAGAAATTTAAAAGGGAAGTTTCAACTATTTGAGTACACGGACTTTAAAGCTAAAAATGCGATTAAAGGGTGCAAGTATGAAAATGTAAGCAAAGTAACAATGAATTGTGATGCTGGTTTAACTAATGTGACTAATAATATGAATGCAGGCTCGACTATGTGTGATCAGAGCCAAGGTGTCATGTATACCGGTAGGACACTGCCAAAGGACATTGGGTCCTACAGGGACCATGCTGATGCCAATGGAATCCCCCTGTGGGAGACCCCCAGGTCCAGCAGGCTACCTGACCATGTAGCCTGGACCTTTGGAATGAATGTGATGCCCCTTGCAGGACACACACACAGGCAGTGGGAGCAGACCCACTACAGGGACAGTGGTCAATGGGCAGCCCAGCCACCACCAATGGCAAACTGCACCAGACCAGCCCTACAGCCCCTGGCCGCCAGGGCCAACACCAGGAGCATGAGGCCAATACCCTCCAGCTTCCCTGGCAAACCCTGGGATGACCTGACCCTCATCCCAATTGGTGGACAAGGAGCCCACCCAGTCTTGTGGCCCTGCCCACCACACCACACCTACTCACATCACTGTGTATATACACCACCCACTGCTGCCATGGCTACCTCCCCGAGGGATCCCACAACAGTGAAACCCACTTGGTTTGTGTGTGAGGGAGGGGAAACGTACAAGGCCAGCCTCAAGCACAGTGGTCACACCTGGCAACCACACAACCCTCACCACAACCTCCCATAGCCCACCACTGATCATCTCCCCTGGTCATGACAATAAGGATATGAAAATAGCTCGGGGGGGAGTATTGTTGTGCATGCCTGTTTACTGTGTGATGTCTGTAACACTGTTATGCAACACTGAATGTACCCTTACACTGTACACACCTTGCCTGTACACCAGAGGGTACTGCTGCTGGAGACCTAAGGGTTGCCTGCACACGGCAGGTAACCCAGTATAAAAGGGAACTCGCAGCTTGTTGTCGTCACTCAGGAGCTGCAAATAAAGGACTACAGGTCTACACAGTTTAAGTATCATACCCTGCCTCGTGGAGTCATTACTAAAGGTGCCTACATACACTATAAGATGTTTGTTCAGATGTTCAAATCATCTTAAAAGAACTCCACAGTGCATCAAAACTCCCCAGAAGTTGAAGCAGCCTTTTATATGAACCGACCTCCAATTTACAAAATGGCATCCACACTGCTGGATTTAGTTCAGGTGAGAGCAACTTTTTCTCAGCGTTTTTTTCGGTGAGCAATATTTTCGGCGATATGTGGCCGAAGTGCCGAAAGTAACACTCAGTGATATTATGGCCGTTAGTTTCGCCCATTCTGATCTTTACAGCAGAAAAATGTGGGCGGGCGCTATTATTAATTCTCGTCGTTAACTACATGCCGAAAAAAAAGTGGAAAGTCTAGCCCTTAGAGTCATGATTAGAGAGTTCCTACATGGATTTGTCTAAAGAACTTAATTGATTTTTTTGAGGCAGTAACTAAAATAGTAGACAGAGGAATGTTAATGGATGTAGTTTATTTGGACTTCCAGAAGGCATTCGATAAGGTTCCACACACTATTAGCTAAATTTAAAGCTCATGGAATTGAAGGCAGATTATTGACCTGGTTATAACATAAGAAATAAGAGCAGGAGTATGCCATATGCCACCTCGAACCTGTGCTACCATTCAGTAAGATCATGGCTGAACTCCTACATCAACTCCACTTTCCCATCCTATCCCCGTATCCCTTGATTCCCTTAGTGCCCAAAAACCTAGCGATCCCAGTCTTGAATATACTCATCGACTGAGCATCCCCTCTGGGGTAGAGAATTCCAAAGATTCACGACCCATTGAGTGAAGAAATTTCTCCGCTTCTCAATCCTAAATGACTGACCCCTTATCCTGAGATAATGTCCCTTAGTTCGAGGGGCCAAGATTCACCTCCACTCGAAGCAGCGCGGACCTACCGTTTTTGAAGTCTTCTGGCTGCCGCAATGGATGCGGCGGCCTATCCGGAGAACTTCAGCTCTTCAAACTGGGTGGAAGGGGCGGAGCGGAGTGGCCGTCACTAGCGGGGCGGGACGTAGTCTCCACCGCTGTCACTCATCAGCGCCGCGCCGATGACGTCATCGCGCTGGCGTGTCAAAACGTCTCCCCCTTCAGTTAAAGGGGAGGGCTACTGCGAGCACTGCATCATTTTCAGTTAGGCCACCAGGGAGGGTTTCGGTCGGGCCAGGGGCCTGGCACACAAGAGGGGGTGGCATGCTGCCTATTGTTGGCCCAGCTGATCCTGGGGGCATAATTGTCAGCCCGACCTGGTAGTCGGCCAACAAAAAAAAAATGGCATCACCATCAGCGCCACCTCCCCTTTAAGGGCTGCCGCGCCCGCAACCAACAAGGAGTGCACCGACACAAAAAGCTGTCGGGGACATCGAGCGGCGGCCCAGAGACTTTGGCAGGTAAATTTCTCTCCCAGGTTGGCTCTGTTGCAGTGCACGCACTGATGACATCTTTAAGATGCATCTGCAAGAGTGGGGTGGATTGTCACACCGCAGCAAAAATCCCCGAGCTGAATTTAGCGAGCGTCAGCCAGGCCGCTGCAAGTCTGTGGCCATTCAGCACCGCCCCGAGGCCGCTGCTTTCAGGCGGCCAGAGGCCTTATTGGAGGCTGAATTTCGTCCCCTAATCTCTTCAGCCAGGGGAAACAACCTCAGCATCTGCCCTGTCAAGCCCTCTAAGAGGAAATTAATTTGGCGGTAGAAGACAGAGGGATAATGTGTATGTAGTTGAAGTGAGTCGTGGTGTCCCACAAGGATCTGTGCTGGGACCTCAACTATTCACTACAGTTATTAATGACTCAGATAACACAATAGAGAGCCATAGATCCAAGTCTGCCGATGACACAGAGATTGATGGTATAGTATGTAGTGTAGAAGGGGCATAAAATTGTAAAGAGACATTGATGGATTAAGTGAGTTGGTGAAACTGTGGCAGATGGATTTCAATGCAGGCAAGTTTAAGGTCATCCATTTTCAACCCAAAAAGAATAGGTACGAGTATTTTTGAAGTGGTGAAAAGCTAAGAACAGTGGAGGATTTTACACTTTTTTTGCATGCATAAAGCCCACTTAACATCCATTTTACCGCTGAAATGAGGTATAACGCCCATATAATCGCCCATTTAGCCACAAAACTGGAAACTGATGCCCATTTTTCGGAAATTTATTGCCAAGCGTTACTTTCCCCATGTACGTAATGCCAGGAAAAAATAATACCGGCTGCCCACTTTTTTGGGGCGGAATCATCAGAATGGGTGAAACCAACGCCCATAATATCACCCAGCATTACTCTCCGCATATAATTAACGCCGAGATTCAATAATACTGACCACCCACTTTATTTTGTCGTAAAGATCAAATTAGCTGAAACTAACGCCCAGGAGATCAGCCAGCGTTTCACCACCTCGCACACATCTCACTCACAATATCGCTCGCCCAAAAAACCGCCGGGAAAAAGTGGAACTAACCGGAACTAATCACAGCGGTATGAACGCCATGTTCTAAATCGCATGTCGCATCATTTAAAAAGCTGCTCTGCTTCAACCTCGTGGGAGTTCAGATGTACTCTGGAGGTTTTTGGAGGTGATGTGAACATCTGAACAAACACCTTTATCATACTGTGGACGATTGGAATTTAATAGGTGTCTTCGTCAGGACATTCGTTCTTTGTGACCAATCGATGGAAAACAGAGAGCTATTGGAATGGGGCCAGTCCTTTCTCATCCTCTCTTGACCAATTACATGCTGCAGACTCGAGTTTCAGAAGGTACGCTCCACAGCATCATGTGCCCAATGTAACACGTGCCAGACTGATGTAGTCTTTACTACTAGGGGAATCAAGGGGTATGGCGAGAAAGCAGGAATGGGGTACTGAAGTTCCATGTTCAGCCATGAACTCATTGAATGGCGGTGCAGGCTTGAAGGGCCGAATGGCCTACTCCTGCACCTATTTTCTATGTTTCTATGTTTCTATGAGGAGGACCAGACGTTACACCCCCGGCAAGTACAGGGAGAAGCAGTCTTACCTCAACTTGCCCGACACCATCTGCCTTCGGAGACTGCGCTTCCACAAAGAGGTTATCACTGAGGTATGCTAGCTCATAAGGGGAGATATGCAGCCTGCCAGTACCATCAGGACTGCACAGTTCGTTGAGGTCAAGGTCACCGCGGCACTGTCGTTCTACACGTCGGGTTCTTTTCAGGCCTCAGCTGGCGACATTTGCGGTATGTCTCAGCATGCCACACATTGCTGCATTAGACAGGTCACTGAAGCCCTGTGCATGTGCAGGAGGGACATTATCAGCTTCTCTATGACCAGGGAGGCTCAGACTGAGAGGGCTCTAGGATTCTACTGAATTACTAACTTCCCCAAGGTGCAGGGAACAATAGACTGTACGCACATCGCGATGCAGGCACCTTTTCAGGATGCAGAGGTTTTCAGGAACCGCAAGGGATTCCACTCCCTGAATGTCCAACTCGTTGTCGACCACCAGCAAATTGTTATGGCAGTGAATGCTAAATTTCCGGGCAGCATCCATGATGCTCACATTCTGCTTGAGAGCACTGTATCTGACTTGTTTAACAATCAGCCACAAAGTCAATGCTGGATGCTTGGTGACAAAGGATATGGCCACTCGCAATATCATGGAGAAAACCATTGGAGTGCTTAAGCAGCGCTTTAGATGCCTGGACCATTCAGGAGACAAGCTCCAATACCACCCTGAGCAGGTAGCTCAATTTGTGGTTGTGTGCTCCATGCTGCACAACTTGGCTATCAGGAGGGGACAAGAATTGCCAGAAGGGTCTGACGGTCCACCTCAGGAGAGAGAGGAAGAGGAGGTCGAGGAGGTGGACGCTGACCTTGGGCCAGACAATCAGGCTGATGCTGAAGCCATGCCCCTGCCCTCCTGCAGACTGCATGAACGGGCCCATGGTGGCATCATAGCTGTAAGACTCTTCTTTGGTCAGGAGCTCATAAATGAGCGCTTTACCTGAGGAAAGTTGGTGGTATTTACAAGGCTGACACACTGCTGGGAGTGCAAGTCATACATCAATGGTGGGCATCACCTTGGTGACAGTTAAAATTTAAGTTGATTGAAGTAAAGTGTAATTATACCCTTTGATAAGGAATCACCAGTGTGTAACGGTGCAGCTATCTGAGCCAATGCGCATCAAGGTTATGGTAAATAAAAAACATTTAAACCGACCATTTGTCTGAAATCATAAGTATATCTGTTAAAACCAACCCTTCCACCCCCCCCCCCCCCCACCGCCCCCCGCCCCCACCTCAGCCCCACCTCTACCCCTTTCCCTTCCCCTCCTAACTCCAAGCTGCCTGGCCGAGGAGTTCCTCAGGCGCTGCTTCATTGGCGGGGTGGGGGGTGGGGAATGACGTCCGAACTACTGCTTGGACGGATACGTGAGAGGATGGTCCCAAGGTGGGAACATGTTCCAAGCCAGAAGCAGGATGTTGCTCCTGGCTCTCAAGTGTCGTTGGCAATGGGGGTGCGGCACCTTGGGGTGCAGTGACGCGCTCTGGGACCACTGGGAGCCCTCTGCAACCAGTGTTCCTGGCTACCAGCTACAGGTCCTTCTCCATCCCTTCCATGTTATATATTATTTGTTGGACAAAAACTCGGGGCCAACTATGTTCTTGGTGCTTAGTAGTCTTTTTGCTGCTGGTGAATCTCCCTCGTGCCTCCCACAACAGCCAAACAAGCACACACCACACCCACACACGCTTTCAGTCCCTCTCTGCTCCCCTTCTCTCTCTGTCTCCTCTTCTGTGCATGTAATGATGACCCCTGACCTCCTGAATCGTGGGAAACGAGCATTGCCATGCCGTTGCTAAGGACGGCGATACTTTACAGCAGAAGGTCAGAGAGATTTAACGCTAACGCCTATTTCAGATCACTCGTGGTAACGCCCAATTTTTTAAATGGAGACTAGGGGCTTTGAGAATGGGCAACAAGCTGGCGATCTGAAGACCCATTTTTACCGCCAACGCCGTAAATATCGCCCATTTTTGTGCCATTTGCATAAAAGTGTAAAATCTAGCCCAAAGAGATTTAGGGGTCCTTGTACACAGATCACTAAAGTGTAATAGTCAGGTACAAAAAATAATCAAATGGCTAATGGAATGTTAGTCTTTATAACTACAGAGCTAAAGTGGAGGAAGTTTTGCTATACAAAGCCCTGGTTAGACCACATCTGGAGTACTGTGTACAGTTCTGGGCAATGCACCTTAGAAAGGATATATTGGCCTTGGAAGGAATACAGCGCAGATTCACCAGAATGTTACTGGGGCTCCAAGGGTTAGATTTTAAGGAGAGATAACATTGTATTCCCTGACATATAGAATGTTTTGGGGTGATTTGGAGGATTTTGAAAGGAATTGATAGAGTAGATAGCGAGAAACATTTTCCACTGGTGGGGACGGTGGGGGCGGGTGGGGGGGCCGGGGGGGGGCGTCTAGGACAAGAGGACATAACCTTAGAATCGGGGCCAGTCAGGAGATAAATTAGGAATCACTTATTTACGTAAAGGGTGGGAGCAGTGTGGAACTCTCTCCCACAAAAAGCACTAGGTGCTAGCTCAATTAATAATTTTAAATCTGAGATCGATAGATTTTTGTTATCTAAGTGTATTAACAGATACGGAGCTAAGTAGGTAGATGGAGTTAGGATACAGGTCAACCACGATCTCAATGAATGGCAGAGCAGGCTCGAGGGGCTGAATGGCCTACTCCTGTTCCTATGTTCCAGCATTAGAGAATAATTGATGTGTTTAATGGAGATCACTGATTCCACTGCACCCCTCCAGCACCTGCTGGATACAAGTGGATTCCAGTGAGACAGACTAATTGGTATGTAATATATTCACTTGATTTTAGATTTACACTTCCTAAAAGAAATGCACTGCTTATGGCTAAGTAGCTCATCTTATTTCTATTGTTTGCTAGATATTTCACATTAATTTCTCTAATCAAGATTTAGCATAAATAATTCAGGAATGGGGAGACTGCATAAAAAAGGGAAATCAGTCCCCACCACTGAAAGTTAGCACCTCTCACCAGCTATGCTGCAGCGACTGAGTAGCACTGCATCGGAGCACTAGCATAGGCAAAGGCACCTCTGCGGCAAAAATCTGGTCGCAAAGCCTGGGCGGGATCCTCAGTGTTGTGTCCTTAGATGCTCTAACAATGACTCCACGAGGCAGTGGGTTGTACTTGAACTGCAGTGACCTCAGTCCTTTATTAGTTAACTCCAGAGTGAGGATCACACCTGGTGGCTTGCCTTTTATACTAGGCCAGGCACATCTGTACAGGTAACCTACGAGTCTACCACTGCTGTGCCCTCTGGTGGCACACTTTGAGACAGTACCAACAGTAGCCATGTAGAATACATGACATCACTCCCCCCTGAATCCTCAGGGCAAATCGCCTCTGCATTGACTGTGTTCTGGGCTTAGCTCTAGCTGGGTTTTGTCTGGCTGACCTCTGGCGGGCCAGCTCAACCTTGGGTGGTTAGTTGGTGCAGTAGCAAACTGGTGGTTGCTGTTTGTGTTAAGTCTTGAATAAAGAGTCAGACTAGATACTGAGAGCTCAAAGTAAGGGGTGACCGTAGTCCTTTATTACAGATCTCAGAGTGCCTCTCCAGCCTGTGAGGCTGCCTTATATACCGGTGCTCCCAAGGGATTGTGGGATCCCTTGGGACTCCAGGGGATAAGCCCTCTGGTGGTTAGACATGGTATTTACAGGTTTACAAACATAACAACACCCCCCCCCCCCCACCCCGCCGCAAAGTCAATATTGTAACTATTTACAATGTGAGTCGATCTGGGACCTTCCTTTCCCTGGTTGATAGTCTCGGTGCAAATGCTGGTTTTGGTGAGTAGTTTGTTGGTCCTTCGCTGGGCTGCTGCGCAGCTGGCCTTGCTGAGCTGCTGGGGGTGGTGAGTCCTGCTGGGCTGCTGCGGGTGATGGGTTCTGCTTCGTGGTCAACCGCTGGTTTGGGTGCCACTTGTGTGTGTGTTGGAGGGTCGAAAAAGGTGGAGTCTATTGTGAGTTGTTCTAGATAGTCTGTAAATCTGAGTTTAATTTGGTCCAAGTGTTTCCTGCAGGTGAGTCCATTTGAGAGTTTGACCACAAACACCCTACTCCCCCTCTTTAGCCAAAACAGTGCCAGGAAGCCACTTGGGACCTTGTCCATAGTTCAACACAAATACAGGATCATTTATGTCAATTTCGCGTGACACATTTGCGCGATCATGATATGTATTCTGTTGAAGCCGCCTGCTCTCTACCTATTCATGTAGATCAGGGTGGACCAACGAGAGCCTTGTCTTAAGTGCCCTTTTCATGAGCAGTTCAGCGAGAGGGACCCCAGTGAGCAAGTGGGGTCTTGTGCAGTAACTGAGCAGGACTCGGGATAAGCGAGTCTGCAGTGAGCCTTCAGTTACCCTTTTCAAGCTCTGCTTGATTGTTTGAACTGCTCGTTCTGCCTGACCATTGGACGCTGGTTTAAACGGGGCAGATGTGATATGTTTGATCCCATTGCGGGTCATGAACTCCTTGAACTCAGCACTGGTAAAGCACAGCCTATTGTCACTTACAAGGACATCAGGCAGGCCGTGCGTGGCAAACATGGCCCGTAGGCTTTCAATGGTGGTAGCGGACGTGCTTGCCGACATTATCACACATTCAATCCATTTAGAGTACGCATCTACAACCACTAAGCTAATGTAACACCACTTTTAAGAAAGGAGCGAGAGAGAGAAAATGGGTAATTATAGACCAGTTAGCCTGACATCAGTAGTGGGGAAAATGCTGGAATCAATTATTGAAGATGTAATAGCAGCGCATTTGGGAAGCAGTGCCAGAATCGGTCCAAGTCAGCATGGATTTATGAAAGGGAAATCATGCTTGACAAATCTTCTAGAATTTTTTGAGGATGTAGCTAGTAGAGTGGACAAGGGAGAACCAGTGGATGTGGTGTATTTGGACTTTCAAAAGGCTTTTGACAAGGTCCCACGCAAGAGATTGGTGTGCAAAATTAAAGCACATGGTATTGGTGGTAATGTACTGACATGGATAGAGAACTGGTTGGCAGACAGGAAGCAGAGAGACGGGATAAACGGGTCCTTTTCGGAATGGCAGGCAGTGACCAGTGGGGTGCCGCAGGGCTCAGTGCTGGGACCCCAGCTATGTACAATATACATTAATGATTTAGATGAAGGAATTGAGTATAATATCTCCAAAGTTTGCCGATGACACTAAGCTGGGTGGCAGTGTGAGCTGTGAGGAGAACGCTAAGAGGCTGCAGGGTGACTTGGGCAGGTTAGGTGAGTGGGCAAAAGCATGACAGATGCAGTATAATGTGGATAAATGTAAGGTTATCCACTTTGGTGGCAAAAACACGAAGGCAGAATATTATCTGAATGGCAGCAGATTAGGAAAAGGGGAGGTGCAACGAGACCTGGGTGTCATGGTACATCAGTCATTGAAAGTTGACATGCAGGTACAGCAGCGCTGAAGAAGGCAAATGGTATGTTGGCCTTCATAGCTAGGGGATTTGAGTATAGGAGCAGGGAGGTCTTACTGCAGTTGTACAGAGCCTTGGTGAGCCCACACCTTGAATATTGTGTTGAGTTTTGGTCTCCTAATCTGAGGAAGGACGTTCTTGCTATTGAGGGAGTGCAGCGAAGGTTCACCAGACTGATTCCCGGGATGGCAGGACTGACATATGAGGAGAGACTGGATCGACTGGGCCTGAACTTAAGGAAAAGTCTCGATGGTATGAGACATGAATTGGCTAGGATAGACTGGCAAATGATACTTAAAGGGCTGACAGTGGATAGGCAATGGCAGACATTTACAGATTACACGGATGAACTTCAACAATTGTACATCCCTGTCTGGGGTAAAAATAAAAAGGGGAAGATGACTCAACCGTGGCTAACAAGGGAAATTAGGGATAGTGTTAAATCGAAGGAAGAGGTATATAAATTGGCAAGAAAAAGCAGCAAACCTGAGGACTGGGGCAAATTTAGAATTCAGCAGAGGAGGATAAAGGGTCTAATTAGGAGGGAGAAAATAAAGTACGAGAGGAAGCTTGCAGGGAACATAAAAACTGACTGCAAAATCTTCTATAGATATGTGAAGAGAAAAAGATTAGTGAAGACCAACGTAGGTCCCATGCAGTCAGAATCAGGTGAATTTATAATGGGGAACAAAGAAATAGCAGACCAATTGAACAAATACTTTGGATCTGTCGTCACTAAGGAAGACACAAATAACCTTCCAGAAATACTAGGGGTTCGAGGGGCTAGCGAAAAGAAGGAACTGAAGGAAATCCTTATTAGTCAGGGAATTGTGTTAGGGAAATTGATGGGATTGAATGCTGATAAATCCCTAGGGCCTGATAGGCTGCATCCCAGAGTACTTAAGGATGTGGCCCTAGAAATAGTGGATGCATTGGTGATCATTTTCCAACATTCTATTGACTCTGAATCAGTTCCTATGGGCTGGAGGGTAGCTAATGTAACACCACTTTTAAAAAAAGGAGGGAGAGAGAAAAAGGGGAATTATAGACTGGTTAGCCTGACATCAGTGGTAGGAAAATTGTTGGAATCAATTATTAAAGATGGGACGAGCAGCGCATTTGGAAAGCGGTGACAGGATCGGTCCAAGTCAGCATGGATTTACAAAAGAGAAATCATGCTTGACAAAACTTCTAGAATTTTTTGAGGATGCAACCAGTAGAGTAGACAAAGGAGAACCAGTGGATGTGGTGTATTTGGACTTTCAAAAGGCTTTTGACAAGGTCCCACACAAGAGATTAGTGTGCAAAATTAAAGCACACGGTATTGGGGAAAATGTATTGACGTGGATAGAGAACTGGTTGGCAGACAGGAAGCAGAGAGTCTGAATAAACGGATCCTTTTCAGAATGGCAGGCAGTGACCAGTGGGTTGCCGCAGGGTTCAGTGCTGGGACCCCAGCTATTTACAATATACATTAATGATTTAGATGAAGGAATTGAATGTAATATCTCCAAGTTTGCAGCTGACACTAAGCTGGGTGGCGGTGTCAGCTGTGAGGAGGATGCTAAGAGACTGCAGTTTGACTTGGACAGGTTAGGTGAGTGGGCAAATGCATGGCAGATTCAGTATAATGTGGATAAATGTGAAGTTATCCACTTTGATGGCAAAACAGGGTGACAGAATATTATCTGAATGGTGACAGATTAGGAAAAGGGGAGGTGCAACGAGACCTGGGTGTCGTGGTACATCAGTCATTGAAGTTTGGCATGCAGGTACAGCAGGCAGTGAAGAAGGCAAATGGCATGTTGGCCTTCATAGCAAGGGGATTTGAGTATAGGAGCAGGGAGGTCTTACTGCAGTTGTACAGAGCCTTGGTGAGCCCACATCTTGAATATTGTGTTGAGTTTTGGTCTCCTAATCTGAGGAAGGATGTTCTTGCTATTGAGGGAGTGCAGCGAAGGTTCACCAGATTGATTCCTGGGATGGCAGGACTGACATCTGAGGAGAGACTGGATCAACTGGGCCTGTATTCACTGGAGTTTGGAAGAATGAGAAGGGATCTCATAGAAAAATAAAAAATTCTGATGGGATTGGACAGGTTAGAGGCAGGAAGAATGTTCCCGTTGCTGGGGAGTTACAGAACCAGGGGTCACAGTCTAAGAATAAGGAGTAAGCCATTTAGGGCCGAGATGAGGAGAAACGTCTTCACTCAGAGAGTGTTTAACCTGTGGAATTCTCTACCACAGAAAATTTTTGAGGCCAGTTCGTTAGATATATTCAACAGGAAGTTAGATATGGCCCTTACGGCCAAAGAAGTCAAGGGGTATGGAGAGAAAGCAGGAAAGGGGTATGAGGTTGAATGATCAGCCATGATCTTATTGAATGGTGGTGCAGTTTTGAAGGGCCGAAAGGCCTGCTCCTACACCTAATTTCTATGTTTCTATGTTTCTATGTATTCACTGGAATTTGGAAGGATGAGAGGGGATCTCATAGAAACATATAAAATTCTAACGTGACTAGACAGGTTAGATGCAGGAAGAATGTTTCCGATGTTGGGGAATTCGAGGACCAGGGGACATAATTTAAGGATAAGAGGTAAGCCATTTAGGACTGAGATGAGGAGAAACGTCTTCACTCAGAGAGTTGTTAACCTGTGGAATTCCCTACCGCAGAGAATTGTTGATGCCAGTTCATTGGATATATTCAAGAGAGAGTTAGATATGGCCCTTACAGCTAAAGGGATCAAGGGGTATGGAGAGAAAGCAGGAAAGGGGTACTGAGGTGAACGATCAGCCATGATCTTATTGAATGGTGGTGCAGGCTCGAAGGGCCGAATGGTCTACTCCTGCACCTATTTTCTATGTTTCTATGTTTCTATGTTTCTCAAGAATGGGCCTGCACAGTCGACATGGAACCTGGACCACGGTTTGGAGGGCCAGGACCGTAAACTTAGTGGCGCCTCCCTCGGTACATTGCTTAACTGTGAACATGTATTATTTGTACACACAGGACTCAGTCTTCATCGATACCAGGCCACTACACGTGGGATCTGGCAATTGCTTTCATCATTACGATGCCTGGGTGGGTGCTGTGGAGATCACTAATGAAAGTGTCCCTGCTCTTTTTTGGCACCACTACCCAATTACCCCATAGGAGGCAGTCTGCCTGTATAGACATTTCATCTCTGCGCCGCTGGTACGGCTTTATTTCTTCCTGCATCTCCAACGGGACAGTAGACCAACTCCCATGGAGCACAGTTTTTTACTAAGGACAGTAAGGGGTCCTGTTTACTAAGGACAGTAAGGGGACAGTAAGGGAACACATCCAGGTTCTAATCTGTCGGGCGGTAACAAGTGATTGCTCACTCTCGAATGCTTCCATTACCGTGACTAAATCTGTGGGCTGTGCGATCTCCACCCCTGTGGTGGGCACTAGCAGCCTGCTGAGATTTTTTCTCTGCTTGGCCTGTGGCGGATGGCGTAGTTGTATGCGGACAACATGAGCGCCCATCTCTGGATGTGTACCAATGCATTCGTATTTATCCCCTTGCTTTCCGAAAAGAGGGATATAAGCGGCTTATGGTCGGTTTCCAATTCAAATTTGAGCATATTGATGCATTTTATTTACCCCGTATACACACGCTAACGCTTCTTTTTCGATCATACTGTAGGGCTTCTCAGCCTTAGACTTCTGGATGAATAAGCAACCGTTTGCAATTTCCCAAATTCATTAGCTTGTTGCAATACACACCTGACACCGTACGACGACGCATCACATACTAGTACCAAACGCTTACATGGATCATACAACACAAGCAATTTGTTTGAACATAGCTTTCTCAAAGGCGTTTTCTTGGCTTTTACCCCATACTCATTCATCTCCTTTATGCAGTAAAGAGTGCAAGAGTTCTAACAATGTGCTAAGACCCAGTAAGAAGTTACCAAAATAGTTCAGGAGTCCTAGAAATGATCGCAACTCCGTCACGTTCTGTGGTCTCGGTGCGTTCTTGATTGCCTCCATCTTCGAATCAGTGGGCCTGATGCCGTCCGCCGCGATTCTTCTCCCCAGGAACTCCACTTCAGGCGCCAGGAAAATGCACTTCAAGCGTTTTAGCCTGAGCCCCACATGATTAAGCCGAATAAGAACCTCCTCCAGGTGCTCGACGGTGTCCCGACCTGTAACCAAGATGTCGTCCTGGAAGACCACGATGCATGGGACTGACTTCAGAAAGCTTTCCATGTTCCTCTGGAATATCATCGCGGCCGATCAAATCCTAAATGGGCATCTGTTGTAAATGAAGAGACCTTTGTGCGTGTTGATGCAGGTGAGGCCTTTCGATGATTCCTCCAGCTCCTGCGTCATGTAGGCCGAGGTTAAGTCCAGCTTCGTGAACGTTTTCCCTCCCACTAGCGTCACAAATAGGTCGTCTGCTTTTGGTAGCGGGTATTGATCCTGCAGTGAGAAACAATTGATAGTTACTTTGTAATCACCACAGATTGTGATGGTGCCGTCTCACTTGAGGACTGGAACAATCAGACTGGCCCACTCATTGAATTCAATCAGCGAAATGATGCCCTCTCGTTGCAGCCTGTCCAGCTCAATTTCCATTCTCTCTCTCATCATGTAAGGTACCGCTCTTGCCTTGTGATGGATGGGTCGCGCCCCCGGAATCAAATGGACCTGCACTTTTGCTCCTTGGAATTTCCCGATGCTTGGTTCGAACAGCGAGGGGAACTTGTTTACGACCTGGGTACATGAGGTGTCGTCGACGGTCGAAAGCGCTCGGATGTCGTCCCAGTTCCAGCATATCTTTCCCAGCCAGCTCCTGCCGCAGCGTAGGTCCATCACCTGGTGCCACCCAGAGTGGTAACTCATGCACCGCTCCATCGTAGGAGACTTTTACGGTAGCACTACTGATTACAGTAATCAGTTCCTTTGTATACATTCTCAATTTAGTACGAATGGGAGTCAGGACTGGCTGCACCACAACTTGTCAAAAGTCTTTTTGCTCATTATGGACTGGCTTGCGCCCATGTCCAGCTCAATGGACACCAGGAGTCCATTTAATTCAACCTTCAGCATTATCGGGGGACACTTTGTGGTAAATGTGTGCATCCCATATATCTCTGCCTCCTCAGTCTGAAGCTCTGGTTCATCATGATCCACTGTGGATCTGTCCTCCTCTGCAGGATTAGCAGGGTTTGCAGCTCGCCTGCACATACGTTGGAGGTGTCCCATTGTTCCACAGTCCTTGCAAACGTATCCTTTGAAGCGGCATGAATGGAAGCGATGATCACCCCCACAGTGCCAACAAGGTGTTAATGGCCTTGTATACACCACCCTTGATGGTGGACTCTGAATCATCTGCGGACGTGCAGCTGCAGGTGTGTAAGTCCTGCCCTGTACATTTTGATTTGAAAACAATGTTACTTTGTTCACAGTACTTGCAGCAGCACTCGTGTGCTGAGAAATTTGTTTGATATTGTCATTGTTGGCGATAAATGCCTGGGCTATCGCTATGGCTTTACTCAAGGTTGGGGTCTCTACAGTCAAAGGTTTGCCAAGTATTACTTCATGGACAATGCCAATTACAAAGAAGTCCCTGAGCACATGCTCCAAGTGTCCTTCAAATTCGCAATATCCTGCAAGGCGCTTTAGCTCGGCGACGTAGCTCGCCACTTCCTGGCCTTCAGACCTCTTGTACGTGTAGAACCGATACCTCGCCATCAGAACGCTTTCCTTCGGGTTTAGATGCTCCCGGACCAGTGTGCACAACTCATCGTATGACTTGTCTGTGGGTTTCGCTGGAACGAGCAGATTTTTCATGAGGCCATATGTTGGTGCCCCGCAAACGGTGAGGTGGATCGCCCTTCGTTTGGCAGCTTTCGTTTCTCCTTCCAGCTCATTGGCCATGAAGTATTAGTCGAGTCGCTCCACGAAGGTTTCCCAATCATCTCCCTCCGAAAAATTCCCCAGGATGCCCGCGGTTCTCTGCATTGTTGCGGTGGGGTTTGTCATTTGTATCTCGTCGCCAGTTGTTAAGTCTTGAATAAAGAGTCAGACTAGATACTGCGAGCTCAAAGTAAGGTGTGACCGTAATCCTTTATTACAGATCTCAGAGTGCCTCTCCAGCCTGTGAGGCCTCCTTATATACAGGTGCTTCCAAGAGATTGTAGGATCCCTTGGGACTCCAGGGGATAAGCTCTCTGGCAGTTAGACATGATATTTACAAGTTTACATACATAACAGTTTGTGTATGTGTGTTCCTGATCACTCCATTCTCCCCCCCCTCCCAGATTGATGTGGCGGGGGCTCCATACACCCATATACATTCGAGTTCAGGTAAGTGGGTTTTGCATTTTTTTTTGTTGTGGTTCCATGGTGCGACAAGTACGTTAGCTGCCTGGTTGATGCGGTGACCAGTACGTGCGGACAAGCTAGTTTCGGAGCTGCTGGGTTGTGTCCCTGCAGTCTGGTGGTGACTCAGTGCCTGGTGCTGGCAGTGGGAACCGGGTTGGCTCACATAGCCTGCTCTCGATTCTGTTGCCATGGTGCCTAGTGTTGGGCAGGTGCACAGGTGATCTCCCTGTCCTTTCTTTGCGCCCTGGGTCACAGCTGCTCCCTGAGGAGCTGTCGTCTAGTAGTGCACAGGGAACTGCTGACTCGCTGGCCTGAGCGTCGTTTGGTTTGGAATCCTGGCTGGTGCCTGTTTCCTCTGGGGGATCAGTGGCCAGTGACCCTACATCTAGAGATATGGCCTTGGTGCAGTCTGCTCCTTCAAGCTTGTGGTATATGGTGCCATTGGTTGCCTGAAAGATGGAGGCGACCCAGGGAATGGTATCAATACCGTTGCCGTTGCCCTGCTGAGGTTGTTTGCTTCGCAGCTCATGTGTGTTGGTTGCTTGTGGCCACACTTCGTGGTGCATGATTCTGGTCCCCGGGACGCAGGCTACAGCATTGGGTAGCTCGTTGGACCTGTGTGCACCCGATGGCTGTCTGCCCGCTGCATTGGCTGCGTGCAGTGGGAATCCTGCATCGCACAGCTTTTCCTTACTTATGATGGACACTCTAGGGGTCCGATCACGATCGCGCGGTTTTTCCTCGCTGGTTGCATATGTACAGTTCAGATCATCAATCACACATTGTACATAATCGTGCAACTTTTCCGCACTGGTTGCATGTATACAATTCCGATTATAGAAACATAGAAAATAGGTGCAGGAGCATGCCATTCGGCCCTTCGAGCCTGCATCGCCATTCAATATGATCATGGCTGATCATGCAACCTCAGTACCCCACCCCTGCCTTCTCTCCATACCCCCTGATCCCTTTAGCCGTAAGGGCCACATCTAACTCCCTTTTGAATATGTCCAACAATCTGGACTCAACAAGTTTCCGTGGCAGAGAATTCCACAGGTTCACAACTCTTTGGGTGAAAAGGTTTCTTCTCATCTCGGTCCTATATGGCTTACCCCTTTTCGTTAGACTGTGACCCCTGGTTCTAGACTTCCCCAACATCGGGAACATTCTTCCTGAATCTAACCTCTCCAGTCCCGTCAGAATTTTATAAGTTTCTATGAAATCCTCTCTCATTCTTCTAAATTCCATTGAGTATAAGCCTAGCTGATCCAGTCTTTCCTATTATGTCAGTCCTGCCATCCCGGGAATCAATCTGGTGAACCTTTGCTGCACTCCCTCTGTTATGTATGAATAAAGAGTCTGACTAGATACTGTGAGCTCAAAATAAATTGTGATCTTAGTCTTTTATTGCAGGTCTCCAGAGTGCCTCTCCAGCCAGTGAGGCCTCTTTAAGTACAGGTGCTCCCAAGGGATTGTGGGATCCTTTGGAACTCCAGGGGATAAGCCCTCTGGTGGTTACACAAGGTATTTACAGGTTTACATATATAACACCCTCAATAGCAACCACGTCCTTCCTCAGATGTGGAGACCAAAACTGCGCACCATACTCAAGGTGTGGTCTCACCAAGGCTCTGTACAACTGCAGTAAGAGCTCCCTGCTTCTATATTCAAATCCCCTCGCTATGAAGGCCAGCATGCCATTTGCTTTCTTTACTGCCTGCTGTACCTGAATGCCTACCTTCAATGGCTGATGTGCCATGACACCTAGGTCTCGTTGCACCTCCCCTTTTATTAATCTGTCACCATTCAGATAATAATCTGCCTTCCTGTTTTTGCCACCAAAGTGGATAACCTCACATTTATCCACATTATACTGCATCTGCCATGCATTTGCCCACTCACCTAACCTGTCCAAGTCCCCCTGCAGCTTCTTAGCATCCTCTTCGCCACCCAGCTTACTGTCATCTGCAAACTTGGAGATATTACATTCAATTCCTTCGTCTAAATCATTGATGTATATTGTAAATAGCAGTCCCAGCACTGAACCCTGCGGCACTCCACTAGTCACTGCCTGCCTCTGTTCTGAAAAGGACCCGTTTATTCTCACTCTTTGCTTCCTGTCTGCCAACCAGTTCTCTATCCACCTCAATACATTACCCCAATACCATGTGCTTTAATTTTGCACACTAATCTCTTGTGTGGGACCTTGTCAAAAGCCTTTTGAAAATCCAAATACACCACATCCTCTGGTTTTTCCTTATCCACTCTACTAGTTACATCCTCAAAAAATTCTAGAAGATTTGTCAAGCATGATTTCCCTTTCATAAATCCATGCTGACTTGGACCGATCCTGTCACTGCTTTCCAAATGCGCTCCTATTACATCTTTAATAATTGATTCCAGCTTTTTCCTCACCACCAATATCAGGCTAACCGGTCTATAATTCCCTTTTTTCTCTCTCCCTCATTTTTTAAAAAGAGGTGTTAGATTAGCTACCCTCCAATCCATAGGAACTGAACCAGAGTCCATGGAATGTTGAAAAATGACCACCAAAGCATCTACTATTTCTAGGGCCACTTCCTTAAGTACTCTGGGATGCAGACTATCAGGCCCTAGGGATTTATTGGCCTTCAGTCTCTTCAATTTCCCTAACACCATTTCCTGACTAATAGGGATTTCCCTCAGTTCCCCTTCTCGCTAGACCCTCGGTCCCCTAGTATTTTCAGGAGGTTATTTGTGTCTTCCTTAGTGAAGAAAGATCCAAAGTATTTGTTCAATTGGTCTGCCATTTCTTTGTTCCCCATTATGGTTTCACCTGATTCTGACTGCAAGTGGCCCATATTAGTCTTCACTAATCTTTTTCTCTTCACATATCTATAGAAGCTTTTGCAGCTGGTTTTTATGTTCGCTGCAAGCTTACTCTCACACTCTATTTTTCCCCTCCGAATTAAATCCTTTGTCCTCCTCTGCTGAATTCTAAATTTCTCCCAGTCCTCAGGTTTGCTGCTTTTTCTGGCCAATTTATATGACTCTTCCTTGGATTTAACACTTGCCCTAATTTCCCTTGTTAGCCATGGTTGAGCCACCTTCCCTTTTTTATTCTTACGCCATACAGGGATGTACAATTGTTGTCGTTCATCCATGTGATATTTAAATGTCTGCCATTGCCTATCCACCGTCAACCCTTTAAGTATCATTCTCCAGTCTATCCTAGCCAATTCACGTCTCATACTGTCGAAGTTTCCTTTCTTTAAGTTCAGGACCCTAGTCTCTGACTTAACTATGTCACTCTCCATCTTAATGAAGAATTCTACCATATTATGGTCACTCTTCCCCAAGGGGCCACGCGCGACCAGATTGCTAATTAATCCTCTCTCGTTACACAAGACCCAGTCTAGGTTGGCCTGCTCTCCACTTGGTTCCTCGACATATTGGTCAAAAATAAAATCCCTTATACACTCCAGGAAATCCTTCTCCACAGTATTGCTACCAGTTTGGTTAGCCCAATCAATATGTGGATTAAAGTCACCCATGATAACTGCTGTATCCTTATTGCATGCATCCCTAATTTCTGTTTGATGCCATCCCCAACCTCCCTACTACTGTTTGGTGGTCTGTACACAACTCCCACTAGCATTTTCTGCCCTTTGGTGTTTCACAGCTCTACCCATATAGATCCACATCATCCACACTAATGTCCTTCCTTACGATTGCGTTAATCTCCTCTTTAACCAGTAACGCTTACCCATCTCCTTTTCCTTCCTGTCTGTCCTTCCTGAATATTGAATACCCCTGGATGTTGAGCTCCCAGCCTTGGTTACCCTGGAGCCATGTCTCCATAATCCCAATTATATCATATCCATTAACAGCTATCTGCGCAGTCAATTCATCCACCTTATTACAAATGCTCCTCGCATTGAGACTCAGAGCCTTCAGGCTTGTTTTTGTAACAATCTTTGTCCTTTTAGAATTATGTTGTAATGTGGCCCGTTTTGATTTTTGCCCTTGATTTCTCTGCCCTCCATTCTTGCTTTTCTCCTTCTTACCTTTTGCTTCTGCCCCATTTTCACTTCGCTTTGCCTCCCTGCATAGATTCCCATCCCCCTGCCATTTTAGTTTAAACGCTCCCCAACAACACTAGCAAACACTCCGCCTAGGACATCGGTTCCGGTCCTGCCCAGGTGCAGACTGTCCGGTTTGTACTGGTCCCACCTCCCCCAGAACCGGTTCCAATGTCCCAGGAATTTGAATTCCTCCCCCTTGCACCATTTCTCAAGCCACATATTCATCTGAGCTATCCTGCAATTCATACTCTGACTAGTACATGGCACTGGTAGCAATCCTGAGATTACTACCTTTGAGTTCCTACTTTTTAATTTAACTCCTAGCTCCTTAAATTCAGCTTGGAGGACCTGATAATAACATTATCAGTTACACATTTTACATGATCAGTTACACACTTTTCATAATCCATTACACCTTTTTTCTCTAACTAACAATTACTGTTACATTGCTTAAATGTGTAGAACTGTCCCTTTAATTGTAGTGGGTTGCAGGCCTCCTTTAAGTGAGCCATGCTTGCTTTCCGTTTGGTGCCACGTGTTGCTCCATCAGCGCTGCACCTCATGGTCTGGCCGCGGCCATCTTTGTCTTCAGCGCATCACCTTATGGTTCGGGCGCCATCTTTCCTTCGTCCACGATGTCGACTGCGGTGATCCTCTTCTCCCCGGGTTCTGCCTCTGCAGTTGGGATGTCGCTTCTGGATCCGATTTTCTTCCTCCGGAGTCCTGCCACTGGAGCCTGGAAGGTGCTTTCGGGTCATCTCAGCTGGATCATCTCCACACAGTCGTGCTGAGCGTTCTGTGTCTCGGGTGCTGTGCTGGTCTGCTCTCCGGTGCCGGGTCTGCTCTCAGGTGAGTGCTTGCTTTGCCTCTGAGCACAGAGGGCTTCGATCGCTGGAGGGGTGAAGTCGCCCACTTCCAATGGATCTTCTCCATCCACCTTCTGCAAAGCAGCGTTGGTCCATCACCTGCAACAATCAACAGAGGTAACTTGTACACTGCACCATCATGGAGATACCTTTACATTCACACTACCAATGACTGGGATAATTTCATTGGTGTAGGTGCGCAGCTTTGCCTGAACTGGGGTCAACCTGGGTCGTTCAGCCGGATTGTCCCATGGCCTCTCAAAGGTTCCTTGATTCATCACTGACTGGCTCACCCCCGTGTTCACTTCCATGAAGACTGGACTTCCTTCTATCTCGACTTCCATCTTCAGCGGGGAGTACTCGGTGGTGCAGGTAAACATGCTATGTACCTCCCAGTGGGACTGGGCTGTCTCTCTGTGTAACAATTCATAATCCACGCTGGATTCATGGCCATCTGCGGACTCCTCATCGACACAGTGAGTCCTATTTCTCTTACACATTCGCTGGAGGTAGCCCTTTGTGCTGCAGCCTTTGCAAACATAGTCTTTAAAACGGCACTGGTGAGCCCTGTGATTCCCACCGCAATGCCAGCATGGTGTTACTCGATTAGCCCCCCTCGGTGGACTCTGAGTTAAGGGACTCGGGGGGCCTGGTGCACAATACCTGCCAGGTTTGAGTCCTGAGGGTGAGATATCTGCCTAGGGCCGCAGGTCGAGGACATGAAAGACTGGCTCACAGAGATGGCCTTCTGCAGTGTGACTGTGGTATCCGCTGACAGTAATTTATGAAGAAGGCCCTCATGGCCAATTCCAATGACAAAAATGTCCCGCAGCACTTTGTTGAGGTGGGTGCCGTACTCACACGGTGCCGCCAGCCTCTTGAGGTCTGCGGCGTACTTCGCGACTTCCTGGCCTTCGGGCTATTAATTCAACTGAGTGTTTCTGATGGCAAGTTAAAATTCGTGAAATCTGAGTGTTTTATGAATGTTGACAGAATCCAAAGATTGAATCATTTCCATGTAATTTATTGTAGGGTATTAGAAATATAGGAATACAGAATTGGACGGGGAAACTGCAGTTCATTTGGCCATTCCCAATTCCTCTTTGTTGTGCTTTTAACCAACAACAATTTGCATTTATATAGCGCCTTTAATTTAGTAAAACATTCTAAGGTGCTTCACAGGAACGTTATCAAACAAAATTTGACACCGAGCCACATAGAAAGAAAAACTTGCGTTTATATAGTGCCTTTCACGACCACCGGACATTTCAAAACACTCTACAGCCAATGAAGTACTTTTGGAGTGTAGTCAATGTTGTAATGTGGGAAACGCAGCAACCAATTTGCGCATAGCAACCTCCCACAAACAGCAATATGATAATGACCAGATAATCTAATAAAAGGACAACAATCTCAAAATAAATAGTATGTTGTTACACATAACCCCTCTTATTAATTATTATATTAACATAGAAACATAGAAACATAGAAAATAGGTGCAGGAGTAGGCCATATGGCCCTTCGAGCCTGCACCTCCATTCAATAAGATCATGGTTGATCATTCACCTCAATAACCCTTTCCTGCTTTTTCTCCATACCCCTTGATTCCCTTAGCCGTAAGGGCCATATCTAACTCCTTCTTGAATATATCCAATGAACTGGCATCAACAACTCTCTGCAGCAGGGAATTCCACAGGTTAACAACTCTCTGAGTGAAAAAGTTTCTCTTCATCTCAGTCCTAAATGGCCTACCCCTTATCCAAAGACTATATCCCCTGGTTCTGAACTTCCCCAACATCGGGAACATTCTTCCCGCATCTAATCTGTCCAGTCCCGTCAGAAACTTATACGTTTCTATGAGATCCCCTCTCATCCTTCTAAACTCCAGTGAATAAAGGCCCAGTTGATCCAGTCTCTCCTCATATGAGCCAGGGATCCAGCCATCCCTGGAATCAGTCTGGTGAACCTTCGCTGCACTCCCTCAATAGCAAGAACATCTTTCCTCAGATTAGGAGACCAAAACTGAACACAATATTCCTGGTGAGGCCTCACTAAGGCCCTGTACAACTGCAGTAAGACCTCCCTGCTCCTATACTCAAATCCCCTAGCTATGAAGGTCAACATACCATTTGCCTTCTTCACCGCCTGCTGTACCTGCATGCCCACTTTCAGTGACTGATGAACCTTGACACCCAGGTCTCTTTGCACCTCCCCTTTTCCTAACTCTCAAATGCCAAACACCTCTCTTCAATCCCAATTGCTTTGTGTAACTATAGTGCATAAAGGGCTTTCTGCTCTGGTTTGATTTCATATTATCTCATATTATTTTGTACCATCCGCTACTGCATTTAATTATCAATACAATCTGGTTAACACTACATCACTGATATGAATGTCTGCATCAATGGGTCAACTGCTTAACTATTACCAGCCCAAAATTAATAGCAAATTGTTCACATTCATTCTACCTCCAATGAACGGACAACAGGACAGTGGAATTATGTTAATATTTTCTTTTATTTTTGAAGGAAAAAATATATAACCATGTCAACTTCTTATATAAATAAGTGGGTTGTTAAAAAAATGGGTTTCTCAAGAAACTTGCATTCCTTTACTGTTTGAAAATGTTTCATGGAACTAGGAAATTGACTTAAACATGTGATAATGTCAATGGTATTAAATATTTTCCACATTTCTTGAATGCTACCAGTGGGGACAGACAACTCAGAAAAACATAGATGTTTTACAGTGATGTTGCTGTAACCTCTCTGCAATGCACACATCAGTTTAGTTCCCATTTAAAATCAGTTACATTAGCTTTCACCATTTTAATTCTCCCCTCGATTTTCTCGCCATCTCTTCTAATCATGCTAAAGGGTAAAACCTTCCAAAGGAAAAGGTCCTGATTGTCTCCTTTGTCTCCTTTGTCCTGTTCAACCACTATGGTGAATTAGGATTTTTTTTTTTTGCGTGGAAATGAGATGCATAAAAGGATTAACCAATCTAGTCCCAACACAACTTTTGGCACTAAGATTTGTTCAAATGATCTTTATGTTTTTAACGAAATTTTTCACCATTTTCTATGTATTTTTTATTTATCAGTGGGGTCAGTTTATAATTTATTTTTAGTTTTTTTTTACCCCAGCCATACCGTGTGACAGAATGCCCTTTGGGCGAGGTGCGGCGGGAGATCGTGGCAGAGGTGCGGTGCATGTTTGTGGTGGAGGAGCGGCGCGAATTCATGGAGGAGGTGCTGCGAATTAGGGTACGGGGCCCAGAAGAGCCAAGGGCCATGGGGCAGCACGGGCCAGTCCAAACTGCAATATGTGTGCGCATTAGGTCCGTGCAGCAGGGCAGGTCTCCAGTCATCCTGGTTAACCCTTGCCACTGGATAAAGGTCTAGTTCTGTCAAGCCCGTGTGGTGGCTGATGTGAAACGGTCACCACACATTAAAAAAAATCCACGCACAGGCATCTTCCACCCCCTCAACTGGAGTTCAGGACTGGAACATCGGGCCCTTCATTGAAACATCTGTGAACTCATGTGGAAGCAAGTCATCCTCGTTCGAGGGACCGCCTATGATGATGATGGGGAGGGAACCTAGTCTCAAAAAAAGAAGAGGCAGTCAAATCAGCATTGGCAAGAGAAGCATTAATGGAGCACACAGCATCTGGTCCCAGATTTGTGGGGAAATGGTAATTGTAAGTAAGTGATGATTTAACAAGTGTAGATAATATGTGGTCAAATTTCCACTAGTTATATCAGCCCAATTCAGGCAGAATCGGCCAAATCAGCGTAAAAGATTGGGGACTTTTAAACAAAAGTGAGTTGTGCCCAAAACTACTTCGACTTGTGTTTTCTATAACCTTCTACACTGCTTCAAGGTTCAATTCACACAAATCAGGCCCTGACCACAAAACTGGTCCTGCCCCCAGGTCGAAATTGTGAGATTCTGCCGATTGTGCTGGTTTGGGAAGGCTCTTCAAGTTGCTCTAATTTTTTTAGTGCACAGGCACTAGTAGGCATGTTTTAAAAGTTTTTCCCATCAAAATGTATTTCATTTATTAAAAAAAACTGACTGGTGTATACCAATGAAAGTATTAAATGGATCAGTTTAGTTTTTTTTTTAAGTCATTTTCAGTGATTTTGAATTAGGTTACTCACAAGTAGTGGACTAGACAACTTTATTAAAAATTCTTAATTTTCTGATAAACCCATTTTCAGCTGTATTAATAAAATTGGATCAGATTACCACTGTTAAAAACATTAAGGAATACTTTTAAAGGAATGAAAAAAAGAAAATCATTACAGTTTATTACGCTGCCCAAAATTGCACTGGTTCATGCAAATGAATTTTAGTGGAAACTTGAAGTGTAACCTAACCAGCACAATTGCAACCACATTTTGGATGCAAATTCCCAATTGCACCAGAAATGGAAACTCGACCCCATCTGATTTTTAATTTTGTAGTTGGCAGATGACATAAGGGTCATTATACAGTTCTAAACAATCTCTGGGTATTATCACTTTAATACCATTCAGGCCATGTACTAATACAAATTTATTTTGCATTTCAGCATCATTAACCAAAGTCAAACCTCTAATTAATTATCCATTGCAGTACTTGCCATCTTTCACATTGGCCTGAGTGGTGGTTGTGGTAACCCTGCTTACTTCTCTAAGCTTTTTGGTTTCCTGTCAAAATGTGTTAGAGTGACATAAGTGAATTTGGCTTGGGTAAGTAAGATTGGTAATTTAATTACACAGGCACATATCATTCTGAAAATGTTATAATGGGAAAAAAAATCTACTTTGTTGAAACAATCTGTGACAACACATGAGACTGAAAACCTGATCAAAGGTCCACAGTGGGTGTGCTGAGCAGCAGAGATATGAAATAGTATTACAGTTCATTTTGATTTCAATATTGGCATCACATGGACCAGTGACTTCCAATCAGTTGGAACTTGCCACATTCTCTCTCAGCAGAAATTCATTTTGTACCTTAATTGTAGCAGACTGTTTGACATATCATCAAAGCTAAGGATTATTCTTTAATGTGTGTAATTCAACTAGAGGAATATTCTGAGAAACTGAAATGGTATCTGAATTTAGCATAACTGTAGTATTTTCAAGGAACACAATTTGTTATATTTTAGACTTGTGTTCTAATTTTAAAGAGGAATTTCAGGGCTGAATTAGTGCATCAGATTTTGCTTAGTGGTACTGATATGCAAACAACATTTATGTTAGTACATTGCTTGAGTGGAGTGTTGAACAAGAATAAAATTTAAAACACATTGGGCCCAAGTTTCGGGACGTGCCTAAAACGGCGCAGCCCGGACCTGGACGCCCGTTTTTCGCGCCAGAAAGTGTGCCTAAAAAAAACTTCCAGATTCTCCGGCTCCCTGCAGGTGTTCTGCAGCTGGGCGCAGTGCAGCACGAGCTGTTGGGGGCGGAGCCAGGTCCCTGCGCCAAAAACAGTGCCGGGACCTCTGCACATGCGCGCTACAGTGGGCACGCATGTGCAGTAGCTCCAGGCGCCCAAAACTGTGTGGGAGGGGCCCGAAGCACGCAGCCCCTAGCCCTGGCCAAATGGCCTCACTGGGGCTGCGTGAATAAGGCTCCTCCCACGCCCAGCTCCTGCTTCCTCCCAACCCGACTCGACTCCCCCCCCCCCCCCCCCGGCGACTCGACCTCCGCGATTCTCTCTCCCCCTTTCCACCCCCCCCCCGGTCCTCCGCGACTCTTCTCCCCCCCCCCCCCCCCCCCCCCGAGAACCGACGCCACCTACCTGTAAATCTAGCCCGAGGTCTTGGGCCCCGCCGTTCAGCCTCCTTCTCTCCCTCCCCCCCCTCTCCTTCCCTCCCTCCCTCCTCTCTCCTTCCCTCCCTCCCTCCTCTCTCCTTCCCTCCCATCCTCTCTCCCTTCTCCCCCTCCCACCCCCATTCTCCCCCTCCCACCCCCCTTCTCCCCCTCCATTCTCCCCCTCCCCCCCCCTTCTCCCCCTCCCATCGCTGTCAGAAACACAGACACTGACAGACAGAGAGTGAGAGACACACAGACAGACAGACAGAGACACTGACAGAGACACACTGGGGGACCGTCCCAGCACGCTGTTGAAGGTAAGTAGAAAATGTTTTATTTATTGATTTTTTAATTTTTTTTTATTTTTTATTAATTTTTTTTTATTGATTTATTGGTTGATTTATTGATGTATTTATCATTTATTATTGATGATGGCTCTTTATTTGTAAAACTGAAGTGTTTAATGTTTGTAAACTTCCCTTTAAACCCCCCCCCCCGCCCCATTCCCTACGCCTGATTTGTAACCTACGCCTGATTTTCTGAAGTGTAGACAAGGTTTTTTTGAACGTACAAAAATCTTCACTTACTCCATTCTAAGTTAGTATGGAGTAAGTTTTCACTGCCGAAACTTTGAAAACAGGCGTAAGTGGCCGGACACGCCCCCTTTTGAAAAAAAATTCTGTTCCAAAGTGAAACTGTTCTAACTGACTAGAACTGGAGCAAACTAAATGTCGAGAATTTGAATTTCTAAGATACTCCGTTCTACACCAGTTGCTCCAAAAAATCAGGAGCAACTGAGGCTGAAACGTGGGCCCTATATAATGATTGTCACATGGTCTGCCAACTGACAAATTAAAAATCATATTTCCACAGTTACCATACCATTGCCAGAGTCAAATTCCTGACACAGAGGTATTTTGGAAACCATGAAGCTAACTTGCAACAATGATATCATGTGTCTTCAGCTGATGGTTGCAAATCATTTGTATGCTGCTGCAGTAATAATAGTGGCTGCTGGGGAAAGTCATGTGGCTGTCACTGCTTGGCGCTTGCATGAATTCATTGATACAGTCTATACAACAATCTATTACAGCTGCCATTCTGTAGTGCATGTTAAATTGAGTTCTTATGTCATGAGTTTTTTTTGTCAGTTTAAGGTGTTTCATATATTGTTGGTGTAAGAAAGCCAATTCTGCACCTGGCTGGTTCTGATCCAAGCTTAAATAACATCATCTACAACAGACAGCAATCTGCCAATAACAAATAAATACAATGCAATAAGTACGTGCACCATTTTGAGGAGCTGGAATGGCATCTGAATTTAATTGTAAGATTTAAAGGAGGACACAGCTGGTGATACAAAATATATTGCTCTCGGCACATGTTTTCATTTTAAAGGGTAACTTTTAGAAATTTCTATGTTATCGTAATTTTGAATCTTAAAAAAAATTACTGTGAAAATTACAGCCAATTCACATTGTCATTCTATTAAACACCCCCCCCACCAAATTGTCCCTTGATCATAAGCCGGAGGTTATTTTACCTACAAGCAAGAAATACCTGATGGCTACCCCTGTAGATAATTCTAGGGAAGAACTGTGTGGAGAAGATTGCATTAGCAGAAGTTTCAAAACACAAATGGCCTGCAAACCTCAGCATTAACTTTCTGAGCCACTGATTTAAAGCTGGCTGATCAGGACAATAAAAGGAGACCGAGGAATTGAAAACTATGGTCAGAATTTTCCCGTTTCCGAGCTTGTGGGTTTGGGGACGGGTCGGCAGTAAAAATCCGGGAAATAGCAAGCACGCCGGGAAGCCGCTGTCATCCCGTCGCCTCGTGCATTTAACTCAGGCGGCTTTGAAGGTGTGATACGAACCCAATTGGCAGAGGCGGGCGACCACATTGAAATCATTAAGTGCTTGTTGAGAGACCCTTAAGAGCGACTTTAACCCCAGGCTTTGAGTTTAACTTCAGGAGCACGGGATTCACGGAGGTTGGGTACCTCGCCTGTGAAGTGGAGACGGAAGCACAGTGGCCATTGGTGAGTTCATTCATTGAGAACTGGGAAAAGCACATAAATACTGCAACATTACACCTCATTACTTGCCTCATGGAAAGGCTCTTGTGACTCCATTTTGTCCACAGATCTAGATGTCAGCAGTTTGCAGGTCATTTTTGAAACTTCGGAAGCCACTCTCACCACATTGCTATTCACGATCATAACATTTAGGGATTGGCCCTCTGTTCTCCACTTTACCTGCCATCTATTACATCAGCATCGGTATTGCTGATACTGTCTCACCTTGGACCTCAGAATCGGACCAAGGTGAGCCCAACCACCAACCACACAAGCAGCAGCAGCAGCAGCAGCCACAATGACAGCCTTCTCCTCAACGACCTGGTACAGCACAGGAGAGAGAGGGTCAGCACAGGGCTGCAGCACACTGGAGGCGATACTCATAACACAGGGTACACAGGGAGAGGATAAGCTTCCTCAACATGACTGAGCAGCAGTACCAAAGGAGGCTCAGGCTATCACGCCTGGTCATTGCAGACACTTGTAGCTTGCTGGAACAAGACCTGCTGCCCAGAAGTCCTGCAGGACACTCCCTACCAGTGGCAGTCAAAGTCACCATTGTCCTCAACTTCTTCGCTTCAGACTCCTTTCCAGGATCTGCAGCAGACAGTCGGCTGCCTACAGTTGCATAACCCAGGTGACCGATGCCATGTTTCACAAGTCAGCCAATTATATCAACTTAGCCACTGATGAGGTCAGTGTTATTGAATGGGCACTTGGCTGACTTCCCATAGGTGCAGGGCCTCCACTCCCTCAACTGTAGCTCATCTGTAACCATAAAAAGATCACAATGCATGTGTGCACCAGACTCCCTGGCAGCTGACATGACTTTTCTTTCCTGCATCAGTCCACCCTCCCTCAGCTCTTCACACCTCCAAACAGACTTACCTGCAGGTTGCTTGGAGACAAGGGCTATCCTTTGAAGACGTGGTTCATGCCAACCCTGAAGAGGCCAAATACTGAGGCCGAGATGCTTTATCATGAGAGCCACATCTCCACCAGATGTGTCATGGAGCAAGCAATAGGCATGATGAAGATGTGTTTCAGATGCCTTGACAGACCTGGAAGAGCCCTTCAGTATACACCAACTAGTATCTTCAGAATCATTGTCGTCTGCTGTGCGCTTCACAACATAGCGCAACAGCGAGGATTGGAGCTGCAGGAGGAGCAAGGCCCCAGCACACAGCCTCTTTGGAGGAGGAGGAGGAGGAAGACAAGAGGAGGAGAAACTTGAGGTGCAGATGGCACTAGCAACAGCGCACAGTGCTGCTCAGGAGACCCAGGATGGCCTCATCATGGCCAATTTTACTTAACTTGCTCCAATGCAGTCACATGCCTGCCACATGTTGGACTAAATTTCTCCCACCCTGACAACAAGACCCTAAAGCATTCCTACAATAACCAAACCATTCCTCTCACCCAAAGCCCCAGTGTTCGAGGTTAAATAATGTCCCACCATTCACTCCAAGTGACAAAGCCACTTCCAATGTTTGAGGCAAAAATGGACAAGACCCAAATGTGGTGCGAAGATAAACATTTATGTGTGTCATCAAAATAAGTGAAACTTACCACTAACATTTTTTAATACACCCATGTGCATCTACTTTTGTGTCATTTTTCTTTTCCGCATGCTTCTACGAGGTGCTACCGCTGCAGTGTCAGCAGAGGTAGATGCAGGCTGCTCACCTCCCTGCTGCAACTCGTCAGACACTTTTGGCGGACGTCCTCTGGGTTTTGGAGCCTGTGATGGCCCCGCCAAAGACTGCTCCTCCTGCAGTTGTGCAGGGGCGGACTTTGGTCATCGGGATCCAAGGGAGCATGTGGGGCTCTGACTGAGGGGGAGACAATGGGGGAGAAGTGGAAGCACTTTGAGAGGAGCCCCCACTTCCATGTCCCCTCTCACCATCATCCCTCTCCTGGTCCACCTGCACTTCCCTGCTAGCAAGGAGCTTGAGAGCACCTTGCTGCACAGCAATGGGGCAACCAATGCCCATTGTCTATGTTTACATCTCTCCTTGAGAGGAGGTCTATGTTGTTCACAGCTAGCATGTGCTCATGTGAGTGGAGCAGTTACTTCTCCATGCAGGTGGCCATCCTTTCCATGGAAGAGCACATTGTCGTGATGGTGCTCATGTTGGAGATGGACTCCTCCATTCTCTGAACATCTGCAGACATTGTGACTGCAAAAGATGCCAGAGCCTCATGCATTTGTTGTTGCCTCTCCAGGATCTCCCTCTTTCTCTATGGCCCCCGAGGCTCAGCATCTGCATGCAGCTCAGCAGAGCTTGGAGTGTCCTGCGCCCTCCGGCAAGGAGTCTCCACTGCTGTCCCTGTCAACACCATCTGCTCTTGCTCACTAATGAATTGTGAGACATCAGGTGACAACTCTACTCTATGGCGCAAAAGACCAACCGAGGTGTATGTATCTGCGCTGGGGCTGGGTGCACTTGGGTCTGCTGACGGTGCACCCTCAGAGGCTAAAGGTTCCTCTGTGGAGTTGTCTTCTTCCTCCGACTGGACTGTGGGTGGGGAGGTGGAGCACAGTTGATGAACATGTGGGAGAGTAAAGAGATAAATTAGAAGTTTTATAATAAGGACGGGTATTGTTACCATTATGCACCTGATGACATTTCACTGGCTGCTGACATCAGTCTCCATATAAGTGACTGCTTTATGCCATGTGGCTTTATGAGATGTGATTCTGTCACCAGGTTGCTGGGATGTCCCCCTCTTTCCATATCCCACTGCCAGCGTCTCTCAAACTTCCGAGATCTCAGAGCCCTCTCCTCTGCTGCTGTTAGTTGTGCGAAGACTGGAGGCCCATCTCCTGTTCTCTCCCTCTCTGATATTTTGGGATATTTTCTCCTGCAAGGAGGGAAAGAACAGAAATTAGAATGAGAGTGATGGAATGAGTACAAGGAATGGAGGAGTTAGATCCGTAGAAGGTGACTATGTGGAAGAGGGGTGCCAATGCCAAATGGCATCCTTCTGTGGTGTTATTTGCTATGGTTGCATTAGGGTGAGTGTGAGGGGTGGTTAGTTAGATGGAAATGTAAATGTGTACATAGAGAGGAATGGGTGGACCTGGAAGGTATGTTGGTGTAAGGAATGATGTGCAGAAGTAGGCTTGGGAAGGCAGAGTGATGGGGATGTCATGACAGGCACAGCAGGATGAAGGTGAGCGTGGCATTGCACTCACTTTTCTTGACCTCATGAGATCATTGACGCGTTTCCTGCAATGTATCCAGGATCTACTGACCACATCCCTGCTGCTGACATCCTCAGTAATATCCAGCCAGGCTTTTTTTGTTTCTTGTGGAGGTCTCCTTTGCCTGTCAGCAGAGAAGAGGACCTCCCTCCGTGCTCTGACAGCCTCCACCAGCAATGAGTCTGAGAAGCGTGGTGCAGCCCTCTGCCTTTGGCAACTTTAGAAGAGTACTATGGCCTTTGTTTGTCAGGTTCCACCCTCCCCTAGCAACCTTCAAATGAGTTGAGTGCAAAGCTACTTTAAATATTGATGCTGGAAACGAGTCATTGATAACGTCATCAGACCATTTAATGGGGTCAGAAAATGAGCACGTGTCTTTCAATTGGGGTCGCTAATTAAAAATCACTCTGCACAATGCGCTGATCAGAAAATCGCATTCCTGACCTACTCTGCACGCATACGACCCGACTCAAATTTGGAAATTCCTGCCTTCAGCTTATTTTCTTTTTTGACAAGCAAGAATGATTGCCCTTGAAAATGTGATGTTGAAGTGTATTTTAACTTTTATTTATATAGCCCCTTTAACGTAGTAAAAGCGCTGCACAATAGTGTTACAAGACAAAACAGATAAATTTGACACCTAGCCACAAAATAAAAAATTAAGGCAGATGACCAAAAGCTTGTTTAAAGAGGTAGGTTTTAAGGAGTGTCTTAAAGGAGGGAAAAGAGGTAGCGAGGCAGAGAGGTTTAGGGAGGGAGTTCCAGAGCTTAGGGGCCAGCAGCTGAAAGCATGGCCACCGATGGTTGAGCAGTTATAATGTGGGATGTTCAAGGGACCAGAATCTGAGGAGCGCAGGGGTTGTGAGACAGAGAAAGGTTACAGAGATAGGGAGGGGCAAGGCCATGGAGTAATTTGTAAACAAGGATGAGAATTTTGAAACCGAGAGCCAATGTAGATCAGAAAGCACAGGGGTGATGGTTGATCATGACTTGGTGCGAGTTAGGACATAGGCTGCTGAATTTCAGATGACCTCAAGTTTACATAGTGTAGAATGTGGAAGGCCAGCCAGGAGTGAGTGGGAGTAGTCAAGTCTGGAGGTAACAAAGGCATGAATGAGGGTTTCAGCAGCAGAAGAGCTGAGGCAGGGGCGGAGGCGGGCAATGTTACAGAGATGGGAAAAGGCGGTTTTAGTTGTGCCGCGGATATGTGACTGGAAACTCATTTCAGGGTCAAATATGACACCTAGGTTGCGAACAATCTTGTTCACCCTCAGATTGATGCTAGGGAGAGGGATGGAGTCAGTGGTTAGGGAACGCAGTTTGTGGCGGGGACCAAAGATAATAGCTTCGGTCTTCCCAATATTTAATTGAAGAACATTTCATCCATTGCTGGATGTCGGACAAGCAATCTGACAATTTAGCTACCAAGCAGGGGTCGAGAGAAGTGGTGGAGAGGTAGAGCCGGGTGTCGTCAGCGTAATGTGGAAACTGACACCGTGTTTTCGGATGATATCTCCAAGGGGCAGCATATAGATGAGAAATAAGAGGGGGCCAAGGACAGGTCCTTGGGGGACACCAGAGGTAACGATGCAGGAGTGGGACGAGAAGCCATTGCAGGAAACATTTAACAGAAGAAGCAAAACTCAAGAGATTATCCAATACTTAATACTTTACAACGGCAATCCTTAAAGGGATCTTTTTTGAATATATATCTTCCATTGATAAATAACTCAATCATATCTTTGAACTGCATTCATTATTCTGCATGAGCAATTATTCATTCATCTGGTACACAGAACAACTTAAGTCTACTCTTCTGCTTCTATCAGTTGCCATGAGAAAACGTAATTTTCTTTGTTAAATGTAATCTCTCGTTAGAATCGACCTTGAGAGACCTCACATTAAGGGAGCCTTAAATCTACCCTATTCTGAATGCTTGCAGTATGGAATGAAAACTCCAGCTAACTGACAGAATCTTAAATATCTCAGAGGTGGGAAGTTGGAGTGGAGGGAAGATTTATCTTGCATGTAATTGTTAACCCTTGAACTCTTGAAATTCTTTTTATCTTGCAAAATATGTCGGCTTTTAATAAGAAATTGGCTTTCTGTGCACTTGTGACATTGATTTTTTTTAAAGAATTAAAATACAATAATGCATGTTTGGAATCATGTAACATTTCTTAATTCACAGTGTTTGAATAAAAGATCTAAACTTATGGAGGGAGAAATTTGAAGGGCACTAACTTTTAATAGTTGGAAAATTAGCTGCAGGTACTAATGTTTTCTAACTTTTAAAAATGTCGGCGTTTGCGCTCCAGGAAGGAAGTGGAGCAACGTTGCACAATGGACCGTGCAGCGTGCCGTGTTGGAAGGCTCCTTCCCTCCCTTAAAAGAAAGGGCCATTGCTGCAGGCTCGGACAGCAGCCTTGATCTGGCCCGATCAGCCCGATGCATTGCAGCAGAGTGCCGGGCTGATCGATCACGGGCAAAGGAGATCTGAGGAAAATCAAGGAGAGGTAAGAACATTTTTTCTTAACTTACCTCGGCCACCTCACCTTTATGCATTGCCCCGAAGCGCCCAGACTCCCGATGAATGCCTCCTGCAACTGTCGGTGTTTTCACTCAGTGATGCTGCAGTGGGCAGAATCGAAGTTCAGGTCTGGGGCGCTACCGGGGCGATGCAGACGGCGATGATGTCACGATCTTTAGGTGAAGGAAGTTGGGAGGCAACGCCATACCGCCGCCGCAAGCCTCCTGCCAAATATGGCGGGAGTCGATCTTCTCGCTGCGCTCGGTCAGTAAGTGCTTAGCATCAAGTTATCGCACCCCAGAGGCGATATTGGGAGGTGCGAAGGAGGCCAATTTCTAGGCCCTGTATTTTATATATTGGTATGTAGCCACTAAGAGGTTAAAATGAGTATAGTTAAGAATAGTATCTTTATTTTGAATTTGATATAAATTAATGTTATACATATATTTGAGAGCTAAAGTAAAATTAATTTACATTAATTTTATTTTATATGTGGTAATGATTTGTTTTCTAATAAGTTACTAGTGCAAGATATAGGAGGCGAAATTGCCCTGCCTCCTGATTGGGGGTGGTAACCTTCTGGAGCTGAGACTTTTAGCACCCAGCGCGGAGGTTCAACCCCCGCCACGGAATTGCCTACCGGCCCTCAAAGCAGAGCGCAATGTCCCACGCTGCACTTCCTTTGAGGGATGTAACCGGGGAGCTGCTGAAGCACTGAAGGAAGCGCTACGCAGGTGCTCCATGTAGCTCTGGCATACTTCAATACCCCTCGCCTTCAATTAAAGGGGAGGGCCACTGCGCACTCTACAAGGCCTCTGATGGCCTCAACTAGGCCACCAGGACAGTGTGTGACCAGGCCAACAGCCCGGCAGCCAAGACCGAATGCCAGGCTGCATGATAGCGGCCATGCCAAGGCCGCCATTGTTGAGCCAACCCGAGAGTAGGTCAACAAAAAAAGATGTCAGTCTGGGGCGCTGGCCGACATCCGCTCACGCTAGCTTGTCATCGCCGATTGAGCAGCGGCCCGGGGTGCTAACCACTGGGCATGGCACTGCCATGGCAGCACCTCCGCAAACTCTCGGGCAATTTCCCAGGAAGCGGTAGCCCCCGGAGGCACTAATGGGGCTATAAAAAGGGGCAATTTTGCCCCTATAGTTTCTCTGCATTTATTTTGCCAAATATTGCAAAGAGCAATTTGGGAACTATACAGAACTATAGAATAAGTATTGAAATAACCTGTGATTATGATTAATGTAGTTTTGATTTTGGTGCAAAATATGTTGTAGTCTTCAATATGTTAAGTGAGTACTATTTGATATTAACCAGCTGTTGTTAAGAAAATGAAGTCAAACTGCAGGTTATGGAGTGGCAGATCCATATCCTGGCACAGATCCATGGTTATGCATATGGCAGAGGAAAAAGATTCCTTTCACTTTTTCCTTGAAATTGCACGGGGAAATATAATCAAATATTTAAGAATTTGTGCTGATACTATATAGACATAGTTAAAAAGTATTCCCTATGTGCTATTATGCAACTGATTTAATTTGGATTTATATTATTATTTCTTTAGGAAATTTTATTTCCTTTTGATTTCTTGGCCTAGAATTTTGATTGTGCAGTTCCTTTTCTTTTAGACAGCAAATGGATGCTGAAGTGTCCAATATGGTGTCCGGCACCCTGTAATCATCCATGGCGCCCACCTGTAACAGACATTAGGCTCATTGCCTATGCAAATTGAAGGCTTATGCCTGTTTCTGGCCTCTTTGCCTAATTGGACATGACTGAGTACATGTGCTCGCTGCGGTCGATTTTCTCGAGCACACAGCAGCCAAATCAACGGCTCGTAAAAATTTTAACCAAAATAAAAATAATCAATTACTTAAAATGTCACAATAATATGATAAAGATTATCTATCGAATTATTTTTAGGGTCTTTTAATATCTTCATTAAAGTTATTATTTGAAACCCTCAGTCTTTCCTAAAAACTTGGGCATGGATTTGATACTTTTGCCAAGAGCAGTGACAAAAATAACTGAAACACTCCAGACATGTGTAGTGTGCAGTTTCTCAGCATTTAGTCCAGCAAATATCTGGAATCTTTCTGTTTAGCTTTCAGCAGTTTCTATATGTTTAGTTTTTAAAATCCTCACCCTTGTTCTGCTAAAACTCAGGACAATTCCTCTGTGTTATCAAAGAGTTGGACTCCAGAGCTACCAAAGTCCAGGTTTGTACACCAGTGCAGCTAACCCTCACTCCTTTTAACCAGTATTGCTAAATATCTGGGCCTGATTTTCCCATGAGGCATTCTGTTGCCGGAAGTGCACTGGACAGTTGTGAGTGGCTTAGCCAGTTACTTGATGTTCACAAAACTCAATAAAACTCCAGTAAGTTGGGTCTAAGTCATCCACAATGAGACATGCAGTTGTAAGCCTAGTGGATGAGCTGGTAATGTATAGTATGACTGTTAAACCTTTTTTAATAATCTAACTAGTTCTTAACAGCAATGTGTTGCTATGAATTCTTAAGCAAAGAACCCATGAAGCAAATACATTACAACCTCCTGCTAGAGATCCATGAGGGATTGACTGCATTTGCCCATTGGTGTAAAAACTGACGTACAGGAAAGGCAGCCTCCAACTTCACTGATGCTGAGATAGATGCATCTTTGGAAGCAATGAGGACAAGGCAGGCGGGACTCTTTGGTATACAGGGGAAGAGACCATTTTATGTCCTTGTGTACAGAGGTAACTGAAACAGTTAGTATCACCCCCACCCAGAACAGCAATTCAGTGGCAGAAAAAAATAAATGATTTGGCCACAACGATGAAGATCTTGCATACAAGGACCAGCCTATATACTATTCTCTTAGTACAATCATTGTCCCAGTGTTACTTATGTTGCCAGTATGGACAGTGTGAAGCATCAGTACTCTCACATACAGTTGTCAGTCTATTGAAAGCCATGCAAGAGGCTACATAATCACCACCACCCAGCAGGCTCACAACTGAAATTTTCACTGCCAACCATTCTGTGTTACAGTCAAGAATCATGAGAAGGCTACAGAGATGTCAGACTGGCTGAGCAGTTTCGGGACACAAATCTTACATGCCCTGCCTTTAAATGAAGGTTGCTAACCTACAAACACTGTGGACCATCTCTTCGATCACTGCATCTGTCTGATCAGCTGAAACAGTCGATCACCAATAACAACAACTTGCATTTATATAGCGCCTTTAATGTAATAAAATATCTGAAGGCGTTTCCCAGGTGTGTTATCAAACAATATTTGGCACCAAGCCGCATAAGGAGATATTAGGATAGGTGCGAGGTAAGTTTTAAGGAGTGTCTTAAAGGAGGAGAGAGAGATAGAGAGGCAGAAAGTTTTAGGGAGGGAATTCTAGAGTTTAGGTCCTAGTCGACATGTAAAGCATCATTGGGGAAAGTTTCTCCTCACCGCAGAATTACCTGGAGAAGGTGGCAACTCATAGAAAACTGCAGAGGCCACCTCTATGAATGATATCTCTGTAGCAGTGCCAGCTTCCTGACAGGGAGCAAACACTGCTGCTATGGAGGTCTGGGTGCCGACATTGAGAGAGGTTTGTCACTTCTGATTGAAATTATTCAGTCTGCCTTCCCAACGAACAGTGCCCTATCAAAGAATATACCCGGCACCTGTGGCCTGTCAGGCAGGTCTTCACAGAATCTACCATTCTCTCTTTCAGGTCCCACAGTTGCTTTAACATGTTGTTTTGCAGAAGCAGAACCAGTTTGCCCCAACATCTGATTTGTAGATGCAGTCTGCAGCCTTTGCTTCTCAGGACAGTCTTGTCACTGATAACAATCACCTTAGTCTCATGAGGCTAAGAGAGATGATCCATAGTTGACCAACCCATCAATTCTGGTTATTTAGTTGACACTAAGAAATTGTTCATGGTTAATGATAGGTACCAAATCATGTAGATGCACAAAAAGTAAACACTATGGCATAGACTTATTGGTGGTGAATAAGCCTGGAGCATATCACTGGACTTGAATATCTGGAAAATCAAGGCGGCTAGCATGACCCAAGCTGCCCTGCATAGGTTCTTGCATCATACTGAAAGTAGATGTCCATCATATAGTGAAGAAGAAACTATGAAACTTGGCATTATGACTGCTGGAAGGCATTATTTCAACACGTGCTTATATACCCAGGGCTCAATGCCCGTCTTGATTGAATTGCAGAGGGGCACCACCTTCAACTATGAAAACACCATTTGATGAGATATGGTGTACATCCATGCTGTGGTTGGGACAATGATTCCAATTCATTCATGCACCTTATGGTGAGTTCTGCTGCTCATCTTGCCACTCATGAGTAGCTTCTGGTTACTGCTGTCCCCAAACATGAGTTCAAATGTTCGTATGCTGGCTTTTTAGTAATCACGATTGTTCAAGGAGTGGAAGTAAACAAGATCTCTTTTGTTCCAAATGACATGTCTGGCAATGAAAGTTCGGAACCAAGGCAACTTTCTGTAATAGTCTTAGGACACTGATAGCTCAACCAGTGCTTTGTCTGGTTGAACTCGAGGAGTAACTTTGTGCATAGTTGGAACCCCTATTGTCTTTACATAAGTGTACACATTCCATATTGGTCAAACAGAAATTCTACATGTTAATATTTAACAACAATAACTATTTGTATTTATATAGCACCCTTAACATAGTAGAATGTCCCAAGGTGCTGCACAGGAATATTATGAGACAAAAAATATTTGACACTGAACATAAGGAGAAATTAGGGCAGGTGACCAAAAGCATGGTCAAAGAGGTAGGTTTTAAAGAGCATCTTAAAGGAGGAAAGAAAGGTAGAGAGGCAGAGTGGTTTAAGGAGGGAATTCCAGAGCTTGGGGCCTAGGCCACCAATGGTTGAGCGATTATAATCAGGGATACTCAAGAGGGCAGAATTAAAGGACTGCAGATATGTCGGGGGTTACTGGGAGAGAGAAGATTACAGAGATAGGGAGGGGAGAGGCCATTGAGAGATTTGAAAACAAGGATGAGAGTTTTGAAACTGAGGCATTGCTTAACCAGGAGCCAATGTAGATCAGCGAGCACAGGGATGATGGGTGAACAGGACTCGGTGAATCGAATAAATAGATATGGCATTAAACTAAATAGTGGGGGGAGGGATCCGGTGAGCAGAAATTTAAAAAGTCAAAGATAAAGGAAAAGGCAAAAGCACAGGGTAGGGATAGGGGTAATGATAACCAGAGTGCGACAGGAAGGGACAGAGCGTATATACATACGACAAAATTAAAAGCTCTATATCTGAATGCACGCAGCATTCATAACAAGATAGATGAGTTAACAGCACAAATAGAAATAAATGGGTATGATCTGATTACCATTACAGAGACGTGGTTGCAAGGTGACCAAGGATGGGAACTGAATATTCAGGGGTATTTGCCATTTCGTAAGGATAGGCAGAAAGGAAAAAGAGGTGGGATAGCTCTGTTAATAAGGGATGAGATCAGTGCAGTAGTGAGAAATGATATTGGCTCAGAAGATTCGCTTGCAGCTTGCAGCACTCCTCTCGCTCAGATCCAACCCCAACCTTGTCCTCAAAACTGCTGACAAGGTGGCGCTGTTGTTGTTTGGCGAACCGACCTCTACCTTGCAGAGGCTGATCGCCAACTCTCTGACACCTATTCCTACCTGCCCCTGAACCATGACCCCACTACTGAACATCAAGCCATAATTTACCAGACCGTCACTGACCTCATCTCCTCTGGAGATCTTCCCTCCACATCCACCAACCTCATAATTCCCCAACCCTGCAGAGCTCGCTTCTACGTCCTTCCCAAGATACACAAACAGGACTAACCCGATAGACCCAACATTTCAGTCTGTTCTTGCCCCACAGAACTTATTTCTTCCTATCTCGACTCTATTTTTTCACCCCTTGTCCACTCTCTTCCCAACTACATCCGCGACTCCTCCTACCCCTCCGTCACTTTAACAGTCTCCAGTTTCCTGGCCCCAACCATCTCCTTTTCACCATGGACGTCCAATCCCTCGGCACTTCCATCCCCCACCAGGATGGCCTGAGAGCTCTCCACTTCTTGCTCGAGCAGAGGCCCAACCAGTCCCCATCCACCCTCCTCTGCCTGGCTGAACTTGTTCTCTCATTGAACAACTTCTCCTTTAACTCCATTCACTTCCTCCAAATTTAAGGTGTTGCTATGGGAACCCGCATGGGTCCTAGCTATGTCTGCCCTTTCGTGGGATATGTGGAACATTCTTTGTTCCAGTCTACTCAGGTCCCCTCCCTCACCTCTTTTTCTGGTACATTGATGACTGTATCAGTGCCATTTCCTGCTCTCACCCTGAACCAGAAAATTTAATTCACTTTGTATCCAATTTCCACCCTTCCCATACCTTCACATAGTCCATCTCCGACTCTTCCCTTCCCTTCCTCAACTTCTCTGTCTCCATCTCTGGGGATAGGTTTTCGACCAGTATCCACTATAAGCCCACTGACTCCCACAACTACCTGGTCTACACTTCCTCCCACCCGCATCCTGTAAGGATTCCATTCCATTCTCCCAGTTTCTCCATCTCCGTCGCATCTGATCTGACAACGTCACCTTTCACAGTGCCTCTGCCATGTCTTTCTTTTTCCTCAACAGAGGATTCCCCTCCACCGTGGTTAACATGGTCCTCGACAGTGTCTGTTCCATTTCCTGCACCCCTGCTCTCACCCCTTCCCCTCCCTCTCGAACCATGACAGGGTTCCCCTTGTCCTCACCTTTCACCCCACCAGCCTCCACGTTCAACAGATCATCCTCCGCCATTTCCGCCACCTCCAGTGTGATTCTACCACCAATCACATCTTCCTCTCCCCTCTCCTTTCAGCGTTCCGAAGGGACCACTCCCTCCGCAACACCCTGGTTAATTCCGCAGTCACCCCCAGCAGCCCCTCCCCTTCCCACGGCACCTTTCCGTGCAAGTGCAGGAGATCAACACCTGCCTTTTTATCTCCTCCTTTCCCACTATCCAGGGCCCCAAATACTCCTTCCAGGTGAAACAGCGATTTACTTGTACTTCTTTCAATTTAGTATATTGTATTCGCTGCTCACAATGTGGTCTCCTCTACATTGGGGAGACCAAGCGTAGATTGGTCTGTTCAGTCCTCAAGCGTGACCCTGAGCTTCCGGTTGCCATCACTTTAATTCGCCACTCCATTCCCACTCTGACCTCTCTGTCCTCGGTCTCCTACATTGTTCCAATGAAGCTCAACGTAAGCTCGAGAAACAGCACCTCATCTTTCATTTAGGCACTTTACAGTCTTCTGGACTCAACATTGAGTTCAAAGATTTCAAAGCATAACCGCTGCCAATCTTAGGCTCCCTTGGCCCCCGCCTCAGAGCCTGTTTCTTTCTTTCTTTTTTTCTCCTTGTCTCTAATGGCAGTTGGTCATTATCCCACCATTCGCACCATATCTTGACTAATGTTTTTCTAACTCCTGGCATTACCATTTGAATTTGGGCCATCATCCCTTTTGTCTTTAATCTCTCCTGTCTTTCAACCTATCACAGACCTTCCCTTTTGTTCTTTCTTCCCCTCCCCCTTTCAGTGCTTGTTAAGAATCTGACCTTCCTGAACACTCTCCAGTTCTGATGAAGGGTCATCGACCCAAAACGTTAACTCTGCTTCCTCTCCACAAATGCTGTCTGACCTGCTGAGATTTCCAGCATTTTCTGTTTTTATTTTAGATCAAGATATAGAGTCAGTTTGGGTGGAGATAAGAAATAATAAGGGAAATAAATCACTGGTGGGAGTGGTTTACAGGCCCAAACAGTAGCCACACTGTAGGGCAGAGTATAAATCAAGAAATAATGGAGGCTAGTAAGAAATAATCGTGGGTGATTTTAATCTTCATATTGACTGGACAAATCAAATTGGCAAAGGTAGCCTTGAGGAAGAGTTCATAGAGTGTATGCGGGATGGTTTCTTGGAACAATATGTTGTGGAACCAACCAAGGAGCAGACTATTTTAGATCTGGTAATGTGTAATGAGTCTGGATTAATTAATGATCTCATAGTGAAGGATCCACTTGGGAAGAGTGATCATAGCATGGTAGAATTTCAAATTCGGTTTGAGGGTGCGGAAGCTAGATCTCAAACTAGTGTCCTGAACTTAAATAAAGGTAATTATAAAGGTATGAAGGCAGAGTTGGTTAAAGTGGACTGGGAAAATATATTAAAGGGTAAGACTGTAGAAAAGCAGTGGCAAACATTTAAGGAGACATTTCATAACTCTCAGCAAATATATATTCCAGTGAGAAATTTAGAAAATCATAATGCAGTCAAGCAGAGTTAGCATGGTTTTATGAAAGGGAAATCATGTTTGGCAGATTTTCTGGAGTTCAAAGAGGATGTAAGGAGCAAGGTGGATAAAGGGGAACCAGTAGATGTCGTGTATGTCATGTATGCCTCTTATGCCAAGTATGTGAGGCATTAGGGACAAATCAACCATCCCAGAAGTGGATTCAATTTTTATATTAAATATATATATTTTAATTGCAAAGGGCATGTAAGAAGTTATGCTAAACATTGGCTGAACTGCACGCGCTAAATATCAGATAAAATATGGGGCATTTAAGAAATTACTTCGCAGAGATTTACTGCACGCACTACAAATAAACTCTATGAAAGAAAACAGCTCCAATGGCCTGCGAGCAGCGGCAGGGGCCGAGCGGAGTATGATGGGAGGTGTAGTTCGGCGCGGCCACTCCTCTCTCACCAACCAGCAGCTGGCAGATCGAGCGGACCACAAATCCCAGACCGCACTGGGAGACGCCACAATGTCCAGTCGGCTGCGCCGCTTGCAGCCTCCGGTCGGGCAGATGACAACGTTTCTCGGCTGGGCGTTTTGCACATGGTAACGTGTGGTCACAATACTGCACTGGAAATGGCGTAGGCGATTTGTTGCAACATTCGCATTTAAAAAAAATCTTCCTTCTATTTGTAAGAGTCGTGTGATTGCAGTATATGTGGTTTATTTAGTCTTTTTTCTGTCCTGTCTTTTTTTGCTAGAGGTCCTTTATTGATTCTGGTGGATATGAAACGCCTTGCACAGTTTTGAATCACCATTTAAACAGACAGACAGACAGCGCTGACACAGTAATTACAGCGCTCCCTACACCAATCATCGAGTTGAAAACGTAATATCGCAATCTCTGTCTCTGCTGGAAACGTTGTATCGCAGTGTCTGTCTACGACTTGCACATAAGGTCTGCCCCAAGAGGGGGAGTTTGAAGAAAAACGCGTTCAGGCAGCACACTTCAAATTTGACAGTTCAGGAAGTGGTTTGAAATGGGCTATACCGCCACAACACGTAGAAGACTGCCGACCTGTCAGCATTAAATTCTACAGAAATAAAAACATAGATACATCAAGGATGGCATCAAGTAACTCGAGTTTATCTGGTTCATCAGTTTCGTCAGGTAAGGAAGGGGAAAGCAAAATGACATGTTAAGTTATGTACATAGAAGCTGACAAGCAAACTGAATGCTTAAACGCACTGGCAGTGCTGCTAGGTGAGCGTGTGGTAACATGGTAACATGTTCTTGCCTGGAGTGTTGTCATATTTTAAAAATGCATTAGATACCATAGTAAAAATCGTGTCTGTCCTGTGAGATAAATCTTTAATAACATCAGCTTTCTTGACCGGGTTTGTTTTGATATATATTAAAAGTCACTGATAAGTTGTTGCATTCCTATGCCTAACCACCCTCCCCCGAAATAAAACTCGACTACCCTTGTCTTAGCAACAGTTGTAACAGCTTTATTTTTTATGCCTAATGGTGCAGCAACAAGAGATGGTAGTTTCAATGGTCATTCTGGTATGGTGTACACAGCTGCTGTAAAATTCTTCGTTAAATCTCTTTCAAACTTATTATACACATAGGTGAATATCACATGAGTAGCCTGATTTTCATTTAAAACTCATTATTTCTATAATAACATTAGACATTAGGCCTTTTTAAGAAAAAATGTTCTGAAACAGTAATTATGACTTTAAAAATATGGTTTGCAATATTTTGTTTTCATAAAACCATAATGTGTTAATTTTGTACGACAACATCTTAGAAAACTGCTTTGTCAGTGCAATGCGGTTGAAATTACATTTAGATATGGATAAATTAATAGCTTCTGACTAAAATTGGAGTTCTTGCTTTGCTGATAAATGTTAAGTACTATTTAAGATGTTTTCTTTCAATTTTACGCCTGAGATTTGGTGTGAAAAAGAGATATTTAAAAAATTTAGCAGTAGTTGGAAATGTGAGAAAAATCCATTGAAAATATTATAGCTACACTTAAGTAATGACATGATAAACCATTTATTTTCTATCTTTTGAATATTGTGGACTGCTGAGATTTTAAAATGTGCAAGAATAGCTGAAGCGGAGAGTAGTTAAGCTGATTTTAATTAAGATGGTAAAATTTGACCAAAGTGAATCATCTTACCGTTAGCTTTTGGAGGGATTTATATGGGAAAATAACGATGATTAATGGGTGAAGTGAGGTCATTTATAGAGTCATTCCTGTTTTAACTGTATTCTGCAGAATGGTTCTGTTTTATTTATAAGTAATTTAAGTAGTAAAGTGAGAGTTAGTGTCCAGTTGTGTCTATCCAGAATATTGAAAAATTATTTCCTAATTTAGAAGACTAAACAGCAGAAATATACTAATAGCATTAATATGACTTTAAAAAAAACCTTCACAATTGAAATGCACTTTGTTTTCCATATCTATACTCTATTTTTGTTGCAGTAGATCTTGAGTATATTTTGTAACCCTAAGATTGACCAGCTACATAAAATATCTATCTTTTGGTTTTTTTAAAAAGCAAAATGCCTCGACCTGATATTGTAAATTTTAAAGAAATTTGTTAGTAATTATAGCAGGAAAAAAAGTCTTGTGAAATTGTTGAACCTTCCTGACTCTCAAAAGTATTGAACATTTCTGACGCTTGCCTGCTTTATGGCTGCTAGGAAGTGAGTAAGAGTCTGGTATCTCCTCATGGTAGCACAGCACAGATTGGCGACATGATGTGTTAAGGTAGTACCAGTGGCTCTCTCAATATTTAGGATTAATTTTTAAAACATTGCAAATGCAAATACTGCATGGATTTACATTTGTGTTGACCAAAGTCATTTGGATATGTTCGTGCATGTCTTCAAAACATTTTCACTCTGTAGTTGGGCTTGCTAGATGTCTAGATGTCTGTGCTATCAGCCTAACTGTGCCTGCAGAGCAGCTTTTTTAATTTAAAAAAAATGCAAGCCGACTGTTGTTTTTAATAAGCAGGGACTGTTATATTGCCACCAAACTTTGTGTGAAAGGAAATTCTGATTGTTCCAAACTTGATCTTAAATGTGAACAAATAAACATTGCTAAGCTTTACCTTGCGGTCTGACACCATAATGAGTCAGTTGGGAGTGTATTTTGGCACATTAAGAGAAACTGTCATATTGCTCCCATTGATATTAAAAAAAAAATGAGTGTGGCACATTTAGATTGATTATTTCATGAACACTTTAGCTAGCATAAAATGGGTGCACTGCCTTTTTAGTGAGGAGAATTTCCTTTCATAAAATCCTGTACAGATGGTGGTAGTCCAACACTACATCCAGAAGTGATAGTATGAAACATGTTATCGTGACACTTGACTATCCATCTGTATCTTGTTGGGAGAAAATCTCCAGTCAGCACTTCTAGAATTTTGCCAAGTGTGGGGTGTAATTAACATGCAAGATTTGAAGTAAGTGGTATCTATCGAGTCATCCGTGGTGTAGAGCAGTAAATGACCAGAAATACTGATAATTCACAAGTTGAGGGGCAAAGAGTTAAAGATTCAAATGTGTTCTTGTGAAGTGCAATTATGGGAATTATTTGTAATGGTCTGAAAAGTACTAGCTACTGTGATCTTTACAAGATTGTCATTGTAATAAGCATTGTCTAATTCATATAACTGCTACTGATTTACAATCTGTCTTTCTTGAAGCAGTGATTCAAGAAGATAAGCTATTCATATGTGGAATTCTTAAAATGGTCAATGTTTTCTTAATATGGCAAATGTTGGACTTCTTCTGAGCTTGTGGTTTTCATTTGAAACATAGACTTTGAACCATAATGGGTGGGTAATAGTCGTGCAGAAGATTAAGTGATGTTGCCATACCTTGGCATGCACAATATCAGAAAATGATTACACTTATTAAAAAATTTGAACACTATTTTTTTTAATGAAATGTTTCTATGCTAATCAATAAAAAATGCACTTCTCCCCCATACCTGGTATAATTTTCTGAACAAGAAACCCAGACTTCTGCTAATACTTATCCTGAAACAATTGGTTATAAAAGTGCAGCTAACAGCACATACACCAATTTACCCATTGTTGCCGAGACGAGGAAAATATACAAAAGCTCAGACTTGCCATGTTTTGGCAGGCATAGGGACTCATTTATTTGTGGTCCTTGTAAGCTGCTGCTAGATTTGACATCTCCACTTATACTTGGTGTCTGATCGAGAATGACATGGGGTAGGCTGGGATGCTGAATAGTACTGATTTCTTGTAATTGGAATCATTAAGTAAAAGCATCTTGGGTTTATTCAGGATTGTATAGAATGAACATTTGCTCTTCTGCCCAGCCCTTCCCTGAGATGGCTTGACTGAGATCAGAAACTCATTATGTGGGAACACTGGCAAGGACAAACTGATCATTTGGCTGTGAAGTGTGTCACTATAGCAAGATGCTGCACTGAATCACTAATAATGCCTTAAGTGCAGTATTTAAAAAAAAATCTGTGTAACACTTAAATATTTCAGTCTTCAGTTCTTCACTTTTCATAGTTTATTTTTTGCTTTGTAAGCATGTTATCTTAAAGTATACAGAAAGATGTATGTGACAACCTCGGCGTAAAGTTCAATCTCTTAACTGACTTTTCTGATTGCAAAGTGTTTAGTATAATTCTACTGTAATGCTGAAGACCTTTCACTAGAACTAGCTGTATAACTCTACTGTAGTGCTGAAGATCTGTTACCTGAACTAGCTGCTTTCCCAGCCAAGCTGTTCAAGTACAGATATGACACTGGCATCCACCCAACAATGCAGAAGATTGGCCAGGTATGTCCTATCCAAAAAACCTCAAGGCTGTATTGGCCAGGTTAACATTACCCTCTCTGCCTTCTCTCAATCACAGTAAAGTGATGGCAGGAGCAATTAATTGAGCGATGTCTGCTCATTGCTCAGTTTGGGTTCCACCAGAACCACTCTGCTCGAGATCTCATCACAGTCTTGATACTCACCTGACGCAAGAGCTGAATGTCAGGAGAGGTGAGATTAGCTGCCCTCTACATCAAATCAGCATTAACCTAAATATCATAATCAAGGAGCCCTAGTAAAACTGGTCAGTGGTGTCAATGGAAGAATCCTCCAGTGGCTAGAGTTGTACCTGATGTAAAGGAAGATGGTTATGGTTGTTCGAGGCCATATGTTACAGTCCCAAGAAATCTTTGCATGAGTTACTCAAGGAATCATCCTTGGCTCAACTGTCTTCAACTGCTTCAATGATAATCTTCCCTTTGTCATAAGGCCAGGTGTGGGGCTGATTGCTATGATTCTCCAGTGTTCAGCTCTTTTTAACTCATCTGATAATGAAGCAGCCCATTCCAACCTGCAGCAGGAGCTGGAAAACATTCAGGGTGGGCTGATGAGTGCCACATAATATTTGTGGCACATAAGTGCTGGTAATAAGCATCTAGAACAGGAAAAAGCCCATCCAGTTGCCTGCGACTTTCAGCGGCACCACCATCTCGCTGAGTCCCGCACCATCCGGGGTTGAAGCGGGGGGGTGTCGCCATTGACCAGAAGTTGAACTGGACCATCCTTAACGTGGTACAAGAGCAGAGACTGGATACTCTTTAATGAGTGGATCACCTATTGTCCCCTCAAAGGCTCTCCACCATCTAATCGGCTTAAGTCAGGAATGTGATAGAATACTTACCACTGGCCTGGACGGGTATAGCTGCAAAACTTACAAAGGTCAGGGTATCAATATCCATCCCCGCTATCACGGATGCACTGTGCTGGCAGTATGCATGATCTACAGGATGCACTGAAACAACTCGCTATGGTTACTTTGACAGATATTACAGGGGAGGGAGGTGCTATCATCAGAAGGTCAAGAGCTGCAATGTTGTGGTAACACCACAGCCTCTTCCTCCAACTTACACAACATCCTTTGGATGTTTAGAGCTATTCCTTCATCATTGCTGGGTCAATGCCCTAGATTTTGCTCTCTGCGGTGAAGGAAAGACGCTTGACCTTCACCTCACTGACAACTGCCCTCAGATTTGACAGCGGAGATATCCTTTAACCCAGCACCTTTTCAGCACCGTGTCCTCTAAGGTAATCTGTGGTGTGTGAGAGTCGGGAAAGAAACAGCAAGGCTTGTCAACGAATCAGATTGAAAAACCTTCACTGAGACACGCAGAGTCCAAACCAGGAAGTATAAAGCAGGAAATATAAATTCAATTTAAATGATGTACAGAAAGTGAAATAGATGGGATTAAGGGAGTGATATAAAAGAGACACAGAAAATTAAAATAATTATTTTAATTTTAATTTAAAAATAAATCTCCAACTCTAATTTTCTTCTGAGGGAATGAAACTCCACACTTGTAAAATTAATGTTTCATGGCCAGAGTAGTTGTTGAGCAGTACCCAGCACTTATCACAATGTTAACAACTCACTTACTCCTGAATGCACCACCCTAACATTTTCAGCAGTTCTTAGTGCAGAACTAGTGGGCAAGTACCCCAAGTTCACACCGTTGCAGTCATTTCAATACTGAATCTATTAGCGAAGGCTGCAACAGCGCAACCTGTAGAGGAGTAGGATATCTCTGACAGCAGCTTCTGGATTTTCACATTTAACTGCGCATGTATGCACTTCAGAAGATGCTGTCAGATTTCCTCCATTATAGCGGTGAGATTTTCTCTATTATAACATCTCAAATTCTGGGCCAGTATCCTGGAGCTCCCTCCTAACCGCATAGTGGGAGCATCCTCACTACAAGGACAGCAACGGCTCAAGCAGACGTCTCAGGGCAACTAGGGAGGGGTAATAAATGCAGCTTTATCAGTGTCACCCATATTCTGAGAAATTTACAAAATGTGTTTATGGCTAATATCCATTCAGGTGATAAAAATAACAGGACAAAAATAAATATTATCTGCCAAGTAACAAATTTCTATGACCATTTCAGTATTAATGTTTCTGTTTTTAAAAAAAAAAAAAATCCATTTGAAAACCAATTTGCTAAAGTGAGATTTTTTACTGTAGCAAATTTTCAAATTATGTCCTGATATTTACAGCTTAGGCTCTCTCATGGAGTCTTAATGAAATACTATGTATTTGTGGGTTTTTAACACTAAGGGCCCAAAGTTCCCCAAGAGTTGCCCTGTTTTTTTTTTGGAGTAAGTAGCTTCTTTTGGAGTAACTTAAAAATCGCAAATTTCCCCATTTAACTTGCTCCAATGTAAGTCAGTTAGTTTTTTTTCTAGTTTAGTTTGTTCTCTCCAAAAGGGGGCGTGACAAGCCACTTACACCTCTTCTGGCCATACAAGCAAATTTGGCGAGTTGAAAGTTACTCCAAACTAACTTAGGCCAGTGTATGTGGCCACTTCTGTAGGCACAGAAAAACCTTACCTACATTTAAAAGATCAGTGCGGGGGGGGGGGGGGGCGGGCGGCGGGGAGAAAGGTGAGTTAGAGGATTCCAAAGCACTAAAGACCTTCACAACATTACAACATCTTCAGCACAACAGTTGCACAACATCATCACAAATAAATGAAAGATAAATCAGCTACAGAAAATAGAGCAGTACTACCTTATCAACTGCAGAACGTACCGGCTAGCCCTTCTGCCTGGGCTCGGGGCGGCAGGCATGCATGACTAGGAGTGAGGGATTTTTACCTTTTACTGTTGACCCTATATGTTGCGTGGTCCTAATGGAGGATGATTCCGTTTTGATGCAAAATATCTTTTATTAGAAATTCAACTATACCAACAACAACAACAGCCACAACAGGAAAGAAAGTCTGCACCCATCCCTCACCCACATCTTGGGGAAAGTGCACTTATAGGGTCGGTGATGGTGGTGGGGGAGGGGTTGGGGGCCCGGCTTGGGTCTGACCGGTGGCTGGTGTGTGGAGTGAAGTGGGAATGGCATTTGAGTCTCCGGCCTTTGTGTCCTTATTGCAGAAGCCAGCTCCCTCATGGCATCTGCCATCGTCTGCACACCCTCTGAAATGCCCGCCCTGAATTCCCGTCTTAGTGCAGAGATTTCACTCAACAGTGTCGAGACCTCATCACGCACCCCACGGACGGCCGCCACGAGTGATCTTGAGGGCATTAGTCTCCTCACCCAATGAAACAACCTGATTAACCTCTGCTGAGGGCTGCCTCTCAGGAGAGACTGGTCGGCTTCTCCTACCCCTCGTGTGGGTCTGCCCAGTGGCACCCCTCCAGTGTGAGGTGCAGGCTGGGACGGTGGGGGACTGGGTGTCCCAAGATGCATTTCCTGACCATCACTTGGACCCGTGACCTCGGAAGCTATGAACCCATGGAAGGTTGCCGAGGAGCTAATGGAGGGTTCTGGCAGTGTGATGCCCTGTGATATGTCCTGATCCATATCATGGTCAGCGTTCTCCTGAGCACACATTTCCATGGACCCCTCCTCCTTCCCACCCGCCTTGGTCTGGAACGCACGCATCTGGATCCTCAGGATCTTGAGGAGTGTCGTCCTCTTCTGCAAAAGACAACAGAACAGTCAAATGGTTAGCAGCACAGGAGGGGGCAGGATGGGTGGCATGAGTAGTCTCAAGCATAGCAGGCCAGTCAGCAGGTTGATTTGAAGGGCCACTATGCATTTTAAGGACTCGCTCTCACCCTCACGTGTGGGTCCAGCTTGTGCAGAGCTGATTCTTTTTCTGCCGGTGCGAGTCAGCAAGGCAGCAACCCTCTGTTCCAGGGGTGTCCGTTGGTGCAGATTTGGCGGACCTCCTCCTGTTCTAGTTCTCTTCCTTTTTGTTGTGGGCCAATTTCTTCTGCAAAGATGAAACTATTAATTGTTGGTCATGGTGCGTTTCTGATGGGTGGGGCACATACAGATGCTCGCATTTTCCACTACAATTCAATTTAAAGATGAAGATATTACTTACACTCAGTACTTGACCAACGTCCTGCCATTTCTTGCGGTGTTGACCCCAGCGGAGAATTCTTCTGCAACGAGGTTCCATCTTTTTCTCATTTCCTTGGGTGAGACCTTTGACGGACCACTCTTGCTGATATAAAGCTCCAGCCATTTCTCCTCAATTACAGTCACTAATTTCTCCACTTCCTCATGGAGGAAATTCTTGGTTCGTCTTGCACGCTCTTGTGCCATTCGTCCATTGGACTCAAACACAGGTAATGTTCAAAGATTAGACTTACACCTCTCTTACACCTAACCAGCACTCCTTTCCACTCCCTTAGCCACACAAAAATCAATATTCAGACCTCACCTTTATATATGCTCCATAACCAATTATTCTGAGGACGCGTTCCCTTTAATTGGCCGATTGTCAAGCTTCCTGTTACACTGTGCATGCGCGCAAACTGAACCATCCATTGTGCATGCGCACACGCTCCAACGGTCATGTGTGCCCTTGCTGGCACTACACAAGACGCTGGGCCCAAGCCCCACCCCCCTGCCGACCATGCTGGGCTGAAACTCCGCCCCCGCCCCCCCCAGGCTCTGCTACGCGACGCCGATGGATCCGGTAGATTTTTGGCGCTTTTTTCCCCCCAGGAAGTTGCCGCACCACATCGAAATACGCCGCTCTAAGCGGCTGGGGAAATTTGGGGCCTATGAACCATGCTCCGAGGATACAAAGGGGGAGAAATTCTCATAGTTTGCGCCTCCTGTTGGCGCCCCGCTAACCGGATGCAAATGATTTCTCGCGCAGGGAATTGTGCGGGAGTTAGCAGAGACGCAAACCGGCAGTGCCCCGCTCCTTCCAGTAGCGCCCCGGGCCGCTGCATCGTCATTGCTGTGCGCAACGATCTGTTTACGCACCGGAGCGTAAAGTGGGTAGTGCCCTGTGATGCCGCCGTGGGCGATATTCACGCCAGCATTGCATGTGGCAAAAATTAAAGGGGAAGTGCGTGCCGCCATTTAAAAAAAATTGCTGGGCTCTCGTTGAAGATTTTGCAGGGTCTGTGCCGCGATGGTGCACTCCGGCACTCCACTTCTGTGCCGGGCTGCAGCCACGATACCCCGCTCCATTGTGGCGTAGTGGTGGCCCCTCGCCCCACTGCAGAGTTCTCGGCTTGCCCTCCCATTTAATGGAAGGGATGGGCCATGTGCTCAGCCAGCACTACGCGAAGCTCCACGTAGCACTGGAAAAGTCGCGCGCTTAGAGCTCTGCTTGTGCCCCCGAGAGAAAGTGGAACCCCCGACATTGCACTCCACTTCCTTTCGGGGGTAGTAATCCCAATTTTGCGGCCAGGGATTCCCTTTTTGTAATTCTTAACATCCCTTTAGTGTCTCAATCTCTTCTGCCTTCCATCCTATCACAGACCTTCCCTTTTGTTCTTTCCTCCCCTCCCCCCTTTCCCTGCCCCTTAAAACCTGTTGCATCTCTAACTTTTTCCAGTTCTGACGAAGGATCATCGACCTGAAACATTAACTCTGTTTCTCTCTCCACAGATGCTGCCTGACCTGCTGGGTATTTTCAGCACTTTCTATGATTATGAACCATATTTGTTTGTCTGTCATTAATGAGGTTTAGGGAACATTTTATACCCAGCATCCTCATCTACTGATCAGTTTTGCACAGTGAGATGGGCGAAGGTGCGGCGAATGAGGGCACGAGGCCCAAAAGAGCCGAGGGCCCAGGAGCAGCACGGGCCAACCCACACTGCGATATGTGTGTGCACTAGGTCCGTGCAGCAGAGCAGGTCTCCAGTCTTCTGGTTCAACCCTTGCCACTGGATAAAGGCCTAGCTCTGGCGAGCCTGTGGGTGGCTGATGTGCAACGGTCACCACACGTTAAAAAAAATCCATGCACAGGCATCTTCCATCCCCTCAATTGGAGTTCAGGACTGGAACATCGGGTCCTTCATTGAAACATCTGTGAACTCTTGTGGAAGCAAGTCATCCTCGTTTGGGGGACTGCCTATGATGATGATGCACAGTGAAGCTCATACTAGTTGTCCATAATTTATCTTAATCCCAATTTTAAGAGTGGAATCTCTACACCAGTCTCACTAACTGAGACTGCTTGTTTGTGATAAATTGTAAATATCATTTTTATCTCCTTTTGTAGGCTGTTCTTACTGGGAATTGGATTATAATGAAATAATAAATAATTACATAAAGATCCTTTTTTGTTCTGTTAATTTTTGGTTAATTTTTTAAATTCTGGTAAGGTGATAATAGGAGGGTGGGGCAGTGTTGATATAAGAAACCGGAATTAACATTCGAAGCAGTGCAATTGTTAGTCTGAAGTGAATTCCGCTCATTTGTAAAGTCAGACTTGCTGGTTCCAGGTGAGGTCAGTAACCTGATTCCGGCTTTAGCACTCAATCTTAAAACAAAAACTAGATCAGCTGTGGTATTACTCACGGGTAGTTCAGGACTTGTCTCTTTTGCTAGGAATGTAATATAGGTGTGATCAGGCCCAATTTAAAATGAAGGTGAAAAAATGCAAATAATAACTTAAATGAAAGCACCCAAATGACCATTTAAGGAAAAAAAATGGACAAAAGCACAAAAAAGGCAATGTAAATGATTTTGCATGTGCAGAAAATGGGGGCGCAGGTTGCATAGGTGCAATAGAAACCATTTTGGCCCATCGTGTCCGCGCCGGCCGACAAAGAGCCGCACAGCCCTTGGTCAGCAGCCCTAAAGGTTACATATAAACCTATGAACAATGACGGAAAGGCAAAGAGCACCCAGCCCAACTAGTCCGCCTCACCACAACTGTGACACCCGTTATACTAAAACATTCTGCTCTCCACCCTAACCGGAGCCACGTGATCTCCTGGGAGAGGCAAAACCCAGGCCAATTTAAGGAGAAAAAAATCTGGGAAAATTCCTCTCCGACCCATTCAGGCGATCGAAACTAATCCAGGAGATCACCCTGGCCATATTCTATTCCCTGCAGTATGTACCATTATGTCTGCTCCATCCAACAAAAGGTCATCCAGTTTAATCCCAATTACCAGCTCCAGGTCCGTAACCCTGCAGATTACTGCACTTCAAGTGCCCATCCAACCATCTCTTAAAAGTGGTGAGGGTTTCTGCATCCACCACTCTTCCAGGCAGCCAGTTCCAGATCCCCACAACCCTCTGCGTAAAGAAGCCCCCCCCCCTCAAATCTCTTCTAAACCTTCCACCACCACCTTAAAACTATGCCCCTTGTAATAGACCCCTCCACCAATGGAAATAGACCTTTACTATCCACTATGTCCAGACTCCTTAATATTTTGTACACCTCAATGAGGTCTCTTCTCAACCTCCTCTGTTCCAATGAGAACAAACCCAGTCTATCCAATCTGTCCTCATAACTAAGATTCTCCATTCCAGGCAGCATCCTAGTAAATCTCCTCTGCACCCTGTCTAGTGCAATCACGTCCTTCCTATAATACAGCAACCAGAACTGCACGCAATACTCCAGCTGTGGCCTAACCAAAGTATTATACAATTTAAGCATAACCTCCCTGCTCTTATATTCTATGCTTCAGCCAATAAAGGCAAGCATTCCGTATGCCACCTTAACCACCTTATCCAATTGTCCACGTAAATTAAGTAACTAAGCCCAGGTGAAGAAATGAAGCTTTAGGCAAGGATTAAAAAGTGTTCCTCGGGCAAAGATAGGCCTTTGATAATGAATGGCAGTTTAGGAATGTGAAATACCAGTAGAAATTCTCTCTGTATATTTAATGATTCCAGAAGTAAAACTAATACTTGTTTTTTTAATTATTATAAATCTTATTTACACAGCCTTGTGTTCATCATGATTTGAAAATCAAAACAATGGCTGGAACCACTTTGGGGGAAAAAAATGAACTCAAGTGATTGCTTTTTTTGTGGGGCTCTATATTTCAGTGAGTTGGTGTGGTTATGTTGCTTGTTTGACTCAATAAGAAAAATGTGACATTTGATTTTCTTCTGGTACAGACAGGTTTAATATGGCGCTTTACAGATTTAATGTGTGGTTCACTATGTGCAGGATTGTTAATTATACCGATAGTCAACTAATCACCAAAAGGAAAAATGTATTTAGTTAACCATAATTCCATGAAACCGAGCTTTAAAAGGACTCCTGAAGATAATGAAACTTCTTTTGAGGAGCGTATCCAAATAAAATATTTAATTTCAGTAGCTTTAAAGTTCAATAGAACTGCCTCTTTCTGTTAGTCTATTGGAGTAATTGGTTTGGACATGGATGCTGAAAGCCAGTCCTGACATCAAATCAATTAGATGATGGAGGCAGTAATATATTGAAGACCCAAGGGTTGATTTTTTTAAATTTAAAAAAAAAATTCTACCCCACCACTTCCACTATATACTCTCTTTTCATGCCATATTTATGTATTTCCATGTCTACTAATCTGGGACTTGATTTTAAGAGATTGAGAATAAAATTTTCACCGTTATCGATCTGCCTTAGACTTGAGAACCAACCCGTAATAATGCAAATATTTTTTATTGAATATTCCATCTTACAGCACAGTGGAAATAATTCTGGAATTTTTTTGGATACTTTCTTCCAAATATTTTTCACAGTAGTAGAAATCTGAAATTCTTTCCCCTAAAAGGTTGTGGATGCTGGGACAATTGCCGCTTTCAAGAAAGACTTAAGATCAGTAGATTTTTGTGAGGTAAAGGTATGAAGGGATATGAAGCTAAGGCAGGTAAATGGAGTTGAGATACAGATCAGTCATGATCTAATTGAATGCTGGAGCAGGCTCGAGGGCTGAATAGTCTACTCATGTTCCCCTACACCGCTCCAAACCTGAGGAAGGTCAATTTTCAAAATGGCGGGCCTTCCGTGGCGACTCGGGGCCATTCCACATCGACCAGAGACCGCTGCTTTCATGTGGCCAGAGGCCTTATAGAAAGTGGCAATTTTGACCCCTTTTAATTATTTGAAGGCATGCTTGATGATCTGAGGTCATGTTGACCTTCTTAGAAGTCATAAAAATAAATGTTTTTCTTCATCCACAGGAGTTGTGATATAAGGTTTTATTGGTAAAAAGCACAGTATTAAAAAGAAGAAAATAATTTGTAAAATATCTAGAGAGTAGAAAGAACAGAAAAAAAATTTAATTTTGTATAGGAGAATATAAATCCCTTTGTCAAGCTTGTAGGAAGGACTTGAGAGGGTGTTATCTTCCAGATATTCTACCCTGGTCATGAGGAGCTGAGATGATTCTCTCAACAGTGCAGTTGAGATTTGGCGATGTGGCAACTGCAGGCATGAACTCATGTCCCATCATTTGGGGTGGGATGCATTGCTGCTGCAACAACCTACTTCTTCCAGTATTTCTTAATTTTTTAATATCTTTTTTGTTCATTCAGAGACGCCAGTACAAGGGAATTGATTATTTTCCCCCCCTATTATTTAATCCCTAGAATCACCATTAAGGACTCTCAAAAAGTTATATCACCAATTTAGGCTCATTCTGTACTGACTTTCTCAGAAGAGCACTTTCTTTCCAGGTCCCACCATAGTTATCATTGTAGCTTTAGTATAGAATTCACATTGAGCTCTAATCAGTAATAAGTGAATATGCACTTTGTGCTATGGATTCACACTTACTTGGTATGAATTTGAGACTGCCAAAACTTAATTTATTTAGGATCCTTGCATCTTGCTGGACAAGGAGGTTTTTATTGTTAATTTTGACAAAACTCCAATCCAAGTAGTCCTAAAGGTTCTGATCCGCTGTTCTACCCATTCTTCATTGTTGCTGGAGAAACATTGTTTCAAAAATGTAACTAGGTTTTATGGAGATGTTATGCAAATTTTGCATTTCCTTGTGATTGAAATTCTGCACTGATTGAGAAAAGGTGCAGAACCCCCATGATGAATGAGTCAGTTGCGGTGGAAGATGAAAGTGGTTCTATTAAAAAATGAAATAATCCACACCCTAATTATTTCTTGCTAACTCGTAATTGTCATTGCAGTGGTTTCACTCATCTAACTGGAGCTAGTGAGAGAATTAAGAACATTATTTGCATGTGTAATTAAAATGCTGACAATGTGGGCTCAATTTTCCCCAGTGATTTGTGCTGTTTTTTTTGAGCAGGCTGCTTTTTCTGGCCTAACTTAAAAATCCAGTTTCCCTAATCAATTTGCACTGGCATAACTCATTTAGGTACGATTTTTTTTAGGTACGTTTTCTTTCATTCAAAGGGAGCGTAACCAGCCACCTACGCCAATTCTGGCCATTTAGTGAACTTTGGCCAGCTGTTAGTTACTCCATTTTTGCTTAGGCCAGCGTATGTGGCCTCTCCAGAAAACCCTTGCAGAGAGTTAAAAGAAATCGGTGCAGGTAAGTAAATTGGAGGCCATTGGGCCTGGGCTAGGGGCGGGAAGCGGAGCGGACTGGGAAGGCATTCTGGGCCTGGAGAGGGAGTGGACGGACCGGCAAACCCTTCGGCCTGGGCTAGGGGCGGGGAAAGGAGTGGACCGGGAATGCACTCGGGGCCAGGAGAGGGTCGGCGGGGGAGGGAGTTGACGGACCAGCAAGCCCTTCGACCTGGGCTAGGGTGGGGAGCGGAGCAAACTGTGAAGGCGTTCGGTGCCAGGGTCTGTGGGGGAGGGAGTGCTTCTCTGTAAACCCTGTAGAATAGAAATTAGGAAATGCGCATTTACCTTGAGCTGCTGCACCTGCTTGAGATCCTGGTCCCGGTCTGGAGGCTTCTCGATTGCCAACTCGGAGCTGAACTGCGCATGCGGGTCCATTGCAGTGATGTCAAAAACGTAAGTTTTTTTTCCCGCGCATGCGCAGAAGGCTCAGCTGCATTTTTTGGCGCAGACAGCAGGCTCCACCCCCCCCCTGAGGCGACTGGACACGCTGCGTGGCACCGGATTGCAGTATAAAGATCGGGGAAAGTTCGTACAACAATTTCTGGACCTAAAAACTCGCCGTAACTCTGGTAATACGCCACAAAATGGGCGTGGGCAAAATTGAGCCCTGTGAAACTACGACGGTTGTACATACATTGTTTTCTTAGCAACAACACTGATATTTCCTTTCCATTACCTCTACAATATCTTCTTGTTGTGGTGAAAGCATTTTATTTGCTGCTTGAAGTATTGATTCTATTGTAGGTGTGTAATTTAAATCCAGTCATGGTATTTTATTTCTTTTAATAGATAATAAATATGCCATTTTAGTAGTTTATATTATTGAAGCCAAAAATAATGGTACCACACTACTGCTAAGTAATGTTCTATTTCAATCCAAAGATCATTTCCATAATTTGACTAGGGAATATGAGGGAAAAAATATAATGGGTAACGATTTGCGCATTAAGATGTTAATACTTGGGTGGCTAGAGGCTGAAAGCATCGAGGATACAAAGGCACAATAGAAATGGGATTGCAGGTTATTTTGGCCCCCATATAACAGTGTGTGATTGATTACAGGTCTTTGTTAGCCCCAGGTAGTACAATGTAAATGATCAAAGAATTCTTAGAACTCTATTTGCCCTTTCCTTGAATCTGTTTAAGGCTTGTTTATTTTTAAATAAAATTTAAATGCAGAGATTGAAGTCTTGTACTGATATGAAATATCTGACTTTTACTTGGAGTGAATATGTGCACTGAATTCTTCATTATTCAATTGTTTACTCATTGCTAATAATACTGAACTAAATCTCAAGAAGTACAGTTTCTTGGCGAAATAATTCAAAGTTGAAACTTCCTGGGCACAAATCCAACTCCTGTACGGTAGCAAAGGCTGTATTTTGTTCGGTTAATTTATCTATGATGCTCATGAGTTTTTTGAAGCATTAGCTCTTTCCCTCTGATAATTCTGAGCGACTTTAGATCTTCTTTTGTTTGTTGGTGTAAGATGTTTATTATTTTATTCCCCTTCCCTTTCTGTGGATGTCGGGCACCATTCCTGACTGTGAAGGCAGCTAGCTGACTAAAGCTGCTCCTTGGCCTCTGTTGCTCTATAAGTAGCCATCAGGAAGTTTGTAAGAGTGACCCAGGGTGATTGTTCCTGTGATGTTTTCCTCCCCTGGTGGAGATACGGCTCACCTCCATTCGGTGCTCCCTTTGTGGGTGTGGATAAGAAGGACAGTTCACTATTTATTGGAATAACACTGATGCAAATTCTTGTCCTCCACATTTTAGGATATTGTACTTAAAAAAAAAAAAAGTTATTTTTTCCAACATTTTTATCAATTGACAAATAGATCTTTCATTTTATATATGGTTATAAAATTGATAGTTTAATCGTTTAATTTTGTCAGTTGTATTTAAACATAATAAGTATAATTAAAATGTTAATTTCTAATCATTGCTCGTAAATACTGCCAGTTAAGATGTGTTTAACTCAATCATTAATTTTCAACAGTCACTTTCATTTATTAATTTGCTTTACAATTTGTCAGTTTGACAAACATGTCTGTTGCACTTGCAGTTGATGCCACTTTTGAAGTGATGTTGGCACTTAGTGTAGAGAAAACCAAGCAAAACAAAAAAACCTTGTAATCTGGATTCTCTATCCCATTGAAACACAAATCAGTTTATTTTATATAGCAGATATAAAAACACTTTCATTATACAGTGCAATTCATGTGATACAACACCAAATGATTTACAGGGGGAGAGAAGGATGCCTATCAGGAGCTAAGAAATCAAGGGCCGGATGGGGTGGGGGGTACGGGGGCGGGGGGAGAAGCTGAAAGCATGGTTGAAACAACAGATTTTTAAGAAGCTTTTGAAGGGAAGTTGTGGCAACGCCAAGTGGTTTAAGGAGTGAGTCAGTGGCTTAGTAACTGAAAGATTTGTGGAGAGGAGGGAGCGGCGATGAGCAGTAATCTAGAGTTCAAGGAGTGGAGGGTGTAAGCTTGGATATATATGTGAAAATGGCTCTGATAAGTTGGAGGGATTTTAAAAGAGGAAGATGGCCTTGAAGTTGATGTACAGGGAGACAGAAAGCTAGTGGAGCTTGGCAAAGGTAATGGGGTTATTGACATGCAGGAGTTTGTGTGGGAAATTATTCAGCCCTTGAATGTATGAAGCATGGTTTGTATGCTGCACGAAGCATGGTTTATATGCTGCATGCTATGAAGGATGGTTTATATAGAAACATAGAAAATAGGTGCAGGAGTAGGCCATTCGGCCCTTCGAGCCTGCACCATCATTCAGTGAGTTCATGGTTGAACATGCAACCTCAGTACCCCATTCCTGCTTTCTCACCATACCCCTTGATCCCCCTAGTAGTAAGGACTACATCTAACTCCTTTTTGAAGATATTTAGTGAATTGGCCTCAACAACTTTCAGTGGTAGAGAATCCCACAGGTTCACCACTCTCTGGGTGAAGAGGTTTCTACTCATCTCAGTCCTAAATGGCTTACCCCTTATCCTTAGACTGTGACCCCTGGTTCTGGACTTCCCCAACATTGGGAACATTCTTCCTGCATCTAACCTGTCTGAACCCGTCAGAATTTTAAACGTTTCTATGAGATCCCCTCTCATTCTTCTGAGCTCCAGTGAATACAAGCCCAGTTGATCCAGTCTTTCTTGATATGTCAGTCCCGCCTTCCCAGGGATCAGTCTGGTGAACCTTCGCTGCATTCCCTCAGTAGCAAGAATGTCCTTCCTCAAGTTAGGAAACCAAAATTGTACACAATACTCCAGGTGTGGCCTCACCAAGGTCCTGTACAACTGTAGCAATACCTCCCTGCCCCTGTACTCAAATCCCCTCGCTTTGAAGGCCAACATGCCATTTGCTTTCTTCACCGCCTGCTGTACCTGCATGCCAACCTTCAATGACTGATGTACCATGACACCCAGGTCTCGTTGCACCTTCCCTTTTCCTAATCTGTCACCATTCAGATAATAGTCTGTGTCTCTGTTTTTACCACCAAAGTGGATAACCTCACATTTATCCACATTATACGTCATCTGCCATGCATTTGCCCACTCACCTAACCTATCCAAGTCGCTCTGCAGCCTCATAGCATCCTCCTCGCAACTCACACTGCCACCCAACTTAGTGTCATCTGCAAATTTGGAGATATTACATTTAATCCCCTCGTCTAAATCATTAATGTACAGTGTAAACAGCTGGGGCCCCAGCACAGAACTTTGCGGTACCCCACTAGTCACTGCCTGCCATTCTGAAAAGTCCCAATTTACTCCTACTCTTTGCTTCCTGTCTGACAACCAGTTCTCAATCCACACTACCCCCAATCCCATGTGCTTTAACTTTGCACATTAATCTCTTGTGTGGGACCTTGTCGAAAGCCTTCTGAAAGTCCAAATATGCCACATCAACTGGTTCTCCCTTGTCCACTCGACTGGAAACATCCTCAAAAAATTCCAGAAGATTTGTCAAGCATGATTTCCCTTTCACAAATCCATGCTGACTTGGACCTATCATGTCACCTCTTTCCAAATGCGCTGCTATGACATCCTTAATAATTGATTCCATCATTTTACCCACTACTGATGTCAGGCTGACCGGTCTATAATTCCCTGTTTTCTCTCCCTTTTTTGAAAAAGTGGGGTTACATTGGCTACCCTCCACTCGATAGGAACTGATCCAGAGTCTATGGAATGTTGGAAAATGACTGTCAATGCATCCGCTATTTCCAAGGCCACCTCCTTAAGTACTCTGGGATGCAGTCCATCAGGCCCTGGGGATTTATCGGCCTTCAATCCCATCAATTTCCCCAACACAATTTCCCGACTAATAAGGATTTCCCTCAGTTCCTCCTCCTTACTAGACCCTCTGACCCCTTTTATATCCGGAAGGTTGTTTGTGTCCTCCTTAGTGAATACCGAACCAAAGTACTTGTTCAATTGGTCTGCCATTTCTTTGTTCCCTGTTATGACTTCCCCTGATTCTGACTGCAGGGGACCGACGTTTGTCTTTACTAACCTTTTTCTCTTTACATATCTATAGAAACTTTTGCAGTCCGTCTTAATGTTCCCTGCAAGCTTCCTCTCGTACTCTATTTTCCCTGCCCTAATCAAACCCTTTGTCCTCCTCTGCTGAGTTCTAAATTTCTCCCAGTCCCCAGGTTCACTGCTATTTTTGGCCAATTTGTATGCCACTTCCTTGGCTTTAATACTATCCCTGATTTCCCTTGATAGCCACGGTTGAGCCATCTTCCCTTTTTTATTTTTACGCCAGACAGGGATGTACAATTGTTGTAGTTCATCCATGCGGTCTCAAAATGTCTGCCATTGCCCATCCACTGTCAACCTCTTGAGTATCATTCGCCAATCTATCCTAGCCAATTCACGCCTCATACCTTCAAAGTTGCCCTTCTTTAAGTTCTGGACCATGGTCTCTGAATTAACTGTTTCATTCTCCATCTTTATGTAGAATTCCACCATATTATGGTCACTCTGCCCCAAGGGACCTCGCACAACGAGATTACTAATTAATCCTCTCTCATTACACAGCACCCAGTCTAAGATGGCCTCCCCCTAGTTGGTTCCTCGACATATTGGTCTAGAAAACCATCCCTTATGCACTCCAGGAAATCCTCCTCCACCGTATTGCTTCCAGTTTGGTTAGCCCAATCTATATGCATATTAAAGTCACCCATGATAACTGCTGCACCTTTATTGCATGCACCCCTAATTTCCTGTTTGATGCCCTCCCCAACATCACTACTACTGTTTGGAGGTCTGTACACAACTCCCACTAACGTTTTTTGCCCTTTGGTGTTCTGCATATAAACGTGGCAGAAAAAAATCGGAGCCCAGGAGAGGCGTGGGCATGGGGGCAGCATGGGCCGGCCCAGACTGCGATATGCATGCGCACTAGGTCTGTCCAGCAGAGCTGGTCTCCAGTCGTCTTGATTAATCCTTGCCACCAGACCAAGACCTAGCTCTGTTAAGCCCGTGTGGAGACTGGTGTGCAATGGCCACCACACGTTTAAAAAAAAATCCACACACAGGCATCTTCCACCCTTCAACATGTAGTTCGGGACCTGGAATATTAGGTCCTTCATCAAAACACCTGTGAACTCATCCCTTTTTGGCATGGAAGCAAGTCACCCTCAATTCGAGGGACAGCTGAAGAAGAAGAAGAAGAAGAAGCAGCTATGCTGCATGCTATGAAGGATGGTTTATATGCTGCATGCTATGGCAGGTACATTTTCAACAACTGGCAAATTTTTTAATTGTTCCAGCCTAATAAGATACAAATAGAATGCTAAGGGGCTATTTCTAATTGTCAGCATTATCATGGATGTAACATGGGATACTCTTGAATGATGGGATGGTGTTATTTATTTTAATTAACTCCGTGGTAGTACTCTTGCCTCTGCGTCAGAAGATTGGGTTGCAAGCTCCACTCCAGAGACTTGAGCATAAGGCCTAGGCGGCTTAGGTGGAAATAAAATATCCTATGACATGATTTGAAGAAGAGCAGGGGAGTTGTCCTTGTGTTCTAGCCAACATTTATCCCAAAACTAACTCCATTAAGACAGATTATTTGGTAAATTATGTCATTGCTGTTTGTGGGACTTTCCTATGCATAAATTGGCAACCTGCTTCCCTACCTTACAGAAGATGCTGCACTTCAAAATTACTTTATTGGCTGTGAAGCGCTTTGGGACAGCTTGACATGAAAATAATTAGATGATTGCAAGTTTGTTTGTTCTTTTGTTTATTTCAAAGATTATGGCATTTTATGACTCAAGTTGATTGCTCAGTTTCTACAATGCAGTATTGTGAAGATTATTGATGTATGATTCTTGCCAATCAATGTATTGTGCAATGCTGCGAATTAAAGTAGATGTTGACTTGGAGAGCTTTGTGTGTAATATTGATGTGCAGAGATTTCGGATGGAGGAAAATGTGTAAGGAGCTGTTAAAGGGTAAAAATCAAGAGGGGTGGTGGAGGGATTACAGAGGTGATCTGCTTAATTGGTTGGGCAAGTGAGGCACGTCAATTAATGCTGTTTTAATTGCACTGGCCACTGCGGAGGGGGGCGCAGAGGAGTTTGAAGTGGGGAGAAGGTCAGGAGCTCTGGGGAGAGAAGGTCAGGAACTTGTTGGGGGGGACAGGAGAGAGTTGAGTGCAGTGGGGAAGAACATGATCCAGGTCGAAAGGAGGGGTGGTGGGGATGAGAGCAAGGACGTGATCCAGATGAGAAGATAGACCATGTTCCCCCCCCTCTGTTAAACATAGAAACATAGAAAATAGGTGCAGGAGTAGGCCATTCGGCCCTTCGAGCCTGCACCGCCATTCAATGAGTTCATGGCTGAACATGAAACTTCAGTACCCCCTTCCTGCTTTCTCACCATACCCCTTGATCCCCCTAGTAGTAAGGACTTCATCTAACTCCTTTTTGAAGATATTTATTGAATTGGCCTCAACAACTTCCTGTGGTAGAGAATTCCACAGGTTCACCACTCTCTGGGTGAAGAAGTTTCTCCTCAACTCGGTCCTAAATGGCTTACCCCTTATCCTTAGACTGTGTCCCCTGGTTCTGGACTTCCCCAACATTGGGAACATTCTTCCTGCATCTAACCTGTCTAAACCCATCAGAATTTTAAGCGTTTCTATGAGGTCCCCTCTCATTCTTCTGAACTCCAGTGAATACAAGCCCAGTTGATCCAGTCTTTCTTGATAGGTGAGTCCCGCCATCCCGGGAATCAGTCTGGTGAACCTTCGCTGCACTCCCTCAATAGCAAGAATGTCCTTCCTCAGGTTAGGAGACCAAAACTGTACACAATACTCCAGGTGTGGTCTCACCAAGGCCCTGTACAACTGTAGCAACACCTCCCTGCCCCTGTACTCAAATCCCCTCGCTATGAAGGCCAACATGCCATTTGCTTTCTTAACCGCCTGCTGTACCTGCATGCCAACCTTCAATGACTGATGTACCATGACATCCAGGTCTCGTAACACCTCCCCTTTTCCTAATCTGTCACCATTCAGATAATAGTCTGTCTCTCTGTTTTTACCACCAAAGTGGATAACCTCACATTTATCCACATTATACTTCATCTGCCATGCATTTGCCCACTCACCTAACCTATCCAAGTCGCTCTGCAGCCTCATAGCATCCTCCTCGCAGCTCACACTGCCACCCAACTTAGTGTCATATGCAAATTTGGAGATACTACATTTAATCCCCTCGTCTAAATCATTAATGTACAGTGTAAACAGCTGGGGCCCCAGCACAGAACCTTGCGGTACCCCACTAGTCACTGCCTGCCATTCTGAAAAGTCCCCATTTACTCCTACTCTTTGCTTCCTGTCTGACAACCAGTTCTCAATCCATGTCAGCACACTACCCCCAATCCCATGTGCTTTAACTTTGCACATTAATCTCTTGTGTGGGACCTTGTCGAAAGCCTTCTGAAAGTCCAAATATACCACATCAACTGGTTCTCCTTTGTCCACTCTACTGGAAACATCCTCAAAAAATTCCAGAAGATTTGTCATGCATGATTTCCCTTTCAGAAATCCATGCTGACTTGGACCTATCATGTCACCTCTTTCCAAATGCACTGCTATGACATCCTTAATAATTGATTCCATCATTTTACCCACTACCGATGTCAGGCTGACCGGCCTATAATTCCCTGTTTTCTCTCCCTCCTTTTTGAAAAAGTGGGGTTACATTGGCTACCCTCCACTCGATAGGAACTGATCCAGAGTCAATGGATTGTTGGAAAATGACTGTCAATGCATCCGCTACTTCCAAGGCCACCTCCTTAAATACTCTGGGATGCAGTCCATCAGGCCCTGGGGATTTATCGGTCTTCAATCCCATCAATTTCCCCAACACAATTTCCCGACTAATAAGGATTTCCCTCAGTTCCTCCTCCTTACTAGACCCTCTGACCCCTTTTATATCCGGAAGGTTGTTTGTATCCTCCTTAGTGAATACCGAACCAAAGTACTTGTTCAATTGGTCTGCCATTTCTTTGTTCCCCGTTATGACTTCTCCTGATTCTGACTGCAGGGGACCTACGTTTGTCTTTACTAACCTTTTTCTCTTTACATATCTATAGAAACTTTTGTAATCCGTCTTAATGTTCCCTGCAAGCTTCTTCTCATACTCCATTTTCCCTGCCCTAATCAAACCCTTTGTCCTCCTCTGCTGAGTTCTAAATTTCTCCCAGTCCCCAGGTTCGCTGCTATTTCTGGCCAATTTGTATGCCACTTCCTTGGCTTTAATGCTATCCCTGATTTCCCTTGATAGCCACAGTTGAGCCACCTTCCCTTTTTTATTTTTACGTCAGACAGGAATGTACAATTGTTGTAGTTCATCCATGCGATCTCTAAATGTCTGCCATTGCCCATCCACAGTCAACCCCTTAAGTATCATTCGCCAATCTATCCTAGCCAATTCATGCCTCATACCTTCAAAGTTACCCTTCTTTAAGTTCTGGACCATGGTCTCTGAATTAACTGTTTCATTCTCCATCCTAATGCAGAATTCCACCATATTATGGTCACTCTTCCCCAAGGGGCCTCGCACAATGAGATTCCTAATTAATCCTCTCTCATTACACAACACCCAGTCTAAGATGGCCTCCCCCTAGTTGGTTCCTCGACATATTGGTCTAGAAAACCATCCCTTATGCACTCCAGGAAATCCTCCTCCACCGTATTGCTTCCAGTTTGGTTAGCCCAATCTATGTGCATATTAGTCACCCATTATAACTGCTGCACCTTTATTGCATGCACCCCTAATTTCCTGTTTGATGCCCTCCCCAACATCACTACTGCTGTTTGGAGGTCTGTACACAACTTCCACTAACGTTTTTTGCCCTTTGGTGTTCTGCAGCTCTACCCATATAGATTCCACATCATCCAAGCTAATGTTCTTCCTAACTATTGCATTAATCTCCTCTTTAACCAGCAATGCTACCCCACCTCCTTTTCCTTTTATTCTATCCTTCTTGAATGTTGAATACCCCTGGATGTTAAGCCTGGATCACATTCTTCCACCCCCACCCTCTTTACACCTGTGGTACATTCTCCCTCTGCTCCCTGCCCCACCCTCCCCACCCCAGTCCAGCAGTTCAAGAAAGCAGCTCACTCCCACCCTCTCGAGAGCAACTAGGGATGAGCAATATATAAATACATTTTTTTTAAAAATGAGAGCGTCTTCTGTGTTGGTCCTACAACATGCATAACATATTTTTGTGTTAGTTACTGGACTCAACTATTCCAATGTTCTCCTGGCCATACTCCCATTTTTCCTCCCTTAATGAACTTGAGCCCATCCAAAGCTCCGCTGCACGCATCCTAACATGCAGCAAGTCCCATTCACCCATCACCCCTGTGCTCGCTGACCTACATTGGCTCATGGTCCACCAACAATGCTCCCGTTCAGCTGTGCAGATGTCTGGAGAGCCTCAGTCCCTACATTTGCCCAATAGATTTGAGGTTCTTATTTGAGGTTCTTGCAACCCTCGAGGACATGTGTGCAGACTGTGCGGCGAATGAGCAGACTGACCAAGGCACCGTGGTGCAGAAAGCCATTCAAGTGGGGGGAGTAAAGAGGCAGGTGATTGTAATAGGGGACAGTATAGTTAGGGGGATAGATAGGGTTCTCTGCAGCCGCGAGCATGCACCTCGAAGGCTGTGTTGCCTACCCGGTGCCAGAATAAAGGACATCTCCTCCGGGCTGGAGAAGAACTTGGAGTGGGAAGGGGAGGATCCAGTTGTCGTGGTACACGTAGGTACCAATGACATAGGTAGGACTAAGAAAGAGGTTCTGCTGAGAGAGTTTAAACAGCTAGGGACTAAATTGAAAAGCAGAAGCACAAAGGTGGTCATCTCTGCATTATTACCTGAGCCACGAGCAAATTGGGCATAGTCAATAGAATCAGGGAGATGAATGCGTGGCTCAGAGGTTGATGTGGGAGAAGTGGGCTTCAATTCGTGGGGCACTGGCACCAATACTCGAAAGAGAGAGCTGTTCCTTGGGGACGGACTACACCTGAACAATGCTGGGACCAGAGTTCCAGCGAACCGAATAACTAGGGAGGTAGACAGGGCTTTAAACTAAATAAGAGGGTGGGCTGTGGTGGGGGCGGGGGGGGGGGGGGGTGGGCGGTGGGAAGGACAGTCGCAGTAGAGAGCAATTTAGAATGCTAAAGAAAAAAGAAAAGCAATGCAGCAAAGTGATTGTGGTAAGGATAACCAGATTATGTCAGGAAGGGACAGAGCATACAAACAAGAGTGCATTAACAAATAAGGTCCAGATAAGAAAAAATAGCAATAAGACAAATAGGGCTATAGTACAAAATAATGTTAAGATGTCTAATAATGTTAAGACAAATTTAAAAGCATCATATCTGAATGCACGAAGAATCTGTAATAAGGTAGATGAATTAACAGAACAAATTGATGTAAACGGATACGATGTAGTTGCAATTACAGCGACATGGTTGCAGGGTGACCAGGGTTGGGAACTGAATATCCAAGGATACTCGATATTTAGGAAGGACAGGCAAAAAGGAAGAGGGGATGGTGTGGTGTTTAGTAAAGGATGAAATCAGAGCAATAGTGAGAAAGGATATTGGCTCAGAAAATCAAGATGTAGAATCAATCTGGGTGGAGCTAAGGCGCACCAAGGGGCAGAAAACATTGGTGGTGGTTATAGGCCTTCAAACAGTAGTGGTAGTGTAGGGGACGGCATCAAACAGGAAATTAGAGATGCATGGAGCAAGGGTACCACAGTAATCGTAGGTGACTTTAATCTACATATAGACTGGCCAAACCAAGTTAGTAATAATACTGTGGCAGATTAATTCCTGGAGTGTGTACGAGATGGTTTTTTAGACCAGCATGTTGAAGAGCCGACTAGGGAACAGGCTATCCTAGATTGGGTATTGTGTAAGGAGAAGTGGTTAATTAACAGTCTTGTCCTTAAGGGAAGAGTGACCATAACATGATTGAATTCTTTATTAAGATGCAAAATGAAGTAGTCCAATCCGAGACTAGGGTCTTAAATCTAAACAAAGGAAACTACGAAGGTATGAGGAATGAATTGGCTATGATAGATTAGGAAGATTCATTAATAGGCATGACGGTGGATAGGCAATGGCTAATATTTAAGGAACGAATGCATGAATTGCAACAGTTATATATTCCTTTCTGGCATAAAAACACAAAAGCAAAAGTTGCCCAACCATGGCAAACAAAAGAAATTAAGTATAGTATTAGATCCAAAAAGGGGTTTTACAAAGTTGCCAGTAAAAGTAGCAAGCCTGAGGATTGGGAGCAGTTTAAAATTCAACAAAAAAAGACCGAGATTGATTTAAGAGGGGAAAAATAGAGTATGAGAGTAAACTTACAAGGAACATAAAAAACGACTGCAAACGTTTCGACAAGTACGTAAAAAGAAAAAAATTAGTGAAGACAAATGTAGGTCCTTTACAGACAAACAGGAGAATTTGTAATGGGGAACAAGGAAATGGCAGAACAATTAAATAAATACTTCAGTTCTGTCTTCACGGAAGAGGACACAAATAACGTCTCAGAAATGCTAGGGAACCAAGGGTCCAGTGAGCAAGAGAAATTAAAGGAAATGATTATTAGTAAGAAAATAGTGCTGGAGAAACTAATGGGACTGAAGGCAGATAAATCCCCAGGGCCTGTTGATCTGCATCCCAGAATACTAAAAGAGGTAACCATGGAAATAGTAGATGCATTGGTTGTCATCTTCCAAAATTCTACAGATTATGGAATGGTTCCTGCAGATTGGAGGGTGGCAAATGTAACCCCACTATTTAAAAAAGGAGGAGAGAGAAAACGGGAAACTACAGACCGGTTAGCCTGACATCAGTAGTAGGGAAAATACTGGAATCTATTCAGCCCTTCTAGCCTGCACCGCCATTCAATGAGTTCATGGCTGAACATGAAACTTCAGTACCCACTTCCTGCTTTCACGCCATACCCCTTGATCCCCCGAGTAGTAAAGACTTCATCTAACTCCCTTTTGAATATATTTAGTGAATTGGCCTCAACTACTTCCTGTGGTAGAGAATTCCACAGGTTCACCACTCTCTGGGTGAAGAAGTTTCTCCTTATCTCGGTCCTAAATGGCTTACCCCTTATCCTTAGACTGTGACCCCTGGTTCTGGACTTCCCCAACATTGGGAACATTCTTCCTGCATCCAACCTGTCCAAACCCGTCAGAATTTTAAACGTTTCTATGAGGTCCCCTCTCACTCTTCTGAACTCCAGTGAATACAAGCCCAGTTGATCCAGTCTTTCTTGATAGGTCAGTCCCACCATCCCGGGAATCAGTCTGGTGAATCTTCGCTGCACTCCCTCAATAGCAAGAATGTCCTTCCTCACGTTAAGAGACCAAAACTGTACACAATACTCCAGGTGTGGCCTCACCAAGGCCCTGTACAACTGTAGCAACACCTCCCTGCCCCTGTACTCAAATCCCCTCGCTATGAAGGCCAACATGCCATATGCTTTCTTAACCGCCTGCTGTACCTGCATGCCAACCTTCAATGACTGATGTACCATGACACCCAGGTCTCGTTGCACTTTCCCTTTTCCTAATCTGTCACCATTCAGATAATAGTCTGTCTCTCTGTTTTTACCACCAAAGTGGATAACCTCACATTTATCCACATTATACTTCATCTGTCACGCATTTGCCCACTCACCTAACCTATCCAAGTCACTCTGTAGCCTCATAGCATCCTCCTCGCAGCTCACACTGCCACCCAACTTAGTGTCATCCGCAAATTTGGAGATACTACATTTAATCCCCTCGTCTAAATCATTAATGTACAATGTAAACAGCTGGGGCCCCAGCACAGAACCCTGCGGCAGGAAAAAGAGTGGGAGCGCGATAGTGATAGGGGATTCGATGGTGAGGGGAATAGATAGGCGTTTCTGCGGACGCAACCGAGACTCCAGGATGGTATGTTGCCTCCCTGGTGCAAGGGTCAAGGATGTCTCGGAGCGGGTGCAGGACATTCTGAAATGGGAGGGAGAACAGCCAGTTGTCGTGGTGCACATTGGTACCAACGACATAGGTAAAAAAAGGGATGAGGTCCTACGAAAAGAATTTAAGGAGCTAGCAGCTAAATTAAAAAGTAGGACCTCAAAAGTAGTAATCTCGGGATTGCTACCAGTGCCACGTGCTAGTCAGAGTAGGAATCGCAGGATAGCGCAGATGAATACATGGCTTGAGCAGTGGTGCAGCAGGGAGGGATTCAAATTCTTGGGGCATTGGAACCGGTTCTGGGGGAGGTGGGACCAGTACAAACCGGACGGTCTGCACCTGGGCAGGTCCGGAACCAATGTCCTAGGGGGAGTGTTTGCTAGTGCTGTTGGGGAGGAGTTAAACTAATATTGCAGGGGGATGGGAACCTATACAGGGAGACAGAGGGAGACAAAAATGAGGCAAAAGCAAAAGACAGAAAAGAGATGAGGAAAAGTGGAGGGCAGAGAAACCCAAGGCAAAGAACAAAAAGGACCACTGTACAGCAAAATTCTAGAAGGACAAAGGGTGTTAAAAAAGCAAGCCTGAAGGCTTTGTGTCTTAATGCAAGGAGTATCCGCAATAAGGTGGATGAATTAACTGTGCAAATAGATGTTAACAAATATGATGTGATTGGGATTACGGAGACGTGGCTCCAGGATGATCAGGGCTGGGAACTCAACATCCAGGGGTATTCAACATTCAGGAAGGATAGAATAAAAGGAAAAGGAGGTGGGGTAGCATTGCTGGTTAAAGAGGAGATTAATGCAATAGTTAGGAAAGACATTAGCTTGGATGATGTGGAATCTATATGGGTAGAGCTGCAGAACACCAAAGGGCAAAAATCGTTGGTGGGAGTTGTGTACAGACCTCCAAACAGCAGTAGTGATGTTGGGGAGGGCATCAAACAGGAAATTAGGAGTGCATGCAATAAAGGTGCAGCAGTTATAATGGGTGACTTTAATATGCACATAGATTGGGCTAGCCAAACTGGAAGCAATACGGTGGAGGAGGATTTCCTGGAATGCATAAGGGATGGTTTTCTAGACCAATATGTCGAGGAACCAACTAGGGGGGAGGCCATCTTAGACTGGGTGTTGTGTAATGAGAGAGGATTAATTAGCAATCTCATTGTGCGAGGCCCCATGGGGAAGAGTGACCATAATATGGTGGAATTCTGCATTAGGATGGAGAATGAAACAGTTAATTCAGAGACCATGGTCCAGAACTTAAAGAAGGGTAACTTTGAAGGTATGAGGCATGAATTGGCTAAGATAGATTGGCTAATGATACTTAAGGGGTTGACTGTGGATGGGCAATGGCAGACATTTAGAGACCGCATGGATGAATTACAACAATTGTACATTCCTGTCTGGCGTAAAAATAAAAAAGGGAAGGTGGCTCAACCGTGGCTATCTAGGGAAATCAGGGATAGTATTAAAGCCAAGGAAATGGCATACAAATTGGCCAGAAATAGCAGCGAACCTGGGGACTGGGAGAAATTTAGAACTCAGCAGAGGAGGACAAAGGGTTTGATTAGGGCAGGGAAAATGGAGTACGAGAAGAAGCTTGCAGGGAACATTAAGGCGGATTGCAAAAGTTTCTATAGGTATGTAAAGAGAAAAAGGTTAGTAAAGACAAACGTAGGTCCCCTGCAGTCAGAATCAGGGGAAGTCATAACGGGGAACAAAGAAATGGCAGACCAATTGAACAAGTACTTTGGTTCAGTATTCACTAAGGAGGACACAAACAACCTTCCGGATATAAAAGTGGTCAGAGGGTCTATTAAGGAGGAGGAACTGAGGGAAATCTTTATTAGTCGGGAAATTGTGTTGGGGAAATTGATGGGATTGAAGGCCGATAAATCCCCAGGGCCTGATGGACTGCATCCCAGAGTACTTAAGGAGGTGGCCTTGGAAATAGCGGATGCATTGACAGTCATTTTCCAACATTCCATTGACTCTGGATTAGTTCCTATCGAGTGGAGGGTAGCCAATGTAACCCCACTTTTTAAAAAAGGAGGGAGAGAGAAAGCAGGGAATTATAGACCGGTCAGCCTGACCTCAGTAGTGGGTAAAATGATGGAATCAATTATTAAGGATGTCATAGCAGCGCATTTGGAAAATGGTGACATGATAGGTCCAAGTCAGCATGGATTTGTGAAAGGGAGATCATGCTTGACAAATCTTCTGGAATTTTTTGAGGATGTTTCCAATAAAGTGGACAAAGGAGTACCAGTTGATGTGGTATATTTGGACTTTCAGAAGGCAAATGCGTGGCAGATGAAGTATAATGTGGATAAATGTGAGGTTATCCACTTTGGTGGTAAAAACAGAGACACAGACTATTATCTGAATGGTGACAGATTAGGAAAAGGGAAGGTGCAACGAGACCTGGGTGTCATGGTACATCAGTCATTGAAGGTTGGCATGCAGGTACAGCAGGCGGTTAAGAAAGCATATGGCATGTTGGCCTTCATAGCGAGGGGATTTGAGTACAGGGGCAGGGAGGTGTTGCTACAGTTGTACAGGGCCTTGGTGAGGTCACACCTGGAGTATTGTGTACAGTTTTGGTCTCTTAACTTGAGGAAGGACATTCTTGCTATTGAGGGAGTGCAGCGAAGATTCACCAGACTGATTCCCGGGATGGTGGGACTGACCTATCAAGAAAGACTGGATCAACTGGGCTTGTATTCACTGGAGTTCAGAAGAGTGAGAGGGGACCTCATAGAAACGTTTAAAATTCTGACGGGTTTGGACAGGTTGGATGCAGGAAGAATGTTCCCAATGTTGGGGAAGTCCAGAACCAGGGGTCACAGTCTAAGGATAAGGGGTAAGCCATTTAGGACCGAGATAAGGAGAAACTTCTTCACCCAGAGAGTGGTGAACCTGTGGAATTCTCTACCACAGGAAGTTGTTGAGGCCAATTCACTAAATATATTCAAAAGGGAGTTAGATGAAGTCCTTACTACTCGGGGGATCAAGGGGTATGGCGTGAAAGCAGGAAGTGGGTACTGAAGTTTCATGTTCAGCCATGAACTCATTGAATGGCGGTGCAGGCTAGAAGGGCTGAATGGCCTGCTCCTGCACCTATTTTCTATGTTTCTATGTTTCTATTATAAAGGATGTGATAACGGCACACTTAAATAATATCAACAGGATTAAACAAAGTCAACATGGATTTATGAAAGGAAAATCATGTTTGACAAAGCTACAGGAATTTTTTGAGGATGTAACTGATAGAATAGATAATGGAGAACCAGTGGATGTAGTGCATTTGGAGTTTCAGAAGGCCTTTGATAAAGTCCCACATCAGAGGTTAGTGTGTAAAATTAAAGTGCATGGATTGAAAATTGTTTCCTGTCAGTTAACCAGAGATTAGGAATAAACGGGTCTTTTTCGGGGTGGCGGGCAGTGACTAGTGGGGTACCACAGCGATCTGTGCTTGGGCCCCAGCTATTCACAATATATATAAATTATTTGGATGAGGGAATCAAATGTAATATTTGCAAGTTTGCTGACAACACAAAACTAGGTGGGATTGTGAGTTGTGAGGAGGATGCAAAGACGCTGCAAAGCGATTTAGATCGGTTGAGTGAGTGGGCAAACACATGGCAGGTGCAGTATAATGTGGATAAATGTGAAGTTATCCACCTTGGTTGGAAAAACATAAGGACAAAGTATTATTTAAATGGTGATGGCTTGGGAAGTGTCAATGTACAGAGCAATCTGGGTGGTCTTGTACTCCAGTCATTGAAAGCAAACATGCAGGTGCAGCAATCAGTTAGGAAGGGAAATGGTATGTTGGCCTTCATTGCAAAAGGATTTGAGTACAGGGGCAAGGATGTCTTACTACAGTTATACAGGGCTGAGGTGAGACTGCACCTGGAGTATTGTGTGGAGTTTTGGTCTCATTACCTAAGAAAGAATATACTTGCCAGAGAGGGAGTGCAGCGAAGGTTCACCAGACTGATTCCTGGGATGGCAGGACTGTCGTATGAGGAGAGATTGGGTTGACTAGGCCTGTATTCACTAGAGTTTAGAAGAATTAGAAGAGATCTCATTGAAACATATAAAATTCTGACTAGGTTGGATAAACTGGATGCGGGGAGGATGTTTCCCCTGGCTGGGAAGTCTAGAACAAGGGGTCACAGTCTCATGATACAGGGTAGGAAATTTAGGGCCGAGATGAGAAATGTTTTCACTCAGAGGGTGGTGAACCTGTGGAATTCTCTACCACAGAAGGCTGTGCAGGCCAAGTCACTGAATATATTTAAGAGGGAGATAGATAGATTTCCAAAAACAAAAGGCATCAAGGGGTATGGGGGGAAAAAGCGGGAATATGGTGTAGAGATCGAGGATCAGCCATATCATATTGAATGGCGGTGCAGACTCGAAGGGCCGAATGGCCGCCTACTGCTCCTAGTTTCTATGTTTCTATCTCCAACAAGCAAGAGTCTAACTACCGCCTCCTGACATTCAACGGCATTACCATCGCCGAATCCCCCACCATCAACATCCTGGGGGTCACCATTTACCAGAAACTTAACTGGACCAGACACACACATACTCTTGTGTTATGTCCTTAGATGCTCTATTAATGACTCCACGAGGCAATGTGTTGTACTTGAACTGTAGTGACCTTAGTCCTTTATTTGTTAACTCCAGAGTGAGGATCACACTTGGTGGCCTGCCTTTTATACTAGACCAGGCACACCTGTACAGGTAACCTACAACTCTCCCACTGCTGTGCCCTCTGGTGGCACACCTTGTGATAGTACCAACAGTAGCCATGTAGGATACATGCCACTCTGCGTACAAGAGCAGGTCAGAGGCTGGGTATTCTGCAGTGGCAGTCTCCCCAAGGCATTTCCACCATCTACAAGGCACAAATCAGGAGTGTGATGGAATAATCCCCACTTGCCTGGATGAGTGCAGCTCCAACAACACTCGAAGCTTGACACCATCCAGGACAAAGCAGCCTGCTTGATTGGCACCTTATCCACCACCTTAAACATTCACTCCCTGCACCACTGCGCATCGTAGCTGCAGTGTGTACCATCTACAAGATGCACTACAGAAATTCGCCAAGGCTTCTTTGGCAACACCTCCCAACCCGCGACTTCTACCATCTCGAAGGGCATCAGGCGCATGGAACGCCATCACTTGCAAGTTCCCCTCCAAGTTGCACACCATCCTGACTTGGAAATATATCTCCGTTGCTTCATCGTCGCTGGGTCAAAATCCTGGAACTCTCTCCCTAACAGCATTGTGGGAGTACCTTCACAGGGACTGCAGCAGTTCAAGAAGGCCACCTTCTCCAGGGCAATTACGAATGTGCAATAAATACTGACCTTGCTAGCGATGCGCACATCCCAGGAACAAATAATTTTAAAAATCTCGGGGTCCATGTTTGTTACTCACGGAGCTGAGGATATATATTTGTCTTAAAATTAAATCGAGAATAAAATCAAACAGGTGTAAAACGAGCGACCAACCCAAACCTGTCCGTTTCCCACCCCCTGGATTAGGTTAAAATGGCCCCCAATATTTTTGATCAGGTACCGCATAGGAGGGCCATGAGAATAAGTCTCAGTTTAAGGCATTTTGGTTACCAAGTTAGGCTCAAAGAACTGAGTCTTTACACGTTAGAGAAGCCTAGACTTACTGGTGATTCGAACGAGTTTTGTATGCTGATAATGAAGGGATTAGACTGTGTGCAGACAATTTGTTTCAAAATAATAGGTTATTGAAAACTAGGGGTCACAATCAAAACAACAACTTGCATTTATATTGCACGTTTAAAATAGTACAATGTCTTGAGGTGCTTTACAGAAGCGTTGTGAAACCAAATTTGATACAATTTCAAGTTGTGTAAAGGCAGCACTAGGGTAGATGTTAGGAGATGGTTCTTTTCCCAGAGAATAGTGGGCCTGTGGAACAGGCCGCTGGCTCATGTGATGAATGTTGATTCACTGAATTCCTTCCAGTGACAGTTGGACCTTTTTCTGGCTGGGGCAGAGATCAACTCGTACAAGCGTTAGGTACCGTATAACGTTAATCAATGCTAGAGTGGTCGCTTGGACTAATTTTGATTGCCTAAGGGGGGACAGAGAAATTTTCTAATTTTCTTTCACCTAATTGTTGTGGACTTTTATCTTATTGTTCGCCTCTTCCAGGAGAATACATGGTTTCCAGATGGGTTGGGGAGGGAGGGCATGTATTGTGATACACCAGACATCACAATTGTATGGAACAATTGGATGGACCAGTAGGTCTTTTCCAGTCTGAGTCCAGATCCACAGCAATGTGGTTGACGCTTAACTCACCTTTGAAATGGCCTAGCAAGCCACTCAGTTAAGGGCAATTAGGGATAGGCTATAAATGCTGGCCTTGCCAGTCTCGTCCACATCTCGTGAATGAATAAAAAAATATGTTTCCACTTTTGTTTAAAGTTAGGCCTCCTGTTGCTTGATAATGGCCTCCTCCCCGGGATGCTGCAATTGTCCCTATTTTCTGTTGTGCTTTTTCCACAGTTTCTGCAATATCTCTTTACTGTGATTTTTAACATGCTTATTCTTTTTTCTCCTTTTGTACTCTTGTATAATAATACATTGTGTGCTACTTAGTATAGTGCTCCTGGCATTGTAAAATTCCATGTCCTCTGACTCATCATGGATGATTTGCTAGTATATTTTTAAAGTTCCTTGAAGGCGGCTTTTGAATGAATCTCTAAAATGATCATATACTGCAATTCACAGCATAAATAAACAATTAGGTAAAATAAATGATTAGTAAACAATGTAGTGAGTGTCTTGTGAATTAAATCAAAATGCTTTAATGTTTAGACCATTTCAACAGATGTCTTGTTAAATAAATTATTGTCATTAATATTGTGAAGAACTCTACTGATATTGTTGGTTTGAAGCTGTTAAATAGCTAGTGTTGACCTTTGGTATGTTCCAAATTGGATTTTTCCATTGTGACTCACACATGTATTTTTTCAGTTACTTCTACTGGAAAGGGCATGATTGTGGATATTGGATGAAGGAAGGCTCAAGCTTAGCTATGATGTCCCTCTCTAACCTGATTGAACCTATTATTAACATCAAACATTTAGCTCTAACATGAACAGTTGGTACTTGCTGGAGGTTTAAGAGGATGTCCAGTTCACAATGGAAATATACGCGAGCATGAGTTTGCATTTTCAAAAGGGGGAGGTGTAATGTATGCACCTGTGAGTATTCTCATAGGGGGGGCACTTGCTTGAAAGTGTTTGGTGTGTCCCCCCCCTTTAATCAGGGGGCATTTGATTTAATTGTTCACAACAAAATAGTTGTAGAACTGTTGACTGTGTGGAGGGGATTCCTGTACGGGCTGCTCTTGCACACACTCCATGTTGCCATCCTCGTCTGCCGCCCGGACACGCCATGGCGCACCATCTTGTTGTCTGGAGGAGGCGGGGGTCACCAATGGAGTGCACTCTGTGCGGGAGTCCTCCCTCTATTTATTGGGGACTTGGCCTGGAGGTGTTGCATGGAGCAGTCCCGTGCAATAAATATTTAAGTCGATTCACGGGCCTGCAATTTCTGCGGTCTGGAAGAGTCCGTGTTCCATGTTTTTATCGAATGTACAAGGTTGCTGCCCAAGAGTTCAATATTTGAAGGGGCTGCTCCTCGAATTCTGGTTGTACTTCAGTCCCAAACTCCTGATCTTTGGGCACCCTGTGCGGAGGGGAGCGGGCAGGTCGGAAGGCCTCCTTGTAGGACTGCTCCTGGGCATGGCCAAGGGTGCCATCAACCGGTCCAGACAGTGGGTGGTCGAGTGGGTCATTCAGCCTGACTGCCGGCCTCTCTTCCGCGGTTACATCCGAGCCAGGGTGTCCCTGGAGATGGACCATGCGGTGTCCATTGATATGCTCGCAGCCTTCCGCGAGAGTTGGGCGCTGGAGGGACTGGAGTGCATCATCACCCCCGGCAACCAAATTTTAATTTGATCCATTTACTGTTAAATTTAATTTGTTAATCTGTCGGTTTTAGTGCCCCCTTTAATCAAGGGGCACTTGACCATTGTTTCAACAACAAAATAGTTGTAGAGCTGTTGAGTTGGGAGTAGCTAGCCAGTCATGTGATGGTCACAAGACTCAATAAAACCCCAGCCATTGGGGTTCGGGGGGGGGATCCATGTTGAGGCAGGTGGTTGTGAGCCTGGTGGATGCACAGGTAATGTGTAATTGTTTAAACCTTTTGCGAATAAACCAACTAGTTCTTAATATCATTGTGTTGCTATGAATTCTTAAGCAAAGAACCCATGAAGCAATACATTACAGGAGGGGAGGAAAACAATGCCATGAAGAAAGTAGCCTCTGCGGGGAAACTCTTGAACTGATCTGATTAAACTCATCACATCATGTTGAGAATCATAGGTATAAACTCTAGTCCTGCCACTCCACCGACGTTCAGTCTCCTCATGCTACCTGATAATCTTTCAGAATATTGGAAGGATTAAGAATTTATTGGGAGAATCCAGTTCTATCTAACAAACAGGTATATATTTGTGGTAGATTTTCTCTCTGCCCTAGGTGTAGTTTATAAAGAATGGATTGACAATATTGTTACACCAAGTACACACAAGAATTTTCTCAATTCCCCACTGCACCAGAGGAGGGATAACAATCTCAACGCATCTGGACAGGAAAACACATGCAAAAATACATATTTGCAATATTAATGGAGTCAGAAAAATATACATTTTCATTTAAAATGGCCATAATATACTTTTAGGCTACAATAAGTCTCAATGGAGATGTACATTTTTACACCTCTGTTCTGTTCTGAAGGAATTGACAATTGCTCTACCATGCATATCTTACAAGGTAGGAGGTCACAGCAGACAGGCATATGGCAGTAGTTGACATATAAAAATCAGTAAGCACAGATTGCCAGGGGAAAAAATAACAAACCTCATTGCTTTAGTTATGTTCTCTACTTTACAACGTGATGCAACTTTCAAGAATAATGTTTTGTACATCTAGCCTATTCTAAATCACTTAAATTAATCTCGATTATTCTTCAAAAAGCTTAATTCACAGTAAAGAAAAGTGTTTCAATGCTAAATAACAATATACATATATAAATACTGGCATAGACCAATTGGGCCGAATGTCCTGTTTCTGTGCTGTAGACTTTTGTGCAATTCCATGTATATTTTAAATGCAGCGTGCACATTTATAGACACTCCTATCATTTTTGTACCTTTTACGTACAGTACACCTCTTGCACTAAGATAAACAATTATAATCACTATAGAGTTCAGATATACAATGGACCTGTGCATTGCTGCATTGTGCAACTTATCTCATTAATAGCTGGATGGTACAGTTGCAACGTCCCGAATCCGGAACTCCGGAATTGTCCAAAAAACGGACATTTTGCGCATAGCTGGTGGAGTTGTCCGGAATTATTAGTCGAAAACAGTACATTTTTGAGGCAAAACCCAAAATCTGGCACAGTTTCAGTCAAGGATTCTGGAAAATCAAGTCTGAAATCCGGAATCCTTGACAAAATCCAGGCCGGATTTTGGATTTTGCTGGATTTCGGACCTCACCGCTCAAAACCTGGCACAGATTCGGTTGAGGATTCCGGATTTCAGACTATTGATTTTCTTGTCCGGAAAAACACAAAAACCGAAACAAACTCAGTCCCGAGGATTCCGGATTTCGGAGGTTGTACCTGTCTTTAAAAAGAAAAGTCCGCACGTTAATGTGTTTTTTTTTGTATAGGTCTTAAAGTACAAAGCTTAAGAGAGGCTTCTCTGACAGCACTACTCGTAATTAGTTTTGTATTTTTTTTAAATTAGGGAATTTTACAGCTGTCAAGTAGTCTGTAAATGAAGAGCTTGAGGTAGATGCTGTTTGAAAATGCTGCTTATCTAAAGTGAATTAAACCCCAAGATCGATGTTTCTTTTGCATTTAGTTTCTTTCTCTACACTTTAATCATTGAGATTACTTTTTTATTCTTTTTGTTAGTATACTCTACTTATACACATTACTTTTTTTTGTCATTGCATTTAAAAAAAAAATCATAACCTAGTGAATGCTGTCCCATGTCATTGTTGTTTTTATTACTTAAACTACACAAGCCTCTTGATGATGAGCTTCACATGGATATCATGAACAAGCTCTTTTGATGGTGTAGTGCAGGGTGTCCAACATGCGGTGCCCTATCTGCAATCTGGCCCTCAGACACAAGCCAATTTACACTTTTATTTCATATTTGGTAGTTGGTAAATGTTCTCTGCAAAATATTTTAAAAATCCTATTAGAAAGGGACTCATTAACAATAAAGTTGAGGTATTGCATGGAATGTTCTGGTAAGCAATTCTGTATTCAAGTGGCACAGGCAAAATTCACTTCCTCAATACCAAAAACATCCTTGGATCATCAACTTTTTTGTGTGTATTTGTTGTATACAGCCTGTAGTAATACTCCCGATCAATGTATTCATATACTGTAGTGGGAAGTGGCACTGTAAGCATACAGCTAGGAAGATATTTCATTCATGACTTTTAATGTAAAGGTTATGAAGAAGGGAAAGTTACTGCTTAGTGCATTATTTTTAATTTTTTTTTTGAAAGAAGCCTTTTTGAATTGAGGGAGTTGTGTTGTGTTTGGGCATGCTCATAATAGCAAAATGTCTACTTTGTGTAATCTTAAATAGTTAATGTTGGTGAGACATTCAAAGCAAAGTACAGGGAACTGAATATATTTTCCATTTGTGGTTTCCTGTATGAATGACTTTGTGGATAGTTTGAAAATTTGGCAGTCTCTAATCTTGCTGACCAGTACCAGGATAAAATGTACTGCAGTTAGTTAATAAGTGGCATTATATATTTTTTTAATGGAATGCTATAAATTAGTGTTTATGTCCATTATGGAGAAGACTTTTAAAAATCCGAATCTGATTAAAGGGCTAATGAATAACTTCAGTAGAGTCTGAGCTTTTAAGGCTACAAAAGCTTCAAAAAATATGAACAAAACTAGTAAACAACCATCAAATTTACAAAGAATGGAAAAGCTTTTTGTTGTTAATCGCAGGAAATAAATGTTACAGTTTCCTAAGATTAAACTCTGGATGTTCTGGGTTCTGTTCCAGTCAGACATGATTCAGCTGATTTCTTCAGGCAGCTTGAATCAGTGACTATTCCAGAAAACATAAACACTAGGATATTGCATTTTGCTGCACACAACATTTAGAAGGTGAAATTAGTCAATACCAGTAGTGCCAAACAAGCTGATCATGAATCAGCTGCCCATTTTACACCGGGTCTGATTTTCTTTTCTATTCACTTCAGTGATTTTCAATTGGGCACAGTGTAAAAGAGGCTGCTGATTTGCTCGCAACCTGCTTTATGTGACTGGCATTGACCAATGTCACCCTTCCGAGACTTTACAAAAATATATAGTATCTGAAAGAATTGAGCTCTTCATAATAAAATAAATCAATAGGAACCGGTGGTTTCCCAATTCATAGAGCGGACCTCTTAAATTGTTATGTTTTCACTTTTAAAGAATAACAACTGTATATGATGTAAAGTAAATGCATTTGATGTTCATATATCCTTCCACTACTTGACATACTTGCCTTCGAGGCGGTGCATCGGAGGCTCATTAGATTGAGCTTTGGGATGAGAGGGTTGTCCTATGAAGAGATTGAGTAGATTGGGCCTATACTCTCTGGAGTTTAGAAGAATGAGAGGTGATTTCATTGAAACATATATAATACACTGACGGGGATTGGCAGGGTAGATTCTGAGAGATTGTTTCCTCTGGCTGGTGAGTCTAGAACTTGGGGGCATAGTCTCAGGATAAGGGGTCGGCCATTTAAAACTGAGATGAGGAATTTCTTCACCCAGAGGGTTGTGAATCTTTGGAATTCTCTACCCCAACGGGCTGTGGATTCTGAGTTGTTGAGTATATTCTGAGAAGGCTGAGATGGATAGATTTTTCAACGCTGTGAGAATCAAGGGATATGGGGAATGTGTGGGAAAGTGGAGTTGAGATCGAAGATCAGTCATGATCTTATTGAATGATGGAGCAGGCTCGAAGGGTCATATGGCCTGCTCCTGCTCCTAATTCTTTTGTTCTTATGACCATCTGCAAACAATAGTTACCAACATCTTTTCACTTCATGGTGCATTAGTTTGGGTGCTAATGCAACCTTCAGGTATTGTTTCAGTATTTCTGTCTGATGTTGTGGAGCAGATTAATACTGCTATTCTGGAATTGTATATTCGAGTTTTGAAGTTGTCAGCAGCCTCTGATACATTTATACTGTAATGATGCTGCCAGTGGCAGCACCAATTTCAGTGGCTGCGGAAATTTAAATGAAGTGGTAGAAGTGCTTCCTTGAAGAAAAGATTTTTTGTAAATTGACTATACTCTAAAGCATAGTTCCCCCACCAGTTGACAATTTTCCCTGTGAGCGTCATCAGAATATTTGAACACAACATGGAGGGAATTGCAGGAAAGCCCAAACCTGCTCTCAAAATACATGCCTTTTGCTGTTTGATAATCTGGTCACATCAGATAATTTCAAGTAAATAGAAATTTGAAATAATATTTCATTGTGAAAGGATAAAATTAGTTTTATTTTAAACACCTTGCTGAGTTTAATGCTGTTGTCTTTTTTTTTAGATTTAGGTTCTCCAATTCCACCTGTTCAGTTTGTCCTTGGTACTTGGTTAACTATAGTGGATCTTGCAACAGTCACAAATAACAAGAACCGCTCCTGCTGAGAAGTGATGGGAATTGCCAGTACATGTGGCATTAGTTGGTTCAGCTGGTACAAAGAATATTTGTTACCAGGAACCCCCAATCTACACTGAAATATGTTTTACCTGGAACAATTTCTATAATAAATAATTACTGTTTCCTGGTATGCAAAGGTTTGTACTAGCTGAACTGCACATCAGTGCATATTTTTTTTAAACTGGAAAAAGTGCACCATGGCCAACAGCTGTAATAACATTTGGTTCTTTGTGCACAATATGCTGTTTTTACATTTGGCATACATTCTAAAATAGTTAGATTTTTAGGTAAGGGAATGGAGGCGGGAAGAATGACGCATACAAACACATCACTGATTGCGTATTATTATTGAATTTGTAATTGTGATTGCTAGCAGATGGATTTTCAGAGCAATCCAAGTGGCTGAGAAATTGTACAAACGTATGTTACTGGCATAAGTCTAAGTGCCACAGCTCAGTTTTTTTCATCAGAATAAAAAGTTATCTCCCGATGGTTTAAATCAATGTATTTTATGGTAAAGGTCAGCCTTGAGATGAAAATATTAGATGCAGTCTCGATCCTATTCTAGAATTGAAGCCGATGCATTCATTAGCACTATATTTGTACTAAGAAAAAGAGCATTGAGCGTTGTATAAATGTGTTCTTTGAAAATGGAAATATTCTGCAGTGTCAGATGAATTGTGAAATATACCATAATTTACAAAACCAGAATAAAATGCTGTTAAGACAGAAATTATGTATATTTTGAGTGACAACGACATTATTTGCTAGAAAGGTTGAGGAGGTTTTATACATCTAGTACAACGCATCCGTGCATCATAGTGTATCTTCTTCTGTACAGATGATTTGCAATCTGATAGCTTGTTTTCTTTTATATATTTTCAGTAGAAACCCATTTTATGTCTGAGTCCTTGTTTCTAAGTTGAAATTACATTGTTGTTGTGCATTGAAACAATGTTTTTGTGGAAAAATAGCTTCTTTTGTTGTTGGAAAAAAACTGCATCTCTTGTCATTAGGATGAAAAGATCTTTGCTATCGGGGAGATGCAGCTGCCAGCAATAATTATAACTCAGCGTAAATGTTTTGAGGGCTTTGTGTCATATTTGTTTTTGTCATATGGCTATTCAGGTACCTTCTTTGTGTAAAGAGTTCATATTTGCCATTTTATTTGCCAGCTTAGCATTAGTTTGAAATTGAAAACTTTGAGTAGCAAAACATGAGCTGGAGAAGCAGACACAGGAGGACATGAAAGGTAGTTGATCAATATTAAGATATCTATACATCAATACTAGAAGCTTTAGGTACAAGATGTCCAAACTAGAGACGGTTGTGACAGTAGGGAGCTATGATATAATGAAAATATCAGAAACATGGCTAAATAGTGAGGATGGAAGTGGATACAATATTGAGGTGGAAAATGTTGCAAAAAGGTGATGTAGCCTTGTATGTCAAGGACACCTCGGAGGTAAAATAGCTGGTTCTGTGAAATGGAGAAAGCTACGGAAAAATAATATAAATTAACGCTAGGAGTATGTTACAGACCCCCTAGCAGGCATAAGAAGGAAGATAATTTGCTCTGAGGAGCCAAATTGCTTCAGTGGGAGACTTTGATCAACCAAGTATAAACTGGAAAAACTCAATTTCTTTCTGAGAATCAGTTGGTAAAAGTAATACGTGACTGTTTTATGTTCTAGTACATCAATTCTAGTACATCACCTGCTCTGAGTGTGGGAAGGGATTCACTCAGTCATTCAACCTGCTGATACACCAGCGAGTTCACACCAGCGAGAGGCCGTTCACCTGTTCCGTGTGTGGGAAGGGATTTATTCAGTCTTCCCGCCTGCTGAGACACCAGCGAGTTCACAAGTGACTGCAGGGTTTGGATTCTGCTGCTGCTGCTGTTCACATCCTACTGAATCGTGTTCATTCTGTTAGTTGCCGTTTGTTTCTGCTGATAACCCTTCAACTAGGCTGGAGTTTAATATTTTGATATTTCAAATAACAGTGTTGATATTGATTTCTCCAAGATAAGAGGAGACTAATTGATGTCCTGTTTCTGACTGCTTCATTTTTGATCGGGGTGGAGGAGCAGTGAGAGATCGGGGCCCAGGAGTGTCGTGATCGGGGCCCAGAAGAGGCGAGGGCCCAGTGGCAGTATGGGCCAGTCCACACTGATCTATGGATAGTAGGATCATGTGTGCGTACTAGGTCCGTGCAGCAGAGCTTGGTCTCCAGTCATCTTGGTTAACCCTTGCCACTGGATCAAGACCTAGCTCTGTCAAGCCCATATAGTGGCTGGTGTGTAACAGCCACCCTACGTTAAAAGAATCCATGCACAGGGCCCCGATCACGTGCTCCTGGGCCCTGATCAAAAATGGGGGAGAGAGAGGAGAGGAGGGGGGAGGGAGGGAAGAGAGAAGGGGTGGAGGGAGAAGAGGGGGGAGAGAGGAGGGAGAAGAGGGGAGGGGAGGAGGGAGAAGAGAGGGAGGGAGAAGAGAATGGAGGGGGGGGAGGGGAGAAGGGAGGGAAAAGAGAATGGAGGGGGGGGAGAAGAGTGGGGGACAAGAGAAGGGGGGGAGAAGAGAGGGGAGGGAGGGGTGAGAGGGGAGAAGAGAAGAGAGGGGGGTGAGGGGGGGAGAAGAGAGGGTAGGGGGGGTTGGAAAGAGAGAAGATGATGAACGGAGGGGAGGGGGGAGAACAAGAAACTGAACGGGCCCTGCCGAGGACTTCAGGTGGGGCTGGCACACAGCAGATGCCGGGCTGCCGCCACCGCCGTCACTTTGGGCGGGCCCCGCCAACGACGAGGTAAGCGGTGTCCGGCTATTCGGCCGGGGATAGGGCGACGTCCCTTCGGCCAAGGATAGGGTCATCGCCCAGAGACAGGACGCGCTGGGAGGGCCGGGAGCTACTGCGCACGCGTGCAGCTGCCGGCACTGTTTTTGGCGCAGGGCTGTAGCTCTGCCCCCAGTAGCTCCGCCCCCAGCAGCTCCTGCTGCGCAGCGCCGAGTGGAAATGGGCCTACAGATAGCGGAGAATCGCGAGGTAAGTATTCGGCACAATTTTTGTTCGACAAATTAGGTGGACCTCTCCGATGTGCACTGTTTTAGTGGGGGTCTGAAACATGAGCCCTTGGTGTAGAAGCAAGTCATCGAGGGACTGCCTCATACTAGTACATCAAGGACGAGGCAGTGCTTATCTAAACTTGGTATTTTCAAAAGATTCAGAAAATGTACAAGAAATGGAAGTCATAGCACCCTGGGTGACCGTGACCACGGTATGATTAAGTTTAGCAGGATCTGGGAATCAGAAATACCCAAGACCATGCGCCAGATACATAACTTAAAAGACTAAATTCAATTAACTGAGGGAACAATTAAGGCAAATAAATTGACAGAGTTTGTTCACCAATATTTCAGTAGAAGAAAAGTGGAAAATGTTGAAAGGTATAATGCTGAAAATGCAAGATAATTGCCAAAAGCATTAAGCTCACACTAAACAAATATGACCCATAAATGGATCAATGGACAAATTAAACAGATATAAATTGGATAAATATCCTCCACAAATCTTGCAGTGAAAAGGGGAAGGGTTCAGTGGGGTGAATATAAGAAAACGCGGAAATTATTCAAAAGGTTGATCATAGAAACAGAAAATTGATGCAGGATTAGGCCATTAGGCCATTCGGCCTTTCGAGCCTGCACCACCATTCAATATGATCATGGTTGATCATGCAACTTCAGAACCCCATTTCTGCTTTCTCTCCATACCCTTTGATCCCTTTAGTCATAAGGGTCACATCTAACTCCCTTTTGAATATATCTAACAAACTAGCCTCAACAACTTTCTGTGGTAGAGAATTCCACAGGTTCCCAATTCTCTGAGTGAAGAAGTTTCTCCTCATCTCGGTCCTAAATATTACCCATTATCCTTAGACTGTGACCCCTGGTTCTGGACTTCCCCAACATCAGGAACATTCTTCCTGCATCTAACCTGTCCAATCCCGTCAGAATTTTATATGTTTCTATGAGATCCCCTCTCATTCTTCTAAATTCCAGTGAATATAAGCCTAATCGATCCAGTTTTTCTTCATATGTCAGTCCTGCCATCCCAGGAATCAGTTTGGTGAACCTTCGCTGCATTCCCTCAATAGCAAGAATGTCCTTCCTCAGATTAGGAGACCAAAACTGAACACAATATTCAAAGTGTGGCATCACCAAGACCCTGTACAACTGCAGTAAGACCTCCCTGCTCCTATCCTCAAATCTTCTCGCTATGAAGGCTAACATACCATTTGCTGCCTTCACCACCTGCTGTACCTGCATGCCAACTTTCAATGACTGATGTACCATGACACCCAGGTCTCGTTGCACCTCCCCTTTTCCTAATCTGTCACCTTTCAGATGATAATCTGCCTTCCTGTTTTTGCCACCAAAGTGGATAACCTCACATTTATCTACATTATACTGCATCTGCCATGCATTTCCCCACTCACCTAACCTGTCCAAGTCACCCTGCAGCCTCTTAGCATCCTCCTCACAGCTCACACTGCCACCCAGCTTAGTGTCATCTGCAAACTTGGAGATATTACATTCAATTCCTTCGTTTAAATCATTAATGTATATTGTAAATAGCTGGGGTTCCAGCACTGAACCTTGCGGTACCCCACTAGTCACTGCTTGCCATTCTGAAAAGGACCTGTTTATTCCTGCTCTTTGCTTCCTGTCTGCCAACCAGTTCTCTATCCACATCAATACATTACCCCCAATGCCAAGTGCTTTAATTTTGCACACCAATCTCTTGTGTGGGACCTTGTCAAAAGCCTTTTGAAAGCCCAAATACACCACATCCACTGGTTCTCCCTTGTCCACTCTACTGGTTACATCCTCAAAATTCTAGAAGATTTGTCAAGCATGATTTCGTAGGGGGAAAAAATGTAGCAGCAAAGGCTAAACAGAATACAATGCAAAAACGACTAAATGCATAATGATTTTGCCAAGTAATTTTATTCAATTAATCATTCCATTCTTTTATCTATTTTAACCATTGTGTAAGAATATTATTTTCCATGTCGCCAACGCACTAGTCCTTCTGGTGCCCATGAGTTACGGAAGGCCTCAAGTGTACTGGGTGCATCTTCTCATCTTATGATCCACCATGTGTAGCTGGCAGATCACGTAAACAACAACATGACCGTTATAAGGGGCGTGGACTGTAATCACATCTAGCAATATGCATAGTATTTAACCGTTGTAAGCGTCGCAATGCTTGGAATTAGCACCTGATGTAGTGGGTTTCACAACTAAACAAAAGTACTTGTCACATTTATTGATTGCCAAAAGTACTTGAGCCCTAGCACCTGATGAGGAGAAAAAGACTCTGAAACAACAGTGAATTGGTTACTTGACAAAATAGCTTTTAAAAAGAGCTTAACACAATGCAAAAGTCTGAATTTATTTATTTAAACAATCATTTCAATTTTTAATCATTTAACAGGGACAGCTATCCTTAATGAGATAGGAAAGGAGTATGTGCATGAAGATCTTAAATATTTTATTCTTATCAATTACTTAAGTGGACTTCTCGCTTCAAAAACATGTTGTCAGAGAAGAAGTAAAAATTATAAAAGATGCAAAGGTATAAAAAAACTGAACATGAGTACATGATAGATAATACTCTGGATTGTTACTTCCAAAGAATTCATAAAGAAAGATATGATATAAAGAAAGACATTGCCCTCCCCAAATAAAGTGAACCAAAGTTAAATTAATTACTTCACTATGAATGGAATTGTAGAATGATACAGCACAGAAAGAGGCCATTCGACCCATAGTGCCTGTGCTGGCTCTTTTGAAAGAGCTATCCAATTAGTTCCACTCTTCCACTCTTTTTCTCATAGTCTGAAAATGTTTTCCTTTTCAAGTATTTATCCAATTTTCTTTTAAAAGTTACTATTGAATCTGCTTCCACCACCCATTCAGGCAGTTAATTCAAGATCATAACAAAAAGATGCATCATTTTTTTTTCCTCTCGTCACCTCTGGTTCCTTTGCTATCTTTGGTACCTTAAATCTGTAACCTCTGGTTACCGACCCTTCTGCCACTGGAAAGTTTCTCCTTATTTATCAAAATCGTTCATGATTTTGAACACCTCTATTAAATCTCCCCTTAACCTTCTCTGCTCTCAGTGTAATAACCCCAGTTTATGTAGTCTCTCTATGTAACTGAAGTCTTTCATAGAATCATAGAATGGTACTTTCATCTCTGGTACCAGTCTAGTAAATCTCCTCTGCACCTTTCTAAGACCTTGACATCCTTCCTAAAGAATGCTGCCTGGAATTGGCCACAATACTACAGATGGGGCATAACCAGTTTTTTGTAAAGGTTTTGTAAAAATTTCCTTGCTTTTGTAATCTATGTCTCTATTTATAAGGCGAAGGATCTAGTATGCCTTTTTAACAGCCTACTCAATTTGCCCTGCCACATTCAAAGACTTGTGTACATACACCCCCAGGTGTCTGTTCCTGCACCCCTTTGAAATTGTACCATTTAGTTTATATTTCCTCCCCTCATTCTTCCTATCAAAATGAATCACTTCACTCTTCACATTTCTGTGAATTGTTTCACACTTGGTCGTCTAAACAGGTTAAACGGGCTCAAAACAAAGACATTTTCCGGAATAATTATCTGCAACAACATTTTTGTGTCCTTCGATGCTTGCGTGCGTTTGGCCCCACCCCTTTTTGCGTATGTGCATGCGCGTGATGTCACCGAGGTCTGGCTGCGCGTGATGTCACCGAGGTCTGGCTGCTCATGTGCAGTATCCCACAGTTGCAGCTGCAGCGTGGCCCATGCTTTCCTCAGCACTGGGAGAAGGCCCGTCACTGGGATTGAAACAGAGGATCGAAAGGGAGCTGTGAAAGAGGGGAGAGAAAGAAAGTGAGATCGGAGAGAAGGGGGGGGGGGGGGAGAGAGAGAGAAGAGGGGTCGGGGAGCAGGGAGAGGGAGGGGGAGGGGAAAGAGAGTCAGAGAGAGAGGGGGAGGGGAAAGAGAGTCAGAGAGAGAGGGGGAGGGGAAAGAGAGTCAGGGAGAGATAGGAGAAGAGAGTCAGGGAGGGGGGAAGAGATGGGGGGGGATCAGAGAGCGAGGGGAGGGGGAGAGATTGAGAGGTCAGAGAGAGAGAGAGAGAGAGGGATGGGGAGAGATTGAGGGGTCAGAGGGGGGGAGAGGAGGGGGGAGGGGAGAGGGGGAGGGGAGGAGGAGAGAGAGGGAGGGGGAGAGATTGGGGGGTCAGAGAGATGGGGGGTCGGAGAGAGAGGGAGGAGGAGAGATAATGTCGGGGAGGGGGAGAGATAATGGGGTCAAAGAGAGAGATAGGTGGTCAGAGAGAGAGAGAGAATTAGTTTGGGAACGGGCTGAGGGGGGCGATTAGGTCAGGAACTTGGGCTGCGGGGATTTACTAGGTCAGGAACTCTGGGGTGGGGGTAGTATATCAGCAACTTGGGGTGAAGGCATGGAGGATTAGGTCATGAACTTGGGCGAGCGGAGTGGAGCAGGAAGTTGTTTGAGGGGTGGGAGAAGAATGAGAGTGAGCTCTATTCTGTCTGGAGTCGGCAGTCAGAATGGCTTGAATTACACTTTGCAAAGTCACTGATTACATCGGCAGGGCAGTTCTAATTACACATTCCAGAGAAACTGCTGGGTGTGTCTTGTCCTCCAAGGGGACAAATCAGCAATCAGTCATGTGACCAAGGGGACCCAATCAGAGTTTTAGGTGTTGTAAATAAACGTGTCCTAAATTTTCAGCAATATATGGCATTTATCCCTGAATGCTGAAGAAGACGAGAAAAGAGATGTCTAATGTGCTGATAACTATTGTGAGGGAATTACTGGATATTGGGGCCCATACTGGTTGAATGGAAGCAGGACAATGTAATGTTCATATTCAGAAAGGGGGATAAAACAGTCACAGGAAACTACAGATCCATCAGTCTCGCCACTTATCAAGAGTAAGCTTGAGGAGTATCTGTGTAGTAACCTCGTAAATCGTAGTCAATACTGATTCAGAAGTGTAAGATCAAGCCTGACCAACCTCCTTAACTTCTTTAAGTATCATCCTAAGTGGACTGTGGAAAGCCCAACTACATAGTGGGGTTGAAATTCAGCTCCCCAAAAAGGCCATTGACCACCAGAAGTCGGCAGCCAGGCGGTGGAGCCGAGTGGCTGCTGACTTCCAGTCGAATGGCCGCCGCTAGCGAAATTTAGCTCGGGAATTTTTCTGCCGGTCCCCACTTCCGCCCTGCTGTTGCCGACCGTCCTAAGTGCATCATCAAAGGGCTCACCGCCGATCTCCCTCACCTCTATTGCACCTCCTGCGAAATTTAGATGCAAAAATCATTAATCTGCCGCGCGGTGCCCCCAACAGCTTTTTCTGTCACTGCATCTTGCTTTCATCCTGTGAGCCATGGCAGCACGGCGGCCCTTCAAGGGGAGGGCACACTGCCGCGGCTGCCATGATTTTTTTTTGTCGGCTGACTGCTAGGTCGGCCCAACAATTATGCCCCCAGGTTTGGCTGGGCTACCAACAGCCTGGCCGAAACCCTCCCTGGTGGCCCCAGTGGACCAAAGTTTCAAAGTGCTGAAGGCTCTTCCCTTTAAGTGAAGGGGAGAGCGTGGTGACACACACGCGTCACAACATCGTCTCCACTCTGCTGCTGATTGACAGCGGTGGAGACTCCATCCCACCTCCACTTCCGCCCCGCTAGAGTACTTACCACTCCACTTCCGCCCTATTATGACTGATTTCCGGTCCGCTGCCAAAAAAAAGCCAAAGAGCTGAATTCACCGAAAGAGACAACCTCATCTGAAGCGGCGAAAAAAGCACTTTAGGAGCGGAAGGTGTGATCCGTTTTGGGCGAAGGTAAATTTTGGCCCCAGTGTCCCTAAATTCTAAAAGGCATTTGACAAAGTCCTCGTGAAAGACTAAAGCGGTGAGGATTCATTGTGACTCCTGGGAATGGCAAAGAAGCTGGTTGAGGGTTTGAAAGGAACATGTATTTGTTAGGTTGGGGTGGACAAGACATACTTGTGTCCTACGGTTCAGTGTTCGGACCACTACTGTTTCTCATTTACATAAATCAGCGAGCCTCAGGAGGTTAATGCAAATTAGTCAAATTTGGAGATGATGGCAAATTGGGATGAGTACATAGAAAGATATAAAACTTTCAACATGAAATCGACCATTCCACCTAACCAGTCCATGTTGGCTTTTACCCTCCACATGGATAGTGGAATCTGAAGAAGCATCTGAAAAATACTGAATGAGTTTGACAAATAAGTACATAGGCAGATAAATGGAAAATGCAGACAATTGTGAAGCAAGATGCATAGGGTGGCAAAACAAGCAACACATATACACTATGAATGATGTTCAAATAGCTAAGGCTTTAGTGGAAAGAAACTTTGGCATCTTGGCAGACTGAATGCTAAAAATGTCCAAACCATTGTAGAGCAGCAATCAACAAAGCCACTAGTCTGTTGAGATACTGTACAAAGAAAAACTGCGAAGTACAAATCACAGAAAATCATGATTGAATTGTATGGTGCTCTGACCATCGTATACTTCAAGTACTGTGTCCTTTTCTGTTTGACGACAGACATTCAAGCACTGGAAGCAGTGCAGAGAGGAAATATGAGTCTGATTCATGGCATCAGGGGTCTAAAATATGAGGATAGACTGGAGAAACACTGGCTGCTCACATGTTCACCTACCTCTTTGACCAAGCTTTTGGTCATTGCCCTAATTTCTCCTTGTGTGGCTGTGTCAAATTTTGTTTTATAATGCTCCTGTGAAGCACCCTGGGACATTTTACTACATTAAAGGCACTACATAAGTTGTTGTTGTTGGAAAGTAGCCATCAGAGAAGTACTCTTTTAAAGCTGGACAAGATCGTACATAAATGGTATGGAAATGGTAAATCTGGAATATGAATTGAAAATAAATTGTGAGCTGAGGACAAGGAGAGACTGGTTTAAACTAGCAAAAGGTAACTTTAAGACTGATCTCAGAAGCTTCCTGTTCACACAGTAAGTGATCAACACTTGGAATAGATTTGGACAGATTAGTGAAGGCAAAAACTCTGGATGCATTGAAGAAACAACTAGATGCAGTAATGGGGGGACTGCAGGGTGCTTCTGAATGGATGAAGATCTTCCCCATCCATAATTATCTTGTGATCAGAAGTGTCTGGATGAGGCAAAGATGCTAATTTCTCAATAAGTACTAAAATACTTTGTCTTTATGAATGACTCCACGAGGTCTAGTATTGTACTTCAGCTGTTGTGACCTTAGTCCCATTTATTGTAACTCCAGAGTGAGGCACAAGCATGGTGGGCAGCCTTTTATACTGGGCCCTGCACACCTATGCAGGTGACCCTCGGGTCTCCCATCGCAGTGTCCTCTGGTGGCACACCTTATGTGACTATACAGTTAGTATACATGGTCTACATACATGACATCACTTCCCCCAAGTCTTTAATACAAATTGACTCGTACATTGACGGTGACCTGGGCTTTGCTCTTCCTGGTTGACCATTGGAGGGTCGCTTCTAGCTTAGGTGGGTTGGTAGTGAGATTTGTTGCCAGTGGAGGCCCCTGTGGTTTCCGGTTGAGTCCATGACTACTCATTCTCCCCTCCCCCGCCCCCAACACACACACAGATCAGGCTAATGGCCCGTTACATGCAAGTTGCATTCAAGTTCATCACATGGGTTTTACATTTATATCTTGCTAATTTGTTGGGTGGATTACAGTTGTGTTTCTTTTTGTGTGGTACATTTACATGATCAGTACAGGTATATCAGTACAGGTACACAAGGACAGTCTAGTTCCAGCACGGCCGTATGAGATCCGGGTCGTCTGGTGGTGGCGCAGCGCCCCATGCTAGTGGGTCTGTGGGCGAGGTGAACTCATTTTGCTTGAGTTGCCGGAGCTCAGGGCTCTTGCTGTTACTTCTCGTGTCGGGCAGGCCCAAAGACAGCTGATGTGTCTGTGACCTCCCTGTCCTTTTCGTTTGCACAGTGTCGCTGCTGCTTCCTGGGAAGCGGTCTGAGTGAGTGAGCATTTCATCTAAGCGATGCTGGGGCTGCCTCGTTTTGTCTAGCAGTTTGCAGGGGACTGCTGACTCGCTTTCCTTGAGGACACCGTTGTGAGCACTCTCTAGTTTGGGATCCTGGCTGGTCCAGGTCCCGTTTGGAGGAGCAGTTGCGAGTAACCCTTCGCTCTTGGGCATTGCTGTGGTGGCGAGTGGGTTTGTGGGCTGCGCCTTTTCCACCCGACTGTGAGCATAGTTTACTGTTTCTGGCCCGTGGTGGTTCATGCCTTCGGGTGCCTGCAATGTTAAACCGATCTGAGGCAGGGTATCGCTACCGGTGCCTCTGCTCTCCAGGGATCGTTTACTCTGCGGCTTGTCTACTTCTGTCAGTTGTGGGGTCACTTTATGATACATCGTTCTGGTCCCGGGGACGCAGACTACAGCATTGTGTAGCCCGCTGGACCTGCATACAACCATTAGGTGTTCGGCCGCTACATTGGCTGATTGCAATTTGCACCCGACATCGCTCAACAACATTTTGGCTTGTTACAGCTGGACTTTTACATTGGTTACCAATTTCAAGCAGTTCGTTCAAAAATGGTGGGTTGCTGGCCTCCTTTAAAATGACCTGACTACTTTTACCCCAATTAAGCTTGCGTGGAACCACATGTCGTTGCTCCATTAGCGCTGCACCTCGTGGTTTGGACGCCATCTTTTCCCTGTCCATGATGTCGACTGCCGCGATCGTCTTTCCCAGGGATTCTGCCACTGAAGCTGGGATATCCAATATTTATGAAATGTTTTTTGTCTTTACTACTACATCTGTTGTTGATGGGAATGTTATGCTTTTGATGTCCTTCAGTGTAGAAGTACCTTTTATTTCGGAGTGAATATTTGTCCTAACTCTCTCTCCCGACGCAGTCGCAGAAGTGAGAGTTAGGACAAATAGTCTCCGACTCCAACCCCACCCCCCTCTCCTCTAGTGCAATTTTCCACAAATCCTTTTCTGCGCATGCGTCCTCCTCTTCCCGCCCCCCCCCCCCCCCCCGACGCCCGATCTGACAGTGGATAGTGAAGGGGCTATAGGGGGGAGGAACTTAACACAATCACAATCACTAAGGCGGTGGTACTCAGTAAGATAATGGGACTAAAGGCAGATAAATCCCCTGGACCTGATGGCTTGCATCCTAAGGTCTAAAAGAAGTAGCGGCAGGGATTGTGGATGCATTGGTTGTAATTTACCAAAATTCCCTGGATTCTGGGGAGGTCCGAGCAGATTGGAAAACTGCAAATGTAATGCCCCTATTTAAAAAAGGAGGCAGACAAAAAGCAGGAAACTATAGACCAGTTAGCCTAACATCTGTGGTTGGGAAAATGTTGGAGTCCATTATTAAAGAAGCAGTAGCAGGACATTTGGAAAAGTAAAATTCAGTCAGGTAGAGTCAGCATGGATTTATGAAGGGGAAGTCATGTTTGACAAATTTGCTGGAGTTCTTTGAGGATGTAACGAACAGGGTGGATAAAGGGGAACCAGTGGATGTGGTGTATTTGGACTTCCAGAAAGCATTTGACAAGGTGTCACATAAAAGTATACCACACAAGATAAAAGTTCACTGGGTTAGGGTAACATATTAGCATGGATAGAAGATTGACTAACTAACAGAAAACAGAGAGTCGGGATAAATGGTTCATTCTCTGGTTAGCAACCAGTAACTAGTGGGGTGCTGCAAGGATCAGTGCTGGGACCCCAACTATTTACAATCTATATTAACGACTTGGAAGAAGGGACTGAGTGTAACGTAGCCAAGTTTGCTGACGATACAAAGATGGGAGGAAAAGCAATGTGTGAGGAGGACACACAAAATCTGCAAAAGGACATAGAGAGGCAAAGTGAGTGGGCAAAAATTTGGCAGATGGCGTATAATGTTGGAAAGTGTGAGGTCATGCACTTTGGCAGAAAAAAATCAAAGAGCAAGTTATTATTTAAATGGAGAAAGATTGCAAAGTGCCGCAGTACAGCAGGACCTGGAGGTACTTGTGCATGAAACACAAAAGGATAGTATGCAGGTACAGCAAGTGATCAGGAAGACCAATGGTATCTTGGCCTTTATTGCAAAGGGGATGGAGTATAAAAGCAGGGAAGTCTTGCTACAGCTATACAAAGTATTGGTGAGGCCACACCTGGAATACTGCGTGCAGTTTTGGTTTCCATATTTACGAAAGGATATACTTGCTTTGGAGGCAGTTCGGAGAAGGTTCACTAGGTTGATTCCGGAGATGAGGGGATGGACTTATGAGGAAAGGTTGAGTAGGTTGGGTCTCTACTCATTGGAATTCAGAAGAATGAGAGGTGATCTTATCGAAACGTATAAGATTATGAGGGGACTTGACAAGGTGGATGCAGAGAGGATGTTTCCACTAATGGGGGGGACTAGAACTAGAGGGCATGATCTTAGAATAAGGGGCCACCCATTTAAAACTGAGATGAGGAGAAATTTCTTCTGAGGGTTGTAAATATGTGGAATTTGCTGCTTCAGAGAGGTGTGGAAGCAGGGACAGTGAATAAATTTAAGACAGAAATAGACAGTTTCTTAAACGATAAAGGGATAAGGGGTTATGGGGAACGGGCAGGGAAGTGGAGCTGAGTCCATGATCAGATCAGTCATGATCTTATTGAATGGCGGAGCAGGCTCGAGGGGCCATATGGCCTACTCCTGCTCCTATTATGTTTTTATGAAACTGGAACCAGCCCCGAACACCACGTTGCCTCCACTGTGTCGACTTGAGTCTCCGATCATCCGCTGAGCCTCCGATCCATCAGCAGCCCCGAGCTTCCGATCAGACAGCGGGCGGCCAGGGCCAGTTCCTTTCTCAGCGGCAGTTTGAGTGAAGAGTGCCGGCAGCGAGGAGAGAGAGAAGCGGGGCAGCCAGGAGCAGTTCGTTTCTCATTCGGCGCCAGTTTGAGAGACGAGAGACGAGAGACACAGAGCCTGGGAGGGGCGGAGGGGGAGGAGGGGGAGGAGGAAGAAGGAAGAAGAATGAGAGAGAGAGAGACAGCCTGGGGGGTGGGGTGGGAGAAAGAGGGAGAGACAAGTGGGGGGTGATCGGAGGGGAGAATGGGAACTCCTAGTGCGTGTGTTACAAGGGACATCGATGAAATTCAGAAGTCACGACGCACTCACTATTCATGTCATAACCAATAAGTCAGTTAACAATCCGCACACAATGCCCCATCTATGGGGGGGGGGGGGGGCAGTGGGAGGGGGAGGGTTAAGGTCATGCACTTGCGCTTGCGTAAGGAGCTTCGACTGTGGGAGGCAGCACATGTGCTGGGGTAAGGGACTTCAGCTGGGGTAGGGATGCACTTAGGCTGGGGTAAGGGAGTTCGGCTGGAACTTGGTGGCTTTTGGGGAGGTCTATACTCTGGCTTCTGAAGTCAAAATGGATCGAATTACAAATTGGAAAGTCAGTCAGAATTTGGGCTCGGCGGTTCCAGTTACACATTCCAGAGGAACTTCAGGGTGTGGCTTATCCTCCAAGAGGACCAATTAGCAATAGGTCATGTGATAATGGAGAGCCAATCAGAAAAACGGCTGCCTTTCAGTTAGTACAAATAAATGCATCCCTTTTATTTCTTAAGGATGTATCACGAGGCATTATTTGATTCATCTCTTCACTGTCAAATAAATATTTCAAACCTAATTTTAATGGACGTGTTGCATTTTGAGGCAATAGCTATCTTTTGTACATTGTATTCCACAAGCAGTGGTTAGCCTAATTTGAAATAAAGGGAGGTCTGTAGAATAGCTGCTTCAGCTAATTTAATACAGGTGCAGTGTCGAGAAACTGGAACCCCCGGGACCGAGGCCGTTCTGGATTCTGGACTTTCGATCGTCTTTCTGATGTCAGGAATCTGGAAACGCCCGAGCCCAGGTTTGGGTATTTCCGGATTTTGGAACGGCGGGGGTGGGGCGGGGGGGGGGAGGTGGGCAGGCGGCGTGTCCCCACTGAGGAGCTATTTGGGCCGGCTGGCCCCGTCATTTAGGTTGTCAGGAGGGCCCCGCCGCTGAGGAGCTGTTTGGGCGGGGCCCACCATGGAGGAGCTGTTTGGGCGGGGCCCACCATGGAGGAGCTGTTTGGGCGGGGCCCACCATGGAGGAGCTGTTTGGGCGGGGCCCACCATGGAGGAGCTGTTTGGGCGGGGCCCACCATGGAGGAGCTGTTTGGGCGGGGCCCACCATGGAGGAGCTGTTTGGGCGGGGCCCACCATGGAGGAGCTGTTTGGGCGGGGCCCACCATGGAGGAGCTGTTTGGGCGGGGCCCACCATGGAGGAGCTGTTTGGGCGGGGCCCACCATGGAGGAGCTGTTTGGGTGGGGCCCACCATGGAGGAGCCAATCAGGCGGGGTCTGCTGCCAAGGGGGTGTTCGGGCGGGCCGGCAAGGAGGCCCAGGGGTAAGGGCTGCGGGGGCGAGGCAAGCGGCGGCGAGGCCCGAGGTCGGCAGGGTCGGTGGGCCTGGATTCTGGAACATTTCACAGATTCCAGACGAACCTGCCACCGATCAGTCCGGATTCCAGAACTCTGGATTTTCGATTCTGCACCGTACAACATAGTCCTGTTTTATCTAATTTATCTGCCAAATTTCTGAAGTAAAAATGAGCAGCAGTACATGTTTAAAATGTAAACGAAAATAATATCACAATGAAGAAAATTAGGAGATCAGTTTGCCTTGTCAAAAGGCAAAGACCGAAATTTAAATTGAATAAAGTTGGAAAAAAATTTGGAGGGATTGAAAAATTTGCTCAATGCCAAGAACCATTCATATGCTAATATGTTCATAGTGCTGACGGCAGTGAATTTAATGCTTGGGTGCATGCAGTTTACAAAAGTGTTTGCATATTAAATTCAATTTACTTGTTCGCTAACTTACTCATCCTAAAATTATTTATATTTTATGTTATCATCTGTCTTTGTGCTTGTATTAGAGCCTTTGTCCTGATCCTTTGGATTAAACTGGCTGCTTATAGCAACTGATCTTAAACTGCCTTCTAAAAGCCTACTGTGTCAAAGCTGCCATTTTATGGGCATTTGTTTAGTTTGGAGTTCAGGAAACCAATGTCTGGAGCCAGCTTACTACTTTTACAATTCAAGAGCTGGCACTAGCACAAGAGTAGTGGCCTGAAAACCATAACAAATTTTTGTCTATGAATCTGCCGCTGGGTAAGAGATTTAAATTTAGTGGTGTGATCAATAGTCTTCTGATAATCCAAACTAAACCACGCAATATAAAAGCAGCTCTGTGATCCATTGAATCATGGAATCTTCTAGCACAGAAGGAGGCCTTTCGGCCCATTGTGCTTGTGCCAGCTCTTTGAAAGAACTATCCAATTAGTTCCACTCTCCCGCTCTTTCTCTATAATCATTTAAAAAAAAATCCTTTTCAAATATATATCCCACTCCCTTTTGAAAGTTACTGCTGAATCTGCTTCCACCACCCTTTCAGGCAATGCATTCCAAATCATAATAACCTGCGATGAAAAAAAAACTCCTCCTCTTCCCTTTGGTTCTTTTACCAATTATCTTACATCTGTGTTCTCTGGTTAATAACCCATCTTCCAGTGTATACACTTTCTCCTTATTTGTTCTTATCAAAACCTCTCATCATTTTGAACACCTCGAGTAAATCACCCCTTAAACTTCTCTGTGTTTAAGAAGAGCACTCCCTGCAGTTTACCAATGACTTCCCTTTTCACGATTGGTGACTATGGGTTCAAAATTGGCCCCTGCTGATTTTTGACGCGCTCACCCGAGGTGCGTCGTTTTTCCACGACTCCAAGCGTGTCGAAAATCTTCCTCCCAACTTTGGCCGCTGTCCGGCCTCTCCTCGGTGTAGATGGCCAGTGGATTCGGGGGCGGAGCCAGTGTCCCGGCGCTGAAAACAGTGCCGGGACGTCTGTACATGCGCATTAGAGTGTGCGCGCATGCGCAGTAGCTCCTTGCCCCAGTGCGTCCTGCAGTCTGTGTGAGAGGGACTCGATGCTCTCAGTTGGCGCCCCTATCCCTGGCCGAATGGTCTCCCGCACCGGCCCGTTATGCAAGTAGCTGCTTGTGTTCGTGGTTTAAACTACTGTGATTAAGATGGCCAGGGTCAATGTCAGGAAGGGTAGTGTTAAATAGGTTTTAATTAAGCCTTGCTGGGGTTGAGTAGAAAGTTTAATCATCAGTGTTTGGTGAATAAGGGTGCTTTTTGGTCCAATTTTTTCATTTCAGATTTGGTCGGGTGGGACCTCTTTTATAATAGTAAAGCAAGAGGCGATGTTTTTAGTAAACAGGCGGAGTTTATGTTTGCCGAGTTCCTTTTATTTTCTTTTAATCTTCCCTTAAAACTTTAAGTCTTGGTGCTTTAGGTGCAGGTCCTCTCCGCTTCCTTCTATTTTTTATTTGTTATTGAATGCTTATTACTTTTTGTGCTTTGTTTAGTGCTTTGTAAGTCTTGGTGCTTTAGAATGTACTAACCTGCGCCGATTTCTTAAGTGGCTACATACGCTGGCCTAAGTAGATTTGGAGTAACTATTAGCTGGCCAAAGTTGCCTAAATGGCCAAAACTGGCGTAGGTGATTGGGAACGCCCCCTTTTGAGAAAAAAAACAAAACTAAAAAGATTGTAACTAACTCAGTTACTCTGGAGCACGTTTTATTGCTGAAAGTGGGGATTTTTAACTTATGCCAGAAAAAAGAAGTTATTCCAAAAAAAACGGAGCAACTCCTGGCCAATTTTGAGCCCTATATATCTCCCTGTAAATCATGATTTTCAAACTGTTTTACAGGAGGTTCCCTGCAATTTATTCATTCCCAGGAACCTCCATTCTAATTTCCAAAAGACCGTGTCAGCTATCCAAAAGAATACCGTGTTATCATTGTAGAAAACACTCCATAGTATACAGCAAGAAAATAATGTGCTATTAAGTTGAGATACACAAGCTGCACTCGCATCAGGTTATGGGGTGCTCAAGCAGGTGGGTCCCAATGCATGATCTTGTGCAGTCAGTAGCAACCTCAAATAAAACATTGCAGTTGCATTAAGGTCAACTGCAAGGAGAACCTGTTTTTACTGGGTCATCCTGACTGCCAGACTAAGCAATTCCAGCAAATTTACTTTGAGCTTGTTGCCTGGTGCGCGGGATTGGCACACCATGAGCTGGCAATGCTTGTACCCTACTAAACCAGATACTGGGCCCAAATTTGGCCCACCCGTTTTTTTCGGCGTACTCACGTGAGATGCACCGACTTCCTAGGATAAAAACAGCGGCAAAAAGTTGTCCCTGGATTCTGGCCGCTCTGTGGCCTCTCCTATGGCTTGGCATGGCAATTCAATTAGGGGGCGGAGCTAGGGCTCTGCGCTTAAGAGTGCCGGCAGCTCAATGCATGCGCACTGGAGGTTTCGCGCATGCGCAGTAGCTGCTCTGCAGTATGGGACCCGATGTCCTGCCCCTATCCCAGGCCGAATGGCCTCATGACTTGCACCGAGCTGCTGCACATCATAGAGTCCCGCACCTATCCCCGGCCGAGTAGCCTCCCGCACCGGCCGGCCGCTGACTTTCCGGGCCAAGTTAGGAAGGTAGGACTTAAGTTTTATTTTTTAGGTATTATTGATGGTTGTGCTTTGTTTAGTGAGGAGAGTTTTGATGGGGCGGGGGAGAGAGTTTTGATGGGGAGGGTGGTGGTGGTGGTGGTGGTGGTGGTGGGGGGGTGGTGATAACTGTGTAGCCAGTAATTTTAATGAGCTTACTCAAGATTTTCCTTAACCCTGTTGATGAAAATACTTTCCTACATAAGAACACAAGAATTACGAACAGGAGGTACTTCTATTTTTTATTTGGATATTTTGAAAAAATTATGTAAATATGTTTTGTCTCTTTACTTTTTATTTTTGTAGTTTAAGCTTTCATGAATGCTTCTATTGTATAGTAAATTAACTTTGCGAAGTTTGTCATATGTCCTGTATAGCTGTTTGATCCTATTCACATTCTTTAATCAAGTCATTAAGTACCTACCTGCGCTGATTTCTTAACTCTCTGCGGCCACAAGTGGCCATAGACGCTGGCCTAAGTTAGTTTGGAGCAACTATTAGCTGTGCAAAGTGGCTTAAATGGCCAAAAAGGGCGTAGGTGGCTAGTAACGCCCCCTTTTGAACAAAACTAAACTAAAAAAAATTCTAACTCACTTGTGCAAATTGAATGTGCAAAATGGGGATTTTTAAGATACTCCAGAAAAATCAAGTCGTTCCAAAAAAAACGGAGCAACTCCTGACCAAATTGGGGCCCATAACATCAGCTACAGAAAAGCACACAAATTCACAGATTGGTCTGCTGGGAGCCCTTCACTGATTCCAATTTAAAAACCTTTGTGAAACAATCTGAGATTTTTTTAAATGAGGGGCACTATATAAATGGAAGAAGGTATTGCTAGTGAATTTAAATAGCAGTAATTATCCAAAATGGATAAAAACCTTTGTTTATTCTGAGATCGTATGGTAGTATGTAAATGCTGGCAAAATGTCCTAGTTGATTTCCACAGAATTAGTCGATAGAAAGTAATACCATTCTAAATCCTATGTAATATAATATATTGTGATCAGTAGACAATGTAGGGTGGCCATACGTCCCAGCGAGAAGTACTGTGTCCCCGGGCAAACAATGTCCTCGCAAGAGTTTCCGGTTCACTAAACTTGTCCCCGAAGTGTACCCCTGGGCAGTGAGTGTACCCACCCTGAACTGTCAGTTTATGGCTCTAAGGCTAAATTAAACAACAACTTTTACAAGGGCTAGAATGACTCACTGCGCATGTGCCGGTTGTTGTTTGAGTTTCTAGCCGGGCTCGTGTTGCTGGATTGTTGGCATCGGAAGTGCCAAGGAACATAAGATTTTGGAGCCTGAGTAAGCCATTCGTCCCCTCTAGCCTGATCATTCAGTAAGATCATGGCTGATCTTCTACCTCAACTCCACTTTCCTGTACTGTCCCCATATCCCTTGATTCCCTTAATATCCAAAAATCTATCGATCTCTGTCTTGAATAGAAGAACATAAGCACAGCAACTGGAGCAGGTGAGGGAGAAGCTGCAGGGGAGGGCCCAATCATAGTCACCAGTGAAAGAGGTGGCGGGGAGGGGTCGGGCTAATCTTAAACATTGTAGTGGTGGTGGGGGTGGGGGGGGGGGTGCGGGGGATGTGGTCAGGTGTGACGGAGGGGAGTGTCAGATGTCAATATGACTTCACATCAGCGGTAATTATATGCACATTTGTATATGCAACTGTTAAAGTATAGCCTGTTACAGAATGCTACCTTGCTACGGCCGCCACCTTCATTTTCTGTCCTGGCGACTTTGCTGTGTTCCCACTCTATGGGCTCAAATTTCCCCAGGAGTTGTCCCACTTTTTTTGGAGAAAGTAGCTTTTTTGGAGTAACTTAAAAATCGCAAATTTTCCCATTTAACTTGCTCCAGTGTAAGTCAGTTAGTTAGTTTTTTTTTAGTTTAGTTGTTTTTCTTCAAAAGGGGGCGTGACAAGCCACTTACACCTGTTTTGGCCTTGGAAGCAAATTTGGCCAGCTAAAAGTTACTCCAAACTAACTTAGGCCAGTGTATGTGGCCACTTTTGTAGGCACAGAAAAACCTTACCTACATTTAAGAAATCAGCGCAGGTAGCCAGAGATAGTGGTGGGGGGGGGGAAGGTGAGTTAGGATTCTAAAGCACTAAACAGCATCAGCACAACATCAAAACAACTTCAGCACACCATCTTCACGACATCATCAAAAATAAATGAAAGATAAATCAGCTACTGCTAATAGAGCAGTCCTGCCTTGCCGACTGCAGAACGCACCGGCTAGCCCTTCGGCCAAGGCTAGGGGCGGCAGGCACGCATGACTGTAGGGGTGAGGGATGTTTTATTTACAGTTCCTAAATGTTGTGTGGTGATAATGGAACATGATTCAGTTTTAATGCAAAAATCCTTTATTGGAAAGTTTACAATGCACTTCCACAACAAGAAGAACAACAGCAAAGAAAGGCTGCACCCATCTCTCACCCATATATCGGGGAATGTGCACTTCCTCATAGGGTCAGTGATGGTGGTGAGGGGGGGGGGTGCTAGGGGTCCGGCTTGGGTCTCAACAGAGGCTGGTATGGGGATTGCAGTGGGAGTGGCATTTGATTGTCAGACCTGTGTGCCCTTATTGCAGCAGCTAGCTCCCTCAAGGCCTCTGCCATCGTTTGCACTCCCTCTAACATGCCCGCCCTCAGTTCCCATCTTAGTGCTGATATTTCTCCCTACAGTGTCGCAGCCTCATCACGCACCCCACTGATGGTGGCCACGAGTGATTGGGTAAGGGCATTGGTCTCCTCACCCAATGACATAACCTGTTGTACATCTGATGAAGGCTGCATCTCAGGAGAGACTGGTCGGATTCTCCTTCCCCTCGCTGTGGGTCTGCCTAGCGGCACCCCTCCAGTGCGAGGCGCGGGCTGGGACGGTGGGGCCCTGGGTGTTCCAACCTGCATTCCACCACCGCCACTGGGACCCGCAACCTCAGAAGGTGTGAAACCAAGGAATGTCGTGGCAGAGCTCATGGAGGTGTCTGGCAAAGTGATGCCCTGTACCATGGACTAATCCATATCACGATCAGCATTCTCCCGTGAACACAGATCCATGGACCCCTCCTCCCCCCACCCACCTTGGTCTGGAGCGGATGCATCTGGATCTTCTTGTTGATGTTCAAGATTATCATCATCTGTTGTATTTTGCAGATGATCAGTCAAATGGTTAGTAGGAAAGGAGGGAGCAGGATGGGTGGAATGAGTAGTCTCACGCGTAGCAGGCCAGTCAGCAGGTTGATTTGAAGAGCGACGATGCATTTTCATTGACCCTCACCCTCGTGTGTGGGCCCAGCTTGTGCAGAGCTGATTCTTTTTCTGCCAGTGCAACTCAGCAAGGCAGCGACCCTCTGTTCCAGTGGTGACAGTTGGTGCAGATTTGGCGGCCCTCCTCCTGTTCTAAGTCTCTTCCTTTTGTTGTCGGCCAATTTCTCCTGCAAAGATGAAAATATAATTTTTGCCACGTGGTGAGCTTCTGATGGATGGGACATATACAGATGATCACAGTAACAATTTCAATTCCATTTAAAACTCAAGATAATACTTACACTCACTACTTGACCAATGTCCTGCCATTTCTTGCAGCAGTCACCCTTGCGGAGAATTCTTCTGCAACTAGGTTCCAGCATCTCATTTGTTTGGGTGGAACTGTTGTAGGACCACTCTTACTGATATCCAGGTCCTGCCATCTGTCGTCAATGACAGTGACCAGTTTCTCCCCTTCCTCATGCAAGAAGTTCTTCGTTCTTGTTGCATGCTCTTGCGTCATTGGTGTATCGGATTCACACTTGGGTAATGTTGAAAAAACACAGTTCTCTCCTTGCATGCACCTATGCAGCACTCCTTTCCATTCTCTCAGCCACCCAAAAATCAATATTAACACCTTACCTTCCAATATGGCCCACTGCCAATACTGCTGATGCACTGAGGACGCGGTCCCTTTAAATGGCCCATTGCCAAGGTTCCTGGCCCATTGCGCATACGTGCACGCTTCAATGCGCATTGCACAAACGGACATGCGTCCCCCTGCCGGCACTCGAAGACACTCTGGGCCCAAACCCCGCCCCCCCTTGCTGGCTGCGCTGAGCAAGCACGACTCAAGCTCCCGCCCCCCACAGGTTTCGCAGTGCTACGCCACGGGACCACAGGAATCCAGGAGCGGCCAAATTATCCCGGTAGGTTTTCAGCGCATTTTCTCCACCACGAAATGGGCGCACCAGGTCTAACTACGCCGCTCTAAGCGGCTGGGGAAATTTGGGCCCTATGTCCCTGGATTTGGTTTAGAAAATATGGTCGCCCTAATATAGTGCCTCTTTAAAACCTGGTTTTCAACTCCTATTGCTAGCTGGTGTGGTACTGGAACATATAGAGAAAGAAGGCCCCAGTTTCTTTTCTGAAATTGAATATGGAAAAAAAACTTTTAATTTTCTCCTCTCTCTTGAAGGCACTGCCTCTAGGTGAAGTATGGTTCTGTTTATATCTGCAGTCCTCCAGTACTTTACCCAACTGGGCGTTATTTATGTATGAGCCAAAGCAAGTGAGAAGTGGGAGGCTATTGCACTTCTAACCAATGCTCAAATGTCAAGCTACTGGAGGACATCCGGCACCTTTTGCATCATATTAGTTGATCTTCTGTAGGTTTGCACACAGTGAATGTAGACATGAGACAAAACTGTAGCTGGAATAGTCTGAAAACTGTAATCTGTTCATTACCTTGGCAATGTACCTAGAAATCAGGGCAACTGAAACCCCTCTGGAAAATGCGGTGCAAATGTAGAAGCCAAAAATATTTAAATAAAAGGGGTAAAAGAAACCCAAAAGGCAACACTAAATTGCTTCTGCAACAATGCTTATGCATGTTTGAATTCAACACTAAAATTCAGAAGCTCCCTTTAAATTCAAATTATAATACAGGTCTTCAAGAATATCTGCTGTTTGTATTATTTATTTTTTGTTTTTCAATTATTTCTGAGATAAATGTAAAGACATGCAGCTTGGGTAACCAGTTAGAATTCATAAAAAATATCTAAAGATTTATCAGAGCCATATTTCAAAGTGGAAAGTTTCATTTGTCACACATGTAACATGCTGAATTTCCTAAACAAATAACCACAAGTAAATTAAACTATATTTATTGTTAGCAAAATTACTTCAGAAAAACTTTAATTTTTGCTATGTTTGGGGGTTTTTACCCTATGGGGGTTTACCCAGCAAGCCATGGTGTGTTGTAACTTGCCTAATATCTAGATAAATATAGCAAGACCCAAGGGTTGAACAGAGAAACCTTGCCATTTTACTCTGCTTACTGGATACATCACAAGATCACTTTCGCTTCATTAAGCTGAAGAAGAGGACTCTCTATTCGAGGAAATCATGGAATTGAATTAAAGCCTATTATAGTGTCCCTGCACCTTACTACAAACTCACACGAGGTATGGATATATCAGACACGGTCACTCTGTGACCTTCACCTATATTACCAGGACCAAGGAGTCTGGACCCTGGGTGGGACCTCCACTTTTCTACCTGGAAACCCAGGTGAGGAGTGTCTCCCGCAGGTTCACCCCCTGTGGTCAGGGTGTGCATTTCTAGGGTACAGGTACAGTGTACATGAGTTACAGTTACATGACTATGTCATTGCAAGATGGTTAAATACATGACATCACCTCCTCCCTTAAGTCTTTTAGTTTCAGAGGTTAAGTCTGTCAGATGGTCGACGCTCTCTCGTGAAGCGCTGCAGTTGTGGCTCTGGTGGCTGAGCCTCGGCACGCGTCTCCATCACTTGAGGTGATTCCGGCCTGTCCGGCCTGGCCGCAGGGACTGTGCATGCTGAGGACTGTCTTTGTTGCTCGTCCGCTGGCAGTGGTGTGGGTGCCATCTCATGCTCTTCTTCAGGTTCCTCCCTGTCTATGCTGAACCTTTTCTTTACTTGGTCCAAGTGTTTGCGGCATATCTGCCCATTGTTTAGTCGGACCACCATGACTCTTATTTCCTTCTTTGCCAATTACAGTGCCCTCAAGCCACTTGGGTCGCAAAGCATGGTTAAGAACAAATACCGGGTCATCTATTTCTATACACCTTCCCCTTGAGCCTCGATCATGGAGCTCGGTTTGGGACTAGCGCTTGCCCTCAACAATGTCTGCCAGGGCTGGGTGAATGAGGGACAGCCGCGTCTTGAGCGTGCGTTTCATGAGGAGTTCCGCTGGCGGGACTCCCGTGAACGAGTGTGGGCGGGACCTGTAGGCCAGCAGGAGGCGCGATAGGCGGTACTGAAGGGAGGGTCCTTGGATGCGTAGCATGCCCTGTTTTATGACTTGGACTGCCCACTCCGCCTGGCCATTGGAAACCGGCTTGAACGGCGCTGTCCGGACGTGCTTGATACCATTGCTCGACATAACCTCCTGGAATTCATGGCTGGTGAAACACGGGACATTGTCGCTGACCAGGATGTCTGGCAAGCCATGGGTCGCAAAAACCGTACACAGACTCTCCACGGTGATGGATGTCGTGCACGAGTTCAATATGCACTCGATCCACTTCGAGTATACATCGACAACGATCAGGAACATTTTCCCCATGAACGGGCCCGCATAGTCTACATGAATGCGTGACTATGGTCTGGTGGGCCAGGGCCACGGGCTGAGTGGGGCCTCCCTGGGGGCATTGCCCAGCTGGGCACACGTCGTGCACCTGCGAACCCAGTGTTCCAGGTCTGAGTCATTCCCCAGCCACCATATTTGTGACCGGGCAATGGCCTTCATTAACACGATGCCAGGGTGCTCGCTGTGGAGTTCCCTGATAAATGCTTCCCTTCCTTTCTGGGGCATGACTACCCGGCTGCCCCATAGCAGGCAGTCGGCTTAGATGGAGAGCTCATCCATCAGTCTCTGAAACGGTCTGATCTCCTCGGGGCACGCCCCGTGCGTGGGCACCCAATCCCCAGTCAAGGCACATTTCTTTATCATGGATAGGAGGGGGTCTCTGTTGGTCCAGAGTTTGATCTGGTGGGCTGTGATGGGGGAGCCCGCAGTGTCAAAAGCCTCAACGACCATGACCACCTTGGCGCTGTGCTCTGACGCCCCCTCGGTGGTGGCAAGGGGAAGCCTGCTGAGCGCGTCGTATGGTGTAGTCATACGCAGTGAGGGCCCAGCGCTGTCGGACAACAAGGATGTTAACGGCTTGTGGTCCGTCTCCAGCTCGAACTGTCTACCAAAAATGTACTGGTGCATCTTTTTTACACCATAAACACATGCGAGTGCTTCCTTCTCGACCATGCCATATCCACGCTCTGCCTGGGGGAGCGACCTGGAGGCGTAAGCCACCGGTTGGAGTCGGCCGTCATCGTTACCCTGCTGCAACACACACCCAACCTCGTAGGATGACGCATCGCATGTTAAGACCAGTTTTTTACAGGGATCATACAAAGTCAACTGTTTGTTGCAACACAGCAGGTTCCTCGCCTTATTGAAAGCCCGTTCTTGACAATCCCCCCAAGACCATTCACAAGCTTTACGCAGGAGCATGTGTAACGGTTCCAACAATGTGCTTAAGTTTGGCAGAAAGTTCCCAAAATAGTTCAAAAGTCCCAGGAATGTTCGCAACTCCGACGTGTTGCCGGGCCTGGGCGCCCGGTGGATCGCCTCCATTTTTGATTCAGTGGGCTGGATCCCGTCTGCGGCAACCCTCCTGCCCAAAAACTCGACCTCTGGGGTCAAAAACACACACTTGGCCTTTTTCAGCCGCAAGCCTACCCAATCCAATCGGCGTAGCACCTCCTTCAGGTTGTGGAGGTGTTCTTCAGTGTCTCGACCTGTTATGAGAATGTCGTCTTGGAATATGATGGTTCCAGGAATGGATTTGAGCAAGCTTTCCATGTTTCTCTGAAAGATGGCTGCTGCCGAACGAATGCCGAGCGGACACCTGTTGTAGACAAATAATCCTTTGTGCGTCGTGATGGTGGTCAGGAGCTTGGAATCTTCCACCAGTTCCTGAGTCATGTAGGCCGAAGTGAGATCCAACTTCATGAACAGCTTGCCACCCGCTAGCGTGGCAAAAAGGTCCTCCGCTCTCGGAAGCGGGTATTGGTCTTGCAGCGATACTCGATTGATGGTGGCTTTGTAGTCGGCACAAATCCTAACCGAGCCATCTGCTTTGAGGACGGGAACGATGGGACTTGCCCAGTCGCTGAATTCAACGGCCGAAATTATGCCCTCTCTGAGCAGCCTGTCCCAGTTCACATTCAACTTTTTTCACACATCACATACAGCACCGCTCTGGCTTTGTGGTGCACTGGTCTGGCGTCCGGAGTGATGCGTATCACTACTTTTGTGCCCTTGAACGTTCCAACACCAGGTTGAAACAGTGACCCGAATTTTTGCAGGACCTGTGAGCATGAACTTCGCTCCACGGATGAAATGGCGTACACATCCCCCGCCATTTCCAATTCATCTCAGCTAGCCAACTCCTCCCCAAAAGCGCGGGGCCATTTCCCAGAATGATCCAGAGTGGCAGCCGGTTCTGTAATCCATTATGTGTTACCACCAAATTTGCACTGCCCAGCACTGGGATGATCTCTTTGGTGTACGTCCGTAGCTGCGTGTCAATGCGTTCCAGTTTGGGCCTGCTAGCTATGTGGCCATAGTCTTTCAAATTGTTGGGTGCTCATGAGTGACTGGCTAGCTCCCGTATCCAGCTCCATGTGCACCGGGATGCCATTCAATAAGACTTTCATCATCATAGGTGGCGTTTTAGTGAATGAGCTGTGGACGTCAGCCACATGAACCCGCTGAACTTCAGCATCTATGGCTTTACCCCAGGCCTCATCCTGCATTGCAGACCCCGCGTCTGGTTCCTCTGTCTCGCAGATTAGCCTCGCTACTGCCTTTTTGCACATCCTGGCCAAGTGTCTACTGACATTACAAATCCTACAGGTATATTGCTGAAACTTGCAACTTTTCGCAGTGTGTCTACCTCTGCATGAGCTGAGATTGAGATTGCTGTCAACAAAAGGACTATTATCAGGCATTCCTCTCTGATTGCCCATTTGGCTGTTTCCAAGCACTCTGATGGTGGGTGTTAAAGGTCCCATCGCGGGACGCATTGTTCCTCGAGATGGCGTGAATTACTGATCCCCTTTCCATTGTCCTTGTTGCGGGCCCACCCTAGAGCCTGTTGCTGCCTGGGCGGTTTCGAAATGCCCTTTCCTACCTGCGAGGTCCTGAGCTGCGTTCACCATGTTAACTCCCTGGTCCGTCGCCATGTTTGGACCAGAGCTGCGCGCGTAAATTAGCTTGGTCTCCTCTTCCCCTGCCATAAAGGTCTGAGCTATCAACGTCGCCCCTTCTAAAGTAAAGTCCTTAGTCTTTATGAGCTTCCTGAAAATGTCAGCATGATTAATGCCCTCGCTGGAAAAAGTCCCTTAACATCTCCCCCCTGCAGGCATGGGAGAACTTAGAGACTGGCCAAGCGCCGCAGTTCTGCCATGAAGTCCGAGACGTTTTGTCCCTCCCGATGCAGGTGAGAGTAGAACCGGTGCCGGGCCATGTGTACGCTACTCGTCGGCTTGAGATGCTCACTGATCAGCTGGCTGAGCTCTTCAAAAGACTTGTCCGCCGGCTTTTGGGGTGCGAGCAGGTCTTTCATCAGCGCATACGTCTGTGGTCTGCAGCTGGTCAGTAGATGCGCCCTCCGCTTGTCAGCCGCTGTCTCTTCCAGCCAGTCCTTTGTGACAAAGTTCTGCTGGAGTCTTTTCACGAAGTCGTCCCAGTCTTCACCCACACAGTAACGTTCCTCTGTGCTACCGGTGGCCATCCTCGTGGTTCGGTGATTCCCGTTTCTCGTCGCCAAATGTAGTGTCCCTGCACCTTACTACAAACTCACACGAAGCATGGATATATCAGACACTGTCACTCTGTGACCTTCACCTTTATTGCCAGGACCAAGGAGTGTGGACCCTGGGTGGGACCTCCCCTTTTATACTTGGAAACCCAGATGAGGAGTGTCTCCCGCAAGTTCACCCCCTGTGGTCAGGGTGTGCATTTCTAGGGTACAGGTACAGTGTACATGAGTTACAGTTACATGACTATGTCATTGCAAGATGGTTAAATACATGACACTATCTAAATAGAAGTTGGGAAATCATAAAACTGTAAAAGACTTTTGGGCAGCAAATGTGGTAACACAAAAAGGCCCCGTTTTAAACTTGAACAAATCAAAGCGTCTTTCAAAGTTTGTATCCACTCAGACAAAAACCAGTGCCTCAGTTTATGCTATAAGCCCATAATAATAATATAATTTTCACCACAACAGTGCTGGCCGTGATGTGGTCTGCTATCTCACGCTACATGGTCATGGATATGTGTGGCGATGGCCCACCTTCTCTCCACCGTGGCCTCGAGAGATTGTCTCAGAACCTCTTCCTCCGTTTTGCCATCACTACTTGTAAGTGGTGCTTCTCCATTCACCTCTTCACTGTGTTGTTGGCAATTTGGTCATCTACTGAAACTATTTCCCTCAATAAGTGAAATGTTCAGATCTGACATTTACTTGTCCAGAATGATTGAGGAACACTAGTCCCCAGTATTGGCCCACCTGTTCACTAACACAAATGAGCAGCAATTTTAGCACTAAAATCATGTTAATGAAGAGTAAGGACAAATTTTGCATCTTAACTCGACCATTTTCAGGTGGCGCAGCTTAACCTCATTTAGTGTTAATGCTGCCACTTTCTTTGCTATGTCCAATTTTTTGCCTAACATATTTTGAAAAATGTTATGCTTTGACTTTAATATCACTACTCTTTATTTTATATTTGTAAATGTTTTTCTTTGATTTAATACATTTAAAGATGAAATGAACAAATTTATCTTCAATTTAAAAAAAAGCGAACTTTCGAGATTCCATAGATTATAGTGCACCCATGTTTTGTTGGCTTGATTTGATGCCTGTATATTATGCTAAATATTCCTCAATCTTTCTGGACAAGTAAATGTTCACGTCACTTATTGATGGAAATAGTTTCAGTAGATGATCACATTGCCATTGTTTCAATGTGGAAAGGTAAGTGTCTGTGAAATTGGGCTGGAAAGGGAGAAATTGCTTCTTAGCACTATATAGCAAATGGTAGTTGTATGTCAGCCTCGAGGGAGATTCGGTAAATATGCAGAATAGTTGCAAAACAAAGGACTGGACGATGTGGAATGTTACAGTACTGCCATTCCCCTCTGAGACATAGGTTTCAATTCAGCTCAGGCTCAATATTTTTTCCCCTGTGAGGAAACTCCAAACATCTCAAAGACTGGTGTGGGAGAAATAGGTTTTGGTTCCTGGGGCACTGGCACCAGTACTAGGCTAAGAGGGAGCTGTTCTGTCGGAAGGGACTCCACTTGGAACGTGCTGGGGCTAGGGTCCTGGCGAACCGAATAACTAGGGCTGCAGAGAGAGCTTTAAACTAATTAGTGGCGGGGGGGAGGGTTCAGGTGAGCAGAAACCTAAAAGCTCAAAGAACAAGGTGAAGGCAATAGAGCAGGGTAGCATTAGGGGAAACGAAAACCAGAGCCTGACAGGAAGGGACAGAATCTATAAACATAAGGCCATAGCAGGAGAAAATGGTAAGAAAACACGTTTAAAAGCATGCAGCATTCGTAACAAATTAGATGAGCTGTCGGCACAGATAGTTACAATGGGTATGATCTGGTAGCCATAACAGAGACGTGGTTGCAAGGTGATCAAGACTGGGAACTAAACATTCAGGGGTGCTTGACAATTCGGAAGGACAGACAGAAAGGAAAAGAAGGTGGGGTAGCTCTGTTGATAAAAGATGGAATCACTGCAATAGTGAGAAACGATATTGGCTCAAATGATCAGGATGTTGAAACACTTTGAGTGGAGGTGAGGAATAATGGGAAAAAGTCACTGGTAGGTGTAGTCTATAGGCCCCCTAATAGTAGCAGCTCTGTTGGTCGGAGTATAAACCAATAAATAGTGGGGGCTTGTAAAAAGGGAATAGCAATAATCATGGGTGATTTTAACTTCCATATTGATTGGACAAATCAAATTGGTCTGGGTAGTCTTGAGGAAGAGTTCAGAGTGCATAAGGGAAGAGTTCCTTGAGCAGTAAGTAATGGAACCAACCAAGGGGCAGGCTATCTTAGATCTGGTCCTGTGTAATGAGACAGGATTAATAAACAATCTCCTAGTAAAGGATCCCCTTGGAATTAGTGATCATAGCATGGTTGAATTTCAAATTCAGATGGAGGGCGAGAAAGGTGGCTCTCAAACCAGCATACTAAGCTTAAATAAAGGAGACTATGAAGGCATGAGGGCAGAGTTGGCTAAAGTGGACTGGAAAATAGATTAAAGTGTAGGACGGTTGATGAACAGTGACATACATTTAAGGAGATATTTCATAACTCTCAAGAAAAATATATTCCAGTGAGGAGAAAAGGGTGTAAAAGAAAAGATGGCCATCCGTGGCTAACTAAAGAAATAAAGGACAGTATCCAATTAAAAACAAGGGCATACAAAGTGGCCAAAGTGGAGGACAGAAGATTGGGAAGCTTTTAAAAGCCAGCAAAGAATGACAAAAAAAATGATTAAGAAAGGGAAGATAGACTATGAAAGTAAACTAGCGTAAAACATAAAAACAGATAGCAAGAGTTTCTAAAGGTATGTAAAAAGGAAAAGGGTGGCTAAAGTAAATGTTGGTCCCTTAAGAGGACGAGACCGGGGAATTAGTAATGGGGAACATGGAGATGGCAGAAACTCTGAACAAATATTTTGTATCAGTCTTTAAGGTAGAGGACACTAAAAATATCCCAACAGTGGATAGTAAAGGGGCTATGGGGAGGAGAAACTTAACACAATCACTAAGGAGGTGGTACTCAGTAAGATAATGGGACTAAAGGCGGATAAATCCCTTGGACCTGATGGCTTGCATCCCAGGGTCTTAAGAGAAGTAGCGGAAGGGATAGAGGATGCATTGGTTGTAACTTACCAAAATTCCCTGGATTCTGGGGAGGTCCCAGCAGATTGGAAAGCTGCAAATGTTATGCTCCTATTTAAAAAAAAAAAAAGGAGGCAGACAAAAAGCAGGAAACTATAGACCAGTTAGCCTAACATCTGTGGTTGGGAAAATGTTGGAGTCTATTATTAAAGAGGCAGTAGCAGCACATTTGGAAAAGCATAATTCAGTCAGGCAGAGTCAGCATGGTTTTGTGAAGGGGAAGTCATGTTTGACATATTTGCTGGAATTCTTTGAGGATGTAACAAACAGGGTGGATAAAGGGGAACCAGTGGATGTGGTGTACTAAAGGCATTTGACAAGGTACCACATAAAAGGTTACTTCACAAGATAAAAGTTCACGGGGTTGGGGGTAATATATATTTGCACGGATAGAGGATTGTTTTCTGTTAGCCAGAGAGTCGGGATAAATGGTTCATTCTCTGGTTAGCAACCAGTAACTAGTGGGGTGCCGCAGGGATCAGTGTTGGGACCCCAACTATTTACGATCTATTTTAACGACTTGGATGAAAGAACCGAATGTAACGTAGCCAAGTTTGCTGTCGATACAAAGATGGGAGGAAAAGCAATGTGTGAGGAGAACACACTAAACCTGCAAAAGGACATAGCCAGGCTAAGTGGGTGGGCAAATATTTGGCAGATGGAGTATAATGTTGGAAAGTGTGAGGTTATGCACTTCGGCAGAAAAAATCAAAGAGCAAGTTATTATTTAAATGGAAAAAAAATTGCAAAGTGCTGTAGTACAGCGGGACCTGGGGGTCCTGGTGCATGAAACACAAAAGTTTAGTATGCAGGTACAGCAAGTGATCAGGAAGGCCAGTGCAATCTTGGCCCTTATTACAAAGGGGATGGAGTATAAAAACAGGGAAGTCTTGCTACAGTTATACAGGGTATTGATGAGGCCACACCTGGAAGGAATACTGCATACAGTCCTGGTTTCCATATTTAAGAAAGGATATACTTGCTTTGAGGTAGTTCAGAGAAGGTTCAGTTGGTTGATTCTGAAGATGAGGGGGTTGACTTCTGAGAAAAGTTTGAGTAGGTTCGGCCTCTACTCATTGGAATTCAGAAGAATGAGAGGTGATCTTATCGAAACGTATACGGTTATGAGGGTGCTTGACGAGGTGGATGCAGAGAGGATGTTTCCACTGATAGCGGGGACTAGAACTAGGGGACATAAATTTCAAATCAGAGGCTGCCCATTTAAAACTGAGATGAGGAGGAATTTCTTCTGAGGATTGTAAATCTGTGGAATTCGCTGCCTCAGAGAGCTGTGGAAGCTGGGTCATTGAATAAATTTAAGATAGAGATAGACAGTTTCTGAACTGATAAGGGAGTAAGGGATTATGGGGAACAGGCATGGAAGTGGACTTGAGTCCATGATCGGATCAGCCATGATCGTATTAAATGGCGGAGCAGGCTCGAGGGACCATATGGCCTATTCCTGCTCCTATTTCTTATGTTATCTCAACATCACTATTTGTTCTCTGCTGTTCTCCCCACTCACACATACAAACATATAGAAGCCAAATAAAACAATCCTGGCATCATCCTAGCTGAGATCAGCTAACTCAGCAGTGATCAGTGGAACACTTGGATCTTTCCTGGTCTGTGCAGCTCAGTACTACACCATGCACTGCATTTACCCATTGAGTTACCCTCGTATATAAGCTTCCGAGGACATTTTTCTAATGTTAAAGGTGCTATATAAATGCATGCTGTTGTTATTTCTAATATATATGCTACTGCAGACCCCAGTAAAAACCTAGCTGGGAGTGCCAGGCTTTTAACTTTAGTTTCTCAAAAGCACTGAGAAACCGTTTACTTTATTGGCTGTGGTTGAGCAAGCGATTCATCTGACATAACAAGTAGAAAAAATATGCGCGTGCTTTGGATTTTGTAATTCCAAAGAGGTATGCGACAGTGTGCTGTTACCATGCCAACATTTTTGTCATCTTCAGACACAAACAATGTGCTCAGGCAAATGAATTGGAAGAACCAGTTGCCATATTAGGCAATTAGATTATTAAATTAATTGGAAATTTCATAAATATGCAGTATTATTGCAATCAACTGTATTGGTAGACTTTACAGAATATATTATTTACCTAATATACAATATCGCTTCAGCATAATGACCTCTGATACTGCACATTATTTATTGTATCTTCCTTAATAGGAAACCCATATTAAGGGCTGGATTTTCAAGGAGTTTGCGACCATTTTAACGCTTGGGTAAAATGCTAAAATGAGTCTTTTGCCGCTAAACAAGGAAAAAGGATTTTAGCGCCAGGGTGGAACTTTCGGCTTTGTTTTTGCGGTGGCGTTAAAACAGAGCATCTGCCCGATGTGTTGAATGTTTGGATGACTTCAATCGTCATGCAACGCTGCGCTATCGCCCTGGATGGAACTTTCGAGCATAGCACCCGATTTAGCGTGCACTTGGGAACCTGTCAGCAAAAAGCGGTCGGACCCAGGGTGCACCTGGCTCTAACGACCAGGTGCGCCCTAATAACCATGAAAACTGAGGATTAATAAGTTTAATGATGTTTTGTAAGGATATAAAATTATTGAAGTAAATAAAAATCTAGAACTGTACAACAATGCTTATCTATTTTTCTGTAACTCCAAAACCTGAGTATATCCTTGGCATTTGAAAGGAATAGATAGTCACTTTATACCTTGCTTTAGTGACTAACGATATGTTGTTACATTTTCTGTTCTGAGCAAACTTTTTCTTGTATTTATGGATCACTCTGTCAAACAGATGTTGCTCACTGCATTGGCATTACTGAGCTATTTTCTTCTCTTCAAAGCTAATAATGGGTCACCACTGTCCTGTCTGAGATCAGCAAACTTCGCGCAGGCAAGTGGGTTAAGCCCGAGACCTTTATGATCTGCAGACCCATTTGTAATGTTCCATTTTCTTCATCTGGTGAAAGTGAGTGGAGGGGTAAGAAAAAGCACGGCCAAGTGCTTGTTCTCTCTAATCATGCATACGTGTGCAGTTTCTAGAAGGTTCACTGAACCATCTGTCATTATCTTGGGACGTAAGCCAATTATATGTTGGCCATTGCTGTCTTGACTAATTCAGTATCGAAAAGAATTCAGAGAAGAAGGCTGCGTTTATCATAGTGAAGTTAATAGTTTATAGTTTACAATTGGCAGTTTATGGTTCGTTGTACAGGACATTTAAGGACATTTTAAAAGATGGGCTATACTTTGTCAGCCATTATTCCTGGCTGCTATATTTATACATATTTATAAGGGCCGATTTTTTTTTTCCCGCTGGTGGAACTTTCGGCTCCAGTGCATAAAGCTCTTGTGCAACGCCGGAATTAGCAACGCTAATGCTCATTGCCATTTGGCAAAAGTTGCACACTCCAGTGCTAACGCGAACCCGACACTTACAAAAAAAAATCACGCAATTTGCGCCCGAAATCGCAAAAAGCCGAAAATCCAGCCCAAAGTGTCCTTATTGTAATGCACTATATCCTTTCTGAAGCCTCCTTTTTAAGAAGCTGCCAAAGACAGCTCAGTGAAAATTTAAGAACCCTTTTCTTGTCCCATCCCATTTTGTTCAAACTGACCCTGTAAGTTAGGAATGGTGAATGTAGTAAGAGCAATAGAACAAATAAAGCTGATGTTCTTTCATACTGGCACAGTTTCAACTTGTGTTTAATTGTTTTTGCTAATTTTCTCTTCTCCTCTGAAGGTGCTGATTCTTTCAGTGTATGATTTTATGGGTGCCAACAGCTCTCTGGTATGTTGTGTGAGAAGCTGGAGAATGTGTGTTTGCAGATTATTATAACAGAGTAATATACGTGGCTCCTCGTTTCAGTCTGCAGCAGAGTAAGGGAGAGAGAGCCGAGCAAAGTGGAAATGGGACAGAATAAACACCCAGACATAAAACTGTTTTGTAGATGATATGTGAAACAAAAAGAAGATATAATTTGAAAATGGTAATAGTCTCTCAATACTGTTGGGACAAACTGGTTAGCCAGGAGAGAGTTTAATGTTGTTTCCAATAGCCTGGGATTTCTGATCACATTTAGCCTGCTGTGATGTGGGAAGCCTACTTTTTATTTAGTAGCTCGCCCAACTGTAATATTGGCTGAAAAAAATTTAGATTATTGTTGGTATGACTTCCTGCAGCAGTGAAATTGGAATTGTCAGAAAATATATTCTAAGTGCTATAATTTTTTTTAAAAAACAACCAACTTGGCATTACATTTTTTTTCCCCTTGGGCAAAAATAAAATAATGATATATACTTGTCTAAAGTCAATCTACAGTGTGGCTGTCAAATGATTTGATATGCATTATTTAATATTTAACCAATATTGTAGTAAAATGCTGTTATTTTCTGCTAAGATGATACAATTCAAGGTTGTCTGTTTAATGTAGCATAACTATTACAATTGTGACGCAAAAGTATACGGAGAAAATCATTTATAAATCGGGTTTAGTTCGTACAACAGCCAGAAACAGCCTTTTCTTCAGAATGGCAGTGTTGCTTGCTGTGGCCTGGTTCATTTCACACTGCAACAGCTACTGTATCATTGTATTTGCTGAAGTGTATTTTTTTTACAATGCTGTTTTCAAATCTTTTATCTTGGATCATGTTTGCTTTTTATTCTGAGCTGGAGTACTTTCAGGAATATAATATTGACTGTATTGCTGGTTATGTTAGCCTTTATGTATGAACATAACTAGGAGCCTTGTATATCACTCTCTATCATGGTAACATTGTTTTTTTAATAATGAATATGTAGTGATGGCTAGTTTTGTTTGATTGGGGTAATTATGTAGATATTTCCTGCAGGAAAGTAGGATAATGCCCTTTTATATAGGTTACATTGTACATTGAAGAAGGAAGAGACTTGATGGACCGAGTCGATTTTTCTTTTCTGTTTTCTATATTCTGTTAATAGTTTCTCAGGCACATATCAATTCCATCTATGTTCTAATAGAGAATGGTTGGTTTACAGGAAGAGTTTTGATTGAAGTTTGTTGGTTTGTGAGACAATTATTCGGCAGTGCTGCAATCGTATCTGTTACTGGATTAATGGGCATAAATATTCTAAGCAAACCACGTAAAGTTCTAATGCCTAAGTAGCTGTTGCATAACCTTCATTTACTGTCACACGGGGCCCAAGTTTGCCCCCAGGGTTAGAACAGCGCATCTCCGTGTGGTGCGGCGACTTTTTAGAACAGAAACGGCGCCTATTATTTACCTTGGTAGAGTGCGCGTGCATGTGCAGTAGCTCCAGGCCCCTAAGGCTGTGTGGGAGGGGCCCGAAGCACCCTCCCCCCGCCGCCCCAGCCCTGGCCGAATGGGCTGCCAGGGCAAAGATCTGACTCGGGCCTCCCCCTCCCTCCCGTTTAGCTCCCGCTCTTGCTCCTCCCCCCTTCCGTTTAGCTCCCGTTTCCCCCCCCCCCCCGCCACGTCATTGGCGGCGGGGCTTGCCCGCTCGCCCGGCATGTTGCTGGAGGCGGCCCCGCCCAAAGTCTTCGGCAGCCCGGCCTAGCTTCTACGTCCTCGGCAGGGCCCGCCCGCCCCGCCCGAAGACTTCGGTGTGGCCCGTTCAGCCTCCCTCTCCCCCACTCTCTCTCTTTCCCCCCCTCCTCTTCCTCTTCCTCTTCCCTGTCCCCCTCTCTCCCTTCCCCCCCTCTCCCCCTCCTCTCCCTCTTCCCCCTCTCTCTCCCTTCCCCCCTCTCCCCCTCCTCTCCCTCTTCCCCCCTCTCCCTCTTCCCCCCCCTCCCCCCCCTCTCTCTTTCTCCTCCCCATCTCTCTCTCTCTCTCTTTCTCCCTCCCCATCTCTCTCTCTCTCCCCCCTCTCTCTCTCTCCCTCCCCCTCTCTCTCTCTCTCTCTCTCTCCCTCCCCCACTCTCTCTCTCTCTCTCTCTCTTTCCCCCCCTGCCCCCTCCCCCCCTCTCTCTCTCTCCCTCCCCCCTCTCTCTCTCTCTCTCTCTCTCTCTCTCTCTCTCTCTCTCTCTCTCTCTCTCTCCCTCCCTCCCCCCTCTCTCTCTCTCTCTCTCTCTCTCTCTCCCTCCCCCCTCTCTCTCCCCCCTCTCTCTCCCTCCCCCCCCTCTCTCTCTCTCTCTCTCTCCCTCCCCCCTCTTTCTCTCTCCCTCTCTCTTTCTCCCTCCCCCCTCTCTCTTTCTCCCTCCCCCCCTCTCTCTTTCTCCCTCCCCCCTCTCTCTTTCTCCCTCCCCCCTCTCTCTTTCTCCCTCCCCCCTCTCTCTTTCTCCCTCCCCCCTCTCTCTCTCTCTCTCTCCCTCCCCCCTCTCTCCTCACTACCCCTCCTCTCTCTCCCTCCCACCCCCTCTCTCCCTCTTTCTCTCCCCCCTCTCTCCTCCCCCTCTCTCCCTCTTCCCCCCCTCCCCTCTCTCCCTCTTTCCCCCCCTCTCTCCCTCTTTCCCCCCTCTCTCTCCCTCTTTCCCCCCTCTCTCTCCCTCTTTCCCCCCTCTCTCTCCCTCTTCTCCCCCCCTCTCTCTCCCTCTTCTCCCCCCCTCTCCCTCCCTCTTCCCCCCTCTCTCTCCCTCTTCTCCCCCCCTCTCTCTCCCTCTTCTCCCCCTCCTCTCTCTCCCTCTTCTCCCCCTCCTCTCTCTCCCTCTTCTCCCCCCCTCTCTCTCTCCCTCTTCCCCCCCTCTCTCTCCCTCTTCCCCCCCCCCCTCTCTCTCCCTCTTCCCCCCCCCCCCCTCTCTCTCCCTCTTCCCCCCCTCTCTCTCTCCCTCTTCCCCCCCCCCCTCTCTCTCCTTCTTCCCCCACCCTCTCTCTCCCTCTTCCCCCGCCCCCTCTCTCCCTCTTCACCCCCCCTCTCTCCCTCTTCCCCTCCTCTCTCTCCCTCTTCCCCTCCCCATCTCTTCCCCCCCCTCCCTCTTCCCCCCCTCTCCCACTTCACCCCCCTCTCTCCCTCTTCCCCCTTCTCTCTCCCTCCTTTTCCCCCCCCCCTCCTCTTTCCCTCCCTCCTCCTCCCCTCCTCTCCCTTCCCCCTCACCCTCCGAAACACAGAGAGACACTGGGATTGGGGTGGGGGGGGCGGGGCGGGGCGGGGCGGGCCCATCCCAGCATGCTGTTGGACGGCTCCCGGTGCTGCAGTCCATGAGTACAAACGTAATTTTTTTTTATTGTTTTAATTTTTAAGTTTTAATTTTTAATTTTTTATTTTATTGGTTGATTTATTGATTTATTTATTATGGATGATGGCTCTTTATTTGTAAAAGTGCAGTGTTTAATGTTTGTAAACCTCCCTTCTCCCCCCCCCCCCCTCCCCCATCTCTCGTTCTCTACGCCTGATTTATAATTGTAGGCAAGGTTTTTCTGAGCGTACAAAAATCTCCACTTACTCCATTCTAAGTTTGGAGTAAGTTTTCACTGCCTAAACTTGCAAAACAAGTGGAAGTGGCTGGATACGTCCCCTTTTGGGGAAAAAAAAAATCTGTTCCACAGTGAAACTGTTCTAACTCACTAGAACTGGAGCAAACTAAATGCCGAGAATTGCAATTTCTGAGATGTTCCATTCTAAACTAGTTGCTCCAAAAAAACAGGAGCAACTCAGGCCGAAACTTGAGCCCACAGTGTGTGCAGATTGAGGAGTTTAATGCAAACCACCAATTAGAAAGGAAATTATAGAATATTGTTGTCCACTGGATTAAAACTAATTTCTCGTGGTGTTTGTTAAAAACAATTGGATAAAGAGAATGTTTTTCTCGTCATGGAACGGTTTCCATTCCCAAGCAACTATATATTAATTTTGATTTCCGCTTCAGAATTTTGCAAACTTTGTACTTGGTTTTATTTGTGTTCATTTCAACAGTTGACTTGAGTTTCTTCTGTAAGGGAGTACAGAAATGGCAATTGCTCAGTATTATAAAAACATACACAAGCGGCCATGTTTTGTTACAGTGGTGCATTAGCTTGAAACAAGATTACTATAAACTGTACACTCTATGGGCCCAAATTTGGCCCTCCGTTTTTTTTTGGCGCACTTACCTGAGGTGCGCCGACTTTCTGCTCTCAAAACGGCGCTGACAATATATCGCCGTATTCTCCCCGTCCTAGTGCTTGGCTTGGTGTGTTAATCACAGTGGGAGGCGGAGCTAGGACCCTTCTCCTGAAAGAGTGCCAGCAGCTATCCGCATGCACAGTAGAACGTTCGCGCATGTGCAGTAGCTCCTCCCATGATGATGATGATGCGTGTCTGCAGCGTGGGACCCAACGCGTCCCGTCCCTATCCTGTGCCGAGTGGCCTGCCGCTGCTTTCCTGCGCTGAGGGGTACAAGAAACAGGTTGGTGCGGGCAGATTTTTGATCGGGGGAAGGAGGAAAGTTTCTTTACATGATTTAGAAAAATAACAAGCTGCTCGAATTAGAAAAGTTGTCCCTAGACTGTCTGCTGATATGAGCAGTAAGAAAGGCAGTCAGCACTATCAAAATTCAACTGCAAACCATATAATAAACTGCAGAAATTCAGATTTATGGATTTTAAAGCCAGCCTAAGCTGAGCGATTACATTTATGAAGAGAAATGGCCGAGTGTACATAATCTATATAAAGGTTACCTCGGACAGAACAGAGTGGCTTCACTGACAAGAATTCCTTGGATGTAAATTTAGCCTCAAGGATTGACTGTGCTTCAATATAACTTGATTTTCTGTTCTTGTACTGTGTATTTTGTTTTCCAATTTCACAGTACTGGTAGAATGATTAAAATAATGAAAGTAACAGATTGCACTAATAATTGATTCATAAATGGTTTTATGAAACTCTTTGTCTTCTGATATAAATAATATTTAAAAAATGCATTTTTATGAAGCTTTATATAGTGGAATGTGTAAGTTATGCAAAAGTTACAGTACAAGATCTGTATTAGTTGTTGTGAAGGTGTTTAGTGCTTTGCAAGGTTCTCTGTGTTTCCCTTCTTCCCCCACCCCCCACCCCTTCTCTGGCTACCTGCGCTGATTTCTTAACTCCCCGCATGGATTTTCTGTACGGCCTCAAGTGGCCACATACACTGGCCTAAGTTAGTTTGGAGCAACTGTTAGCTGTCCAAACTGTCTCAAATGGCCAAAACAGGCGTAGGTGGCTGATGACGCCCCCTTTTGAAAAAAAAACTAAATTTAAAAAAAAAAAATCCTAACTCACTTACACTGGCGCAAATTAAATGTGCAGAATGGGGCTGTTTAAGATACTCCAGAAAAGTCAAGTTGCTCCAAAAAAAACGGAGCAACTCCTGGGCAAATTTGGACCCTATAAACCAAGTTTTCTATAAATGTCTGTCTGCTTGCCTTCATTGGTAGCACTTTTTTCTGTGTCAGAAGGTTGTGGGTTGAAGTCCCATCCTGGAACCTGAGTATGCTATCTCGGCCAATGCTCCAGTGCAGAGTGAGACCGGGCTGAGCTATCATTCCCCCTCCCGCTAGGTGAAACTTTAAACCAGGGTTTTGTCTCGGGTGAATGTTAAACATTGCATGACAATATTGGAAGAAGAGCAGGGAATTCTTCCCATGTCACAGGTAACTCGCCTCCCTCAAACATTGCTACCTTGATGAATTTGTAGGATCTTGCTCTGCACAAAATCGCTGTCGTGTTTAGCTACATTAGCAATTTTACTTCAAAGTAATTCATTGTACGCAAGGCACTTTAAGATGCAGGTATTTCCAAGAGACTCGATTTCTTACTTCTAAAAAAAAAAAGAGAATTTTTAAATCCTTGTCCCACAATCTCTTTTTTTTTATACGTTCATGGGATGTGGGTCCTTGAGAAGATGGTGGTGAGCTGCCTTGAGCCACTGCAGTCCATGTGGTGAAAGTACTTTCACAGTGCTATTACGGAGGGAATTCCAGGGTTTTGGCGCAGCGACTATGAAGGAACGGCGATATATTTCCAAGTCAGGATGGTGTGTGGCTTGGAAGGGAATTTGCAGGTGATGGTGTTCCCATGCGCCTGCTGCCCTTGTCCTTCTAGGTGGTAGAGGTTGTGGGTTTGCGAGGTGCTGTTGAAGAAGCCTTGATGAGTTGCTGCAGTGTATCTTGTATATGGTACATATCCCGGCCATGGTGTGGTGGAGGGAGTGAATGTTTAAGGTGGTGGATGGGGTGCCAATAAAGAGGGCTCCTTTGTCCTGGATAGTGTCGAGTTTCTTGAGTGTTGTTGGAGATGCACTCGTCCAGACAAGTGGAGAGTATTCCATCACACTCCTGACTTGTGCCTTGGAGATGATGGAAAGGCTTTGGGGAGTTGGGAGGTGAGCAACTCGCAGCTTCTGGCCTGCTCTTGTAGCTACAGTATGTGGATGGTCCAGTTAAGTTTCTAGTCAATAGTGACCCTCAGTATGTTGATGGTGGGGGATTTGGCGGTGGTTAGACTCTCTCTTCTTGGAGCTGATCATTGTCTGGCACTTGTGTGGCATGAATGTTACTTGCCACTTATCAACCCAAGCCTGAATGTCGTCCAGGTGTTACTGCACATGGGCACGGACTGCTTCATTATCTGAGGAGTTGCGAATGGAACTGAACACTGCAATCATCATCGAACATCCCCACTTCTGACCTTATGATGAAGGAAAGTTCATTGATGAAGCAGCTGAAGATGGTTGGATCGAGGACACTGCCCTGAGGAACTCCTGCAGCGATGTTCTGGGGCTGTGGCGATTGCCTTCCAACAACCACAACCATCTTCCTTTGTGCTAGGTATGACTCCATCCAGTGGAGCGTTTTCCCCTGATTCTCATTGACTTCAATTTTACTAGGGCTCCTTGATGCCTGCCACATTCTGTCAAATACTGCCTTGATGTACATATTTTGTATAACTTAATATGTACCGAACTCTCTCAAATTTGGCAGATATATTTATCACTTTTTTGCATTACGGTGAAGCAATTTGCACTACACGGCACCTCAGAAGTGATAATATAATTCCAGAATTGGGACACTGTCTGCCCCCAGAACTCTCATGTACTTCATAAATTGAAAGAGTTGATTTGAATGTTTTGAATGTGTGGGCCCTCCTGCTTGCACTCTCAATACATTCAACATTTTCTGCTGCGAGTAGAACTCTATATGGTGACCCGCCCTCCTGTATGGCTCAGAAACGTGGACCAACTACAGCAGACACCTCAAAGCGCTGGAGTAGTACCAGTGCAGACACCTCAAAGCGCTGGAGTAGTACCAGTGCTGCCTCCGCAAGATCCTGCAAATCCACTGGGAGGATAGATGCAACAACAAAAGTGTTCTCGCTCAGGCCAACATCCCCAGCTTCGAAGCACTGACCACACTCGACCAGCTCCGTTGGGTGGGCCACATCGTTCGCATGCCCGATACAACACTCCCTAAGCAAGTACACTACTCAGAGGTCCGACACGACAAGCGAGCCCCAGGTGGGCAGAGGAAACGCTTCAAGGACACCCTCAAAGCCTCCTTGATAAAATGCAACATCCCTACTGGGAATCCCTGGCCCAAGACCGCCCTAAGTGGAGGAAGAGCATCTGGGAGGGCGCTGAGCACCTTGAGTCTCATCGCCGAGAGCATGTAGAAACCAAGTGCAGACAACGGAAGGAGCGTGCGGTAAACCAGACTCCCCACCCACCCTTTCCTTCAACCACTGTCTGCCCCACCCGTCAGAGACTGTAATTCCCGTATTGGACTGTACAGTCACCTGACAACTCACTTTTAGAATGGAAGCAAGTCTTCCTTGATTTCGAGGGACTGCCTATGATAATGATGATGAAATGGATGTGTTATGCTTGCACAGGTGCTCAGAGCTTTCTTGGCACCCAAAGTATGATTTCCAGCCAGAGGCCGTGGCAGTATAACATGCTAATTGTGCTGTGCAGCTATGTCTGAGATTGGTGGCAAGGTATAACTACAGCCTTAACCCTTTAAGCTTGGAACAAGAATTCTGTATAATGGGAGTAAATGAGCAATGGTTTGGTGCATTGGATTTGAATTCTGCATGGAATAGCTATGTATTTCACCCTTAACCAGTTGTAGGTTAATCTTCAAATGCTCAGTAAAATGGAATAATTTTAATTATTTAAAATATATTCCGTATCTGTGTATAAACATATCTAATGAAAATAAGATGCCTGTTACACTCTGCATTGTGCTTGATATGGATGTGTCATATATAGATGTGAAAAGTCAACTGTGACTTGTGCTGATATGTCAGCTCTTATTTAGATCATCTGTTCCTATCCAAGCACTGGCAAGTTAACTATCGTGAAGGCTCAGAGCTATGTTGTGGAAAATGCGATGCTCCTTAATAAAATATAGATTCCTTTTTTCCCCTCACTAACCAGCTATTAGGATCACCTGAATAGATCTCCCTGCGTACATTGAGAAATGATGAGAGCAGATGTGAAAGGTCAGAAAGCTATACATTTGAATAGAACTGAACTGGGGAAAAAAAAAAACTTTTTAAAATGCACACTAAGTCAGTCAACATGTGAAAGAGAAATATAAAAGCAAAATACTGCAGATGTTGGAATCTGAAATAGAAACAGAAAATGCTGGAAATCTCAGCGGGTCAGGTCGCATCTGTGGAGAGAGAAACAGAGTTAATAACGTTTCAGGTTGATGACGAAGGGTCATCGACCTGAAACATTAACTCTCTTTCTCCATAGTTGCTGCCTGACCACTGAGATTTCCAGCATTTTCTGAAAGAGAAATTTGGTTTAATACGTAATTGTCTGACGCAGATTTTGAGAAGACATCAACAATGTGCAAATTCAAACTCTGTACCTGCTTGCCTAGTATGTTGTGTCCAGCAGCACAGTCACTAATTTATCTAGTATGAATAAGTATAGGGATGCGAGTTCTCTTTTTTTTTGACCTCTGGGTTTGCTATACTTGGCTAGATATTGGACAAGTAAAGGCTTGCTCCTGGTTGTAGGGAGCAAAGGCTTGCTTATGGGGGTGGTCTGTGATTAATAGGTGTGTGTTGGGTTGTTTCAGCACAAGATAATTCTGTTTCCCAGATATGGAGTCAAGCCATTTAATTCAAACCGAAGCTTGGAGATGGAGATGGCTTTGAAACCCAGTGTAAGTGGCAGCTGTATCTGTTTAGGTGAACGCTGCTTTGAATCCCTTTAATCCTGGGAATTGAACAACGGAGTGACTGCTGTCAACGAACTGGAAGCTGCTACCAATGACCGGAAACTGCACAGAAGCATTCTGCACATAAATCTGTGGTGGTTTAAGTATGAATATTTAACAATATAGTCTTATTGCATGTGTAAAACTATGGAGCTGTGGGTCGGTTTAATAATGTATAATAATAACGCTTGTTGCTTTATACCATTTATAATCATTTTCTTCTCCTTTCCCTTCACATGGAACTTGCAAATTCGTTATTTACAAATAAATCTCTGCAACCCTCCCCCTGTGAAAATATCATACATTAATACTTAAAAGAAAAAAGAAAGCATTGCATTTATTTGGCGCCTTTCACAGCCACCAGATGTCTGAAAGCACTTTACAACCAATGAAGTACTTTTGGAGTGTAGTCCCTGTTCCCACCTTACAACAGTGACTGCACTCCAAAAGTACTTTATTGCACATCTTTCTTTTTCATTATATCTAGTATGCTTAAATATATAATAATGTGGGTTCTCTTTTTGACCTCTGGGCTTGCTATATTTGCCTAGACATTGGGCAAGTGAAGGCACACTCCTGGTTATAGAGAACAAAGGTGCACTTACTCTGAACCTGATGAAAATATCGAATGTCAAATCCCAAAAATGTAGCAGCTATAACTAGAAAATCATTCCAGTAATGACCAGTCTTCATGTTTTGTGACATGAATCTTTACCATGTGTTTTACCAATCATGTACAATTTATTTTTGTAGTGGCTGAATGTATGTAATTTACAAAGTGTGCAGCGAGGGCTGCTGGATGTTTGCAAGGCTTTAGCTCTTAAAGGAAGGCCTCTGAGAACACCACTTGCTCCCAGCACAAGGGGTTCGAGTTGCAGTCCCCCTTGTGCTGCAGCATAACATGGCAAAGGGGACAAGCTGTTCGCAGAGGGATGAGGTTGAGGAGCAGGAGGTGGAGGGAAAGGAGCAGGAGGAAGCCGAAGGAAGGCAACCCAGACAACCCCTTTCTGGCCGGGATATCCGGGATCGAATCATCCGCCTACGGTTCCAGTGAACACAACCCCAATTCCCCAATCCGCATTAGTCACACTTTACCTTCCCTGTGATACTGACCATCACAGCGTACTCTTAGCCACAATGCTGAACTAAAAGCCACCACAAAGCAAGTATTCCAATCCAAGTTTATGCATGTATCCATCCAATCAAAAAATCAACGAATCACCCTTGTGCATTCCTGTAGCGACTTTATTGCATGTGCCTTTGCCTATCCTAGTGCTCTTATGCAGTGGCTGCAACATGGCTCGTGGAAGGCTGCTGACTTTCATTGGGGAAGACTACAGGTGGTCTTGCAGGACAACCTCAAGGAGTTCTGGGTGTAGTAGGCCCGGCTTCGGACTGCACTAGCTTGGCATGGGCAGCAGCAGTCTGGGCTGGCTGGCTGGAATGTGAAATCAAATAACTGCTTCTCGTCCTCTTCCTCCTCTTTCCCTCCTCCTCCCACCCTCATTTTGCTTCTCCTTCTCCCACCTTCCTCTTTTCTTCCTCCTCCTCCCACCCCCAAGGTTGGGAACTCAGCATCCAGGGGGATTCAATATTCAGGAAGGACAGACAGGAAGGAAAAAGAGGTGGGGTGGCGTTACTGGTTAAAGAGGAGATTAACGCAATAGTAAGGAAGGACATTAGCGTGGATGATGTGGAATCTGTATGGGTAGAGCTGCGAAACACCAAAGGACAGAAAACGTTAGTGGGAGTTGTGTACAGACCACCAAACAGTAGTAGTGAGGTTGGGGACAGTATCAAACAGGAAATTAGGGACACGTGCAATAAAGGTACAGCAGTTATCATGGGTGACTTTAAACGACATATTGATTGGGCTAACCAAACTGGTAGCAATACTGTGGAGGAGGATTTCCTGGAGTGTATAAGGGATGGTTTTCTAGACCAATATGTCGAGGAACCAACTAGAGAGCAGGCCATCCTAGACTGGGTATTGTGTAATGAGAGAGGATTAATTAGCAATCTGGTCGTGCGAGGCCCCTTGGGGAAGAGTGACCATAATATGGTAGAATTCTTCATTAAGATGGAGAGTGACACAGTTAATTCAGAGACTAGGGTCCTGAACTTAAAGAAAGGTAACTTTGATGGTATGAGACGTGAATTGGCGAGGATAGACTGGCGAATGATATTTAAAGGGTTGGTGGAAAGACAATGGCAGACATTTAAAGATCACATGGATGAACGACAACAATTGTACATCCCTGTCTGGCATAAAAATAAAAAAGGGAAGATGGCTCAGCTGTGGCTAACAAGGGAAATTAGGGTTAGTGTTAAATCCAAGGAGGAGGCATATAAATTGGCCAGAATAAGCAGCAAACCTGAGGACTGGGAGAAATTTAGAATTTAGCAGAGAAGGACTAAGGGTTTAATTAGGAGGGGGAAAATAGAATATGAGAGTACACTTGCAGGGAACATAAAAACTGAGTGCAAAAGCTTCAATAGATCTGTGGAGAAAAAGGTTAGTGAAGATTAATGTAGGTCCCTTGCAGTCAGAATCAGGTGAATTCATAATGGGGGACAAGGAAATGGCAGACCAATTGAAGAAATACTTTAGTTCTGACTTCACTAAGGAAGACACGAATAACCTCCCGAAAATACAAGAGGACCGAGGGTCTGGCGAGAAGGGGGAATGGAGGGAAATCCTTATTAGTCAGGAAATGGTGTTGGGAAAATTGAAGGGACTGAAGGCTGATAAATCCCCAAGGCCTGATAGTCTGCAAACCAGCGTACTTAAGGAAGTGGCCCTAGAAATAGTTGATGCATTGGTGGTCATTTTCCAACATTCCATGGACTCGGGATCAGTTCCTATGGATTGGAGGGCAGCTAATGTAACCCCACTTTTTAAAAAAGGAGGGAGAGAGAAAACGGAATTATCGACCGGTTAGCCTGACATCGGTGGTGGGGAAACTGCTGGAATCAATTATTAAAGATGTAATAGTAGCGCATTTGGAAAGCATTGACAGAATCTGTCCAAGTCATCATGGATTTATGAAAGGGAAACATAGAAACATAGGGACCAAGTTTCCACACGTGCCTAGACCGGCGCAGTCCCGACCTGGACGCCCGTTTTTCGCGCCACGAAGTGCGCCTAAAAAAAATCCTCCGTATTCTCCACCTACCTGCAGGTCCTTTGGCCCTCGGCGCAGCCAGCACGAGCTGTGGGGGGGTGGAGCCAGGTCCCTGCGCTGAAAACAGTGCTGGGACCTCTGCACATGTGCGCTACAGTGGGCGCGCAAGTGCAGTAGCTCCAGGCGCCCGGAGCATGCAGCCCCGAGCCCTGGCCGAATGGCCTCACTGGGGCTGCGTGAATAAGGCTCCTCCCATGGCCAGCTCCTACTTCACCCCCCCCACCCCCGACCAGACCCGACACCCGCTCAACCCCCCTGCCCCTGCCTCCGGACCTGACCCGACCCCCCCCCCCCCCCCCCGCCGGACTGGACCCGACCCGCGCTCCTGCTCCCGCTCCCCCGACTGGACCCGACCCGACCCGCGCTCCTGCTCCCGCTCCCCCGACTGGACCCGACCCGACCCGCGCTCCTGCTCCCGCTCCCCCGACTGGACCCGACCCGACCCGCGCTCCTGCTCTCTTTCCCCCCCCCCCACCCGAGTGGACCCGACCCGCGCTCCTGCTCCCGCTCCCCCGACTGGACCCGACCCGACCCGCGCTCCTGCTCCCGCTCCCCAGACTGGACCCGACCCGACCCGCGCTCCTGCTCTCTTTCCCCCCCCCCACCCGAGTGGACCCGACCCGTGCTCCTGCTCCTGCTCCCCCGACTGGACCCGACCCGCGCTCCTGCTCCCCCACCCCCTGGACTGGACGCGACCCGCGCTCCTGCTCCCGCTCCCCCCCCCCCCCCCCCCCCCACCGACTGGACCCGACCCGCGCTCCTGCTCCACCCACCCCCCCCGCCTCGACTGGACCCGACCGGCCCCCCCCGACCCGACCCGCGCTCCTGTTCCCTATCTGCGCCTCCCCCCTCTGACTGTACCTGACCCGACCCGCGCTCCTGCTCCCGCTCTGGACCCGACCCGCGCTCCTGCTCCCGCTCCCCCGACTGGACCCAACCCGACCCGAGCTCCTGCTCCCGCTCCCCCGACTGGACCCAACCCGACCCGAGCTCCTGCTCTCTCTCTTTTTCCCCCCCCCCCCCCCCGAGTGGACCCGACCCGCGCTCCTGCTCCTGCTCCTGCTCTCCTGCTCCCCCGCCCCCCCCGACTGGACCCGACCCGCGCTCCTGCTCCCGCTCCCCCCCCCCCCCCCCGGACTGGATCCGACCTGACCTCCCCCTCCCCGACCTGACCTCCCCCTCCCCGACCTGACCTCTCCCTCCCCGACCTGACCTCCCCCTCCATCCCTCCCCCCCTCCCACCTCCCCCCCCCCGACCCGAACCGAACCGAACCTCCCCGACCCGATGCCACCTACCTGTAAATCTGGTGCTGGGGACGGGCCCTGCCCGAAGTCTCGGGCCGGCCCGTTCAGCCTTCGGTCCCGAAAGGCCTGCCTGAAGCACTTTCACACAGGTAGGAAGATGGTTTATTTAATCTTTTCTTTGCTTATCAATGTTTATTCAAGTTGGATTTATTTGTATAATATTTGTATAAGTATAAATAAGGATTTATTATAGAATTTAATGACTTCCCTTCCCCCCCCCTCCCCCCCCACCTCGTTCTGGACGCCTAATTTGTAACCTGCGCCTGATTTTTTAATGTGTAGAACAGGTTTTTTCAGTTCTACAAAAATCTTCACTTGCTCCATTCTAAGTTAGTTTGGAGTACGTTTTCACTGTGGAAACTTTGAAATCAGGCGTGAGTGGCCAGACACATCCCCTTTTGAAGAAAAAATTCTGTTCCAAAGTGGAACTGTTCTACCTGACTAGAACTGCAGAAAAAAAAATGTGGAGAATTGCGATTTCTAAGATAGTCCATTCTCCACCAGTTGCTCCTAAAAATCAGGCGCAAATCATGTGGAAACTTGGGCCCATAAAAACATAGAAAATAGGTGCAGGAGTAGGCCATTTGTCCCTTCGAGCCTGCACCGCCATTCAATGAGTTCATGGCTGGGCATGCAACTTCAGTACCCCATTCCTGCTTTCTCGCCATACCCCTTGATCCCCCTAGTAGTAAGGACTACATCTAACTCCTTTTTGAAGATATTTAGTGAATTGGCTTCAACAACTTTCTGTGGTAGAGAATTCCACAGGTTCACCACTCTCTGGGTGAAGAAGTTTCTCCTCATCTCGGTCCTAAATGGCTTACCCCTTATCCTTAGACTGTGACCCCTGGTTCTGGACTTCCCCAACATTGGGAACATTCTTCCTGCATCTAACCTGTCTAAACCCGTCAGAATTTTAAACGTTTCTATGAGATCCCCTCTCATTCTTCTGAACTCCAGTGAATACAAGCCCAGTTGATCCAGTCTTTCTTGATATGTCAGTCCCGCCATCCCGGGAATCAGTCTCACTGCAATTCCTCAATAGCAAGAATGTCCTTCCTCAAGTTAGGAGATCAAAACTGTACACAATAGTCCAGGTATGGCCTCACCAAGGCCCTGTGCAACTGTAGTAACACCTCCCTGCCCCTGTACTCAAATCCCCTCGCTATGAAGGCCAACATGCCATTTGCTTTCTTAACCACCTGCTGTACCGACATGCCAACCTTCAATGACTGATGTACCATGTCACCCAGGCCTTGTTGCACCTCCCCTTTTCCTAATCTGTCATCATTCAGATAATAGTCTGTGTGTCTGTTTTTACCTCACATTTATCCACATTATACTTCATCGGCTATGCATTTGCTCACTCTCCTAACCTATCCAAGTCACTCTGCAGCCTCATAGCATCCTCCTCGCAGCTCACACTGCCACCCAACTTAGTGTCATCCGCAAATTTGGAGATACTACATTTAATCACTTGCAGTACCCCACTAGTCACTGCCTACCATTCTGAAAAGTACCCATTTACTCCTACTCTTTGCTTCCTGTCTGACAACCAGTTCTCAATCCACGTCAGCACACTACCCCCAATCCCATGTGCTTTAACTTTGCACATTAATCTCTTGTGTGCGACCTTGTCGAAAGCCTTCTGAAAGTCCAAGTACACCACATCAACTGGTTCTCCCTTGTCCACTCGACTGGAAACATCCTCAAAAAATTCCAGAAGATTTGTCAAGCATGATTTCCCTTTCACAAATCCATGCTGACTTGGACCTATCATGTCACCTCTTTCCAAATGCGCTGCTATGACATCCTTAATAATTGATTCCATCATTTTACCCACTACCGATGTCAGGCTGACCGATCTATAATTCACTGTTTTTTCTCCCTCCTTTTTTAAAAAGTGGGGTTACATTGGCTACCATCCACTCAATAGAAATTGAACCAGAGTCTATGGAATGTTGGAAAATGACTGTCAATGCATCCGCTATTTCCAAGGCCACCACCTCCTTAAGTACTCTGGGATGCAGACCATCAGGCCCTGGGGATTTATCGGCCTTCAGTCCCATCAATTTCCCCAACACAATTTCCCAACTAATAAGGATTTCCCTCAGTTCCTCCTCCTTACTAGACCCTCTGACCCCTTTTTTATCCGGAAGGTTGTTTGTGTCCTCCTTAATGAATACCGAACCAAAGTACTTGTTCAATTGGTCTGCCATTTCTTTGTTCCCTGTTATGACTTCCCCTGATTCTGACTGCAGGGGACCTACGTTTGTCTTTATTAACCTTTTTCTCTTTACATATCTATAGAAGCTTTTGCAGTCCATTTTAATGTTCCCTGCAAGCTTCCTCTCGTACTCTATTTTCCCTGCCCAAATCAAACCCTTTGTCCTCCTCTGCTGAGTTCTAAATTTCTCCCAGTCCCTGAGTTCGCTGCTATTTCTGGCCAATTTGTATGCCACTTCCTTGGCTTTAATACTATCCCTGATTTCCCTTGATAGCCACGGCTGAGCCACCTTTCCTTTTTTATTTTTACGCCAGACAGGAATGTACAATTGTTGTAGTTCATTCATGCGGTCTCTAAATGTCTGCCATTGCCCATCCACTGTCAACCCCTTAAGTATCATTCACCAATCTATCCTAGCCAATTCACGCCTCATACCTTCAAAGTTACCCTTCTTTAAGTTCTGGATCATGGTCTCTGAATGAACTGTTTCATTCTCCATCCTAATGTAGAATTCCACCATGTTATGGTCACTGTTCCCCATCATGCTTGACAAATCTTCGAGAGTTTTTTGAGGATAGTAGAGTGGATAAGGGAGAACCAGAGGATGTGGTGTATTTAGACTTTCAAAAAGCTTTTGACAAGGTCCCACACAAAAGATTAATGTGCAAAATTAAGGCACATGGTATTGGGGGTAATGTATTGACGTGGATAGAGAAATAATTGGCAGATAGGAAGCCAAGAGTGGGAATAAACGGGTCCTTTTCAGAATGGCAGGCAATGACTAGTCGGGTGCCGCAGGGTTCAGTGCTGGGACCCCAGCTATTTGCAATATACATTAATGATTTAGACGAAGGAATTGAATGTAATATCTCCAAGTTTGCAGAGTGAGCTGTGGCAGTGTGAGCTAAGAGGCTGCAGGGTGACTTGGACAGGTTAGGTGAATGGGAAATGCATGGCAGGTGCAGTGTAATGTGGATAAATGTGAGGCAGATTATTATCTGAATGGTGACAGATTATTAAAAGGGGAGGTGCAACGAGACCTGGGTGTTATGATACATGAGTCATTGAAGGTAGAAATGCAGGTACAGCAGGCAGTAAAGAAAGCAAATGGCATGCTGGCCTTCATAGCGAGGGGATTTGAGTATAGGAGCAGGGACGTCTTGCTGCAGTTGTACAGGGCCTTGGTGAGACCACACCTTGAATATTGTGTGCAGTTTTGGTCTCCTAATCTGAGGAAGGACTTGCTTGCTATTGAGAGAGTGCAGCGAAGGTTCACCAGACTGATTCTTTTCCTCCTCCTCCTCCCACTCTCCTTTTTCCCTCCTCCTACTCCTTCTCCCTGCCTCATCCTCCAACAAGTTGGGCAGGCTGTATTTCTTGGGTGTTTCAAATGAGAAAGGCACAAGGCTAGGGTTGTAGTGAGGGGAGGGGGTAAAGCAAGAGGTGCATGCTTACACCATGTGCAGATTGTATATCAAAAGAGATTGTGGGATGTGAAAAGGAGGATAACGTATTGGGATACTGGCATTTTGTATATTTTCAGCCCCGCCACTGGCCACGGGGTCAGCCATGCGCCTGCCAAGAATGGCCAGCACTTTCAAGCGGGTGAGGTTATGTTAGCGAGCCAGTTCCCTGCTGGTTAAGGTCTGCTGGTGCCGGTTAGGCGCCATCTTTTCTTGCACGACAGAGGGGAGTGTGTCAGTGATGTGGTATAATGTGCTGGAGTGGAGTTAATCTGCAAGACAAGTGGGAAATTGTTCAACCTCTGTCCCCTCCAGTCCAGATCCAAGGTTGCTCCAACCTCTGTCATTGAATTACAATATGCAGACGACGTTTGCGTTTGTGCACTCTCGGAGGCCAAACTCCAAACCATCGCTGACACCTTTACTAAAGGGTTCGAGAGTCTGGGCCTCACATTAAACATCAGTCGGACACAGGTCCTCTATCAACCTGCCCCAGCCACACAGGATACTGCTCCCCGGTTATCAAGATCCACGATGAGACCTTGGACAATGTGGACCACTTCCCATCCCTTGGGAGCCTACTATCAACAATGCCAGACATCGATGACAAAATACAACACTGCCTTCGTGTGCCAGTGCAGCTTTCGGCTACCTGAGATAAAGAGTGTGCGACGACCAGGATCTTAAATGCGGCACCCTCATGGTCTACAGAGCAATAGTGATACCCACCCTCCAAATGCTTCAGAGACATGAACTATGCACATTAAGCAGCTCAAAGCACTGGAGCAGTACCAACAATGCTGCTTCCGCAAAATCCTGCAAATTTATTGGCAGGATAGGCGCACCAACATCAGCTCTTTCTCTCTCAGGCCAACTTCCCCAGCATCGAGACATTGAGCATGCTCGACTAGCTCCGGTGGGCGGGCCACATTGTCCGCATGCCTGATGCTCGACTCTCGAAATAAGCACTCCTACTCTGAGCTGCGTCACGGCAAGTGAGTCCCAGGAGTGCAGAGAAAATGCTTCAAGGACACTCTCAAAGCCTCCTTGGAAAAAAATGCAATATCAGCACCAACTCTTGGGAACCCCTGGCCCAAGACTGCTCAAAGTGGAGGAGGAGCATCCGAGAACTGACCAAACACTTCCAAGTCTCTTCTTCTGGAGCATGTGGAAGCCAAGCACCAAAAGCGGAAGGAGCGTACGACAAATCAAGCACCCCATCCACCTGTCCCTCCAACCACCGTCTGCCCCACCTGTGACAGAGACTGTAAATCCTGCATTGGTCTCATCAATCACCTTTGAACACATTTTAGTGTGGAAGCAAGTCATCCTCGACTCCGGGGGACTGCCTGAGAAGAAAATGAATGTGTTTGGATGATGTGGCTGTCATGGTTGAATAACTGACTGTGTTCAAGCTGTGAGATGTAGGTGGAAAGTTTGTAGCAGCTGTCAGTGTGTGAGGGATAGATGAAGCTAGGAATGTGAGGTGTGCCTGGTGTTTGGTAGGGTCGTAATGGCGAGTTGTGCATTGAGCAGTGTGTGAAGCTACTGGTGCAGTTGGTAGGAGATGGCTTTTGAAAATGCATTCACTGAACTTAACCACTTGTTTGACGTCATTAAACTTTCTGGGGCACTGGAGCCATGTCTAGTGGGCAACACTGGCAGTGAGCACCTTGGCAATCTGGTCCCACATCCTTCTTGCAGCGTTTCTGGAAGACCTCCTGGCCCCCTGTAGGTAGAGGACCTCTCTTGGAGTGTTCACTGCTGCACAAAGGCCAAAAGGCTGCGTCTGAGACCCAAAGGGGCCGAAATTGCCCCTCCCGATAAGGAATGGCTGCCGACTCTCTGTGGAGGGGCAGCCATTTTAGAAATTGCCATACCTCAGGAGCAGAGCGGTGTCCGGGACCACTCCGCCCGTTTTCCCGGCGTGCACGTGCCGATCTCTTTCCGACTGGCAGGAACCCACTCGCGAATTTGCCCCTTACCTGAAATTTCCCCGTGGGAGAGGTGTCGGTGCACTCTGTGAAATGGCGGCATGGCCGGCCTTAAAGGGGACGCCATGTTGTTTTTTTGGTTGGCCGTCTGCCAGAGTGGCCTGACAATTATGCCCCTGGGTTCAGCCGGGCCCTCAACAGGCAGCCTGACGCACCTTCTTGGGTGTCAGGCTGCTGGCCTGGCTGAAACCCTCTGGTGGCCCAGTGGACCTAACTAAAATATCTGCAGAGTTCGCAACGGCTCCCCTCTTTAACTGAAGGGGAGAGACGTAGTGACGCATCAGTGCGTGGCGCTGATGATTGATCGTTGCGGTAGACCCGCTGCGAAGTCACTTCCGCCCTGCACTCGACCAGAACACCGCATCACAGAGAAAAAAATAACAAAGTGCTGAATTTCTCCGGTATCTCCACCCCTTGGACTGGGACGGAGAAAAACTTTTTAAAATGGTAGGTGCGGCCCGATTTGGGCGGAGGGCAATTTCTACCGCTAGGTGCCCTTTCCCAGGCCCTGCACTGAAATCATGCAAAGTAGCAGACAGCACAAATTTTATATGCTGCCTGACCTGTCAACAGGCGAGGGCAAATCGCGCATCGCGATCCCTGCACCCGTTTTTGTGCTTAATCGAATTTCACCCCCTTACAGTACATTCCCCTGACCCCCTTGGCACCGATTTTAGGCAGTATAAATTATTTGTATTATAGTCATCATGTCATTTGTGCAGTACTTGTAAGATATAAAATTGGCATAAATTAAGTAGTTTAATTTTTCTAACCTGCGACATGCCCCTCTGTGTATCTGATTTATTTTATTTATTCGGTCCTTTGATGTGTTGCACATTGTAATTGTTTTTAGTTTTATTCAGGGCTGCTTTTTGATTCATAGCCCATCATGTAATTTGATTCAGTACTTTCTGGGCATTTTTGTCTGTGAGCAGATGGGCATTTGATGTGCTCTGTGGTGCCGTGCCTAAAAATCATTACACCATGGCTTTGCACAGAATAAGTCACCATGGGCTGTACTTTGCCAATTAAAAAAAAAAGTAAGTTGTAAATTTAGATGCAGTATTTTAGTTTTCCTTCTCTAACAATTGTTAATTAAATATATTGCCCGGTTTTTACAAACTGCTGATATAAGGGTTTGCCCTTTTTGTTCTGCATCTTTTATGCATCAGGCTGTTCTGTAGAATACAATGTAAAATTGCAACTTGATGTGTATGTGACGTGAGGGAAAGTTGTAATTAGTTTGTACTCCCATGAAATAAGTTTATCTTTGTTCTGCTTGTGGAAAGAATGGGCAAGGTGCAGATTTCACGTTCAATGCAGATCAAGTTTTATTACGGGAAAGACAACACCTTTGGTGCATGCAACCTGTAAACTACTGGTCGTAAGCCAATTGTGAAATGAAGAACTAGAGAGTGTTTTATAAGAGTTTACATTTAAACTATTCTCCACATTGTCGTGGAGGAAAAATAACGTACTGACCAAATTGACTTTTCAAAAAAATTCTTATGGCTCGGATTTGCGCTAAAAAAAGTAAAGCTATCTGCGCTCAATGTTATCAAAGAGTAAATCCAAAAGTAACTTCCGGTGGTGACACATGCATAGTTCAGTGCTGCAATCAGGAGGTCGATGTACAAGTTGCCCTGCTCCTCCAAAAGCTTCACTATAACAATATATCGCCGAGAGACTCAGTATTCAAATGCATGGAAGGGCGTGAAGTTGGGGTGATGGACACTAAACAAGTCAGAAAATTTAGGGCTTGTACCATTCAAATGTTAAGTGACTTTTTAATGGCGTGATATGTCTTAATTACTGCCAAATAACCTCTCTGGCACTGAAAGTAAACTTTTACAAGTGTGGAGTCATATTCCTCCATCTTAATTATTGTTGGAGATTTAAAAAAATAATTTAAATAATTTTTTTAACCTTTTCCTTCTGTCTCTCATCTCTCTCTTCAAACCCCTATTTCATTCCCTCTCTATTTTGCTTGCTGTAAAGATTTGGCATTGAATTAACTATTCTAATAGACACTTCATGGGTTAGACACTGTGGGGGGATTTTTACTGCAAAGAGCGAGTGGGTTTGGGCTGAAATTGACAGCACGTTGGGAGTGGCCTGTTCCAAATTTAAATATGTTAAGAGGTAATAACAGCTTTTTTTAACCAGGGGTTTTCAAGTCCTGATTTCAAGTACTGATTTCCTGGGCTGCCTGGACCTCACCAGTAAAAGCAAGGTGAGAGCACGACGTCAGTTGAGGGGATCGAACGAATGACAGATTTTTTAAAAATCCCATAAATACGGTGACCTTGCACCTGCTTCTTGCCTTTGCTCACAGCACTTATTCTGAGAGTTTGCTTTCAGTCCTTTGGAGGTGACTTTCATTGCATTGCAGATGACTTTTGCTACTTTGGAGGTTTGTACGTGTGATTCCCCACTTTCCATCTGTCATATATCAGATCAGCATGGGTGTCGCTTATGCTCTTTCACCTTGGATCTCAGATGAGGACCAAGATGAGCAGCAGCAGCAACACCCATGAGCAGAAGCAGCAGCAGCCTTTCCTTCACCGACCTGCCGCTCCACAGGAGAGAAGCGATGAGCACAGAGGTACAGCGCGCAGGAGGCAATATCCTCAACACAGGGTATATAGGCAGAGAATCAGCTTCCAGGACCTGTCTGAACAGCAGTGCCTCAGGAGGCTCAGTGCATCGCATCAAGTCATAGCAGATATTCGCAGCCTGCTGAAATAATACCTGCTGACAAATGGACCTGGTTGTCATGCTTTACCAGTGGCTGTCAAAGTGACCACCACTTTCAATTTCTTCACCTCTGGCTCCTTCCAGGGATCTGAAGGAGACATTGGCAGGATTTCATAGTTGGCTGCCCACAAATGCATCACACAGGTGACTGATGCCATGTTTGCCATGGCAGGCAATTATGTACATTTTGTCACCGATGAAGACCGTCAGAATGAGAGAGTGCTTGGGTTAGCGGCTCTGGCTGGCTTCCCACAGGTGCAGGATGTCATTGACTGCACACGTTGCAATCAAGGCACCCACAGATCACCCAGGAGTGTTTGTGAATCATAAGGTCTGCCACTCCATCAATGTGTAGTTCATCTGCAACTATAAAAAGATCATTATGCAGATTTGTGCATTCGTTCTGCGCCAGTCCACGCTCCCTGAGCTCTTCACACCTCTGAGCAGACTTGCCAGTTAGCTGCTTGGAAACCAGGGCTATCCACTTGAGATGTAGCTGATGACACAATGAGGCCCAAGAGCGCTACAATCAAAGCCATATGACGAGATGTATCATTGAGCAAGCAATTAGGATGCTGAAGATGTGCTTCTGCTGCCTTGACAGATGTGGAGGTGCCCTTTAGCCAGAGTCTCCAGAATGATCATGGTGTTCTGCACTCTGCACAACATAGTGCAGAAACAAGGTTTGGAGTTGCTACAACAACAACAACAACAACAACAACTTTTGAGGTGTAGTCACTGTTGTAATATAACTAAACATTAGATTTTAATCTAAATTGTGCGACTTAGTGTTTTCATAATTTTTTATAGTTTTTTCTGACGGGCATTATCTTCCCAAATGTCATCTTCATTAGGCAGTGTAAAATGTGAAGACATTCTGTAGCACTGAAAGATGCCAGACAGATATTGTGTGTTTTCCGTGGAGAATGTTGATTTGATCTCTCGTCTGCTCCCTCAAATGGATGTAAAAGATTCCCATGGCACTATTTCGAAGAAGAGCAGGGGAGTTATCCCCGGTGTCCTGGCCAATATTTATCCCTCAAACAACATAACAAAAAAACAGATTATGTGGTCGTCATCAGATTGCTGTTTGTGGGTGCTTGCTTGTGCACAAATTGGCTGCTGCGTTCCCCACATTACAATGGCGACTACACTCCAAAAGTACTTTATTGGCTGTAAAAAAAAAAATATAGGTGGGAAAGCAAGTTGTGGGGAGGACGCAAAGAATCTACATAGGGATATAGATAGATGCAATGAGTGGCCCAAAATTTGGCAGAGGAACTATAATGTGGGAAAATGTGAGATTATCCACTTTGGTAGGAAAAATAAAAAAGCGAATTATTATTTAAATGGGGAGCGATTACAAAATGCTGTAGTACAGAGGGATCTGGGGGTCCTTGTACATGAAATGCAAAAAGTTAGCATGCAGGTGTACAGTAAGTAATCAGGAAGACAAATGGAATGTTGGCCTTTATTGCAAGGGGGATAGAGTATAAAAGTAGGGAAGTTCTGCTCCAACTGTACAGGGTATTGGTAAGACCACACCTAGAGTACTGCGTACAGTTTTGGTCTCCGTACTTAAGGAAGGATATACTTGCATTGGAGGCAGTTCAGAGAAGGTTCACGAGGTTAATTCCTGAGATGAAGAGGTTGTCATATGAAGAAAGGTTGGGCCTATACTCATTGGATTTTAGAAGAATGAGAAGTGATCTTATTGAAATGTACAAGATTCTGAGAGAGCTTGTCAGGGTAGATGCAGAGAGGATGTTTCTCCTTATGGTGGAACCTAGAACTAGGGGGCATAGTTTCAGAATACGCCGTCGCCCATTTAAAACAGAAATGAGAAGGCATTTCTTCTGAGTTGTGAATCTTTGTAATTCTCTACCCGAGGGAGCTGTGGAGGCTGGATCATTGAATATATTTAAGGTGGAGATGGACAGATTTTTGAATGAAAAGGGAGTCGGGTTATGGGGAGCAGCAGGGAAGTGGAGTTGAGGCCAGGATCACATCAGCCATGATTTTATTGAATGGCGGAGCAGGCTCGAGGGGCCAAATGGCCTACTCCTGCTCCTATTTATGTTATGTTCTAAAGCGCTTTGAGACGTCCAGTGCTCGTGAAAACTGTTTTAATTGAAGCTTGGGCTCTGCAGTAATTTTTATGACCAATTAATTGGGCAATGTATGTGCGTTAAAAAGTAAGCTGGAGGATAATTTCAATCTCCTACCAGAAGAATTTTATGACGATCCAGAATTTTTTTCTGGTTATTTTTTCTGGTGCTTGTCCCCACATTACCAGACTTACTGAATTTAATTTCACAAATGGGATTTGAGACCTCTGGGTTGCTAGTCTAGTACCATAATCATTAGAACAAAAAAGCAAAAAAACTGCAGATGCTGGAAATCTCAAACAAAAACAGAAAATGCTGGAAACACTCAATGCTGAAGGCACCATCTGTGGAGAGAACAGAGGAATTAACATTTTTGGTGTGAACCTTTTTGTGTAGCATGGCTTTAATTTGATTTGATGCAGAACTGATGTACTTATTCCAGCAAACAAGTGTTCACATACTCTGCAACATTCATCTTTGTATTGACCAGACAGACAGGTGGTTGTGTTGATCTTTTCCAGAAACTATGAAGTTCTGGGAGGGATATTAGTCATAATGGGGATACAACATCAGTGCTGCCTAGAGTATATCTAGTTGACAGTGTCAATTAACCTTCAAACTTCTCTCTTTGCATGTGTTGCTTGAGTTTGTTCCCTGACGTATCAAATGACATCCCAGATGACTACATATACCAAATCTTGGCAAATGTCTTTTTCACAGATTGTCAACTGCTGTACTTTTTTGTGGATGTTGGAAAATTGCATACGGAAACTTTGTGATCTATAATGAAAAGTAAGGTCATTGAATGAAGTCAAATAAATGGCTAATTTTTAGAGTACTGTGTATGCATGAATATGCCCCACCATCATTATGTCACAAATGTGTATAGAAATGTCTATTTTGTAATGACTACTTGTGTCTAATTGAGCACCTAGTTTTTCACACTGCTTTGCTTAATTTAATTTTACTTAAAAAAAAACAATCCTGTCACATCGCACACATTTCATGGTTTGGTGAAAATCTGTTGAGATAAGTTGCTCGTGAATTATTTACTCTCTGATGTATTTATGTTAATCAGGTCAGAGCTGTGATAGTGCAATGATTGCATTAAGCTGGAGTTTATTGTAATTTGTTGATGCTTACCTAACTTATTGGGTAGGAATTGCTGAAAAGAGAATGGCGTGCGAACGATGCACACCGTTGTTAATTTGCAAGTTGGTCAGCAACTTGAGGCGAGGAAGAGAACCCCCATAAATTTCACATTGCCACAAGCTGCTGGACGATTTGCGTGCTCCACTGCTGATTTCATGAAAATGGTATCTCGCTCCCCGTGAGTTACACATTATTTGCCATTAAACTCGCCACTGAAGGTAAAGTCTAGTAATTAACAACCCAAGTACCTTTTAATGACATGATCATTGTTGTTGACTGCCATTCAACCTCTTTTGCCCAGAAAGTGAACAATTAAAAGTTTAAAATCTCATTCTTTCAGGCTGTGAATTATTGTTGGGAGATTTTAAAAATATAATTTTTAATTATAATTTTCTTTTCCTTTTTGCTTATTTTCTTCTCTCTCCTATTCAAATCTTTCTTATCCTCTTTATTTCTCTTTCTGTACCTGATTTAACATTGAATTCCCTCACTCTAATTCACCCTCCTTCTCCATGCTGTTTATTTCTCAATCCTTAAATCTTACTGGCTAAGGAAATACACTGGTCCCATTGTTCACTAATGTTCCAGATGCCTTGTTGCCCTCACCATGCTGTCATCAGCTCGCATTTCCAACAACTTACAGGGCAAAAAAATAATGTGCTGAAGAATGCAGGCTAACCAGGAGCACCACAAGATGCCTGCTTCAACAAATTTAAGACCCTTTCAGCCCATTAAAAATATATAAATGATCGCAACATTCCAAAGGTATTGCATCTGTAGGTGGTACTGTGAGCATAACTTCAGTGACCAGGCCACCTGAAACAACAATGAAACACCAACCTTTGGAATCCTGCACAAGGATACAGGTTTTTTTTGAAGAAAAGGTTTTCAGAAAACAATGTCACAGTTGTAAATGCAAGGAAATGTGGAGTGCGCATTTTGAAAACCACGAACAAGATTGACCATGAAAATGAATACAGATATGACACTTGCGGTTCGCTGTGGCATGGTGAACTCAAACTGTGCCGGAACACCAAATCGCCTCTATGGTAAAATTATTTGTGAAACAAACATTGCACAACCTTTCCTGCGCCCCTCCAGCCCCACCCCACCACTGAATGGGAAAACCACCAAAATCATTTTCCACTCACTGACTGGAATTCCCAACCCTCGTCCCTGCTGAAAGCCTTCCAATGAGAGACAGTTATGCACCAGCCCCTCACCCCCTCCCCAACAGAATGGAATACCACCACTATATTTCTCTGCTGCTGTTTGGGGAAGTGAAAAAATAGATTTGTCTTTTCCATCGCCATAAACAACGTTGCATACCTCTGCTGGATTACCACTTAAATTACAATTCAAATTTACGTCCCTTTATCCTACTCTCTCTAATGAAAATATAATAATCCAGGTTTCCTTTTCATATTCCTTAACTATCTTGTAAACCTCTGAGATTACCTCTCAGATGTCTCCTTTCCGGGGGTGCAAAGCATAAGTTTCTCCAGTCTTTCCTCTTATCTCAGATCTTTGGCATAAGGGATTAGCTTCCTGGGTAGTCTATGCTGTAACTCCGCACTTGAATGATTCCTATGAAAGGACTAAAAGTCTTGTCTATCCTTTGTTGCTGACTCAAGAGTGCTTTCAAAAAAATGACCTGAGGTGCTTCATAGATATGCATAGCCAGGAAAGGAAACATTGGGAAAGGTGACCAAAATATTGGTTGAAGGGATGGATTTGTGAATGTGTTTAAAGGAGGATATAAGTGAATAGGCAGAGTGACTTATTGGAAATAGGACCCAGGCAGTTGAAGGCTCTGCTACCAATAAGAGGGTGAAGAGAGCGCGGTGCATAAGAGGCCAGAGGCAAAGCGATTGAAGAGATATAGGGGAGGCCAAGGACTGATTTAAAGATGAAGGCAAGGATTTTAAACTTGAGGCATTGGCGGACAGGAGCCAGTGTAGGTCAGCAAGGATTTGGTAATGGACAAATGGGACATGTGCTGGAGATGATACCTGCAGCAGAGTTTTGGACAAGTTGGAGTTAGTGAAGAGCGGATGATGAGAGACCAGCAGAGACTCCTAAGTGAAGCTTAGTGGCATTAGTTTAAATTGTATAGGGTTGCTGTTCAGACACAGCCGAGGGTGATGAAATCAAGTTGTATATGAAACTGATTTTAAGCGAGGTTAAAAGGTCAACATGAGATAAATCATGTCTTCAATAAATGTTGTCATCTAGTTAGGGAGTTTTGTGGGTGTTTTCAGCTTCTCGAAGCATAAAATAGCCTTCACTATAAAAGCTGATCGTCACCTGATTAATGGGGTCAAATTTGCCCGGGAGTTGCTCCATTTTTTTTTTGGAGTAACTTCATTTTTCTGGAGTATCTTAAAAATCCCCATTTTGTACATTCAATTTGCGCCAGTGTAAGTGAGTTAGTGAGGATTTTTTTAGTTTCGTTTTTTTTTCAAAAGGGAGCGTTACCAGCCACCTATGCCCATTTTGGCCACTTTGGACAGCTAATAGTTGCTCCAAACTAACTTAGGTCAGGGTACATGGCCACTTGTGGCTACACAGAAAATCCTTGCAGAGAGTTAAGAAATCAGCGCAGGTAGGTACATCAGAGGCCAGCAGAACTTAATGACTTGACTAAAGAATGTGAATAGGATCAAACAGCTATACAGGACATCATATGACAAACTTCACAAAGTTAATTTATTATACAACAGAAGCATTCATGGAAGTTTAAACTACAAAAATAAAAGAAGTAAAGAGACAAAACATATTTACATAATTTTTCCAAAATATTCAATTAAATAGAAGTACTTCCTGCTCATAATTCTTATTTTCTTATGTTCTCCCAGTCGCTTAAGCTCACCCACCATCATAGAAATATTTTATACCATATAGCCAGGAAATTTACTTTGTTTTATGCATTTAAATATTTTGAAAATTCAAGCAAAATTATTCCACCAAATCTAATGTTCAAGAATTGATTATGACGTATTTGAAAGTGTTTTCTATTAACTTGGTTAGGAAAATATTTTCATCATCAGGAAAGTCTTGAGTAAGCTCATTAAAGTTACTGGCTACACAGTTATCGCCGCCCTTGCTTGGGCCCTGCACCAACCTGCTTGTTGTGGCCTTCTAGCCCGGGAAGGCAGCGGGCTGGCCTGTGAAGCAAGCCACTCGGCCCGGGATAGGGGCGGGACACATCGGGTCCCACGCTGCAGCACACACAGAGACTGGGGGCAGGAGTTACTACGCATGCGCGCACACTCCAACGCGCATATGCAGAGCTGCCGGCACTGTTTCTGGCGCAGGGCCCTAGCTCCGCCCCACAATCGACTGGCCATGCTGCGCCAAGCCGCGGGAGAGGCAACACAGTGGCCAGAATCGGGGGAGATTTTTTTTGGCACCGTTTTCAGCCCATAAAGTCGCCGCATCTCTGGTGAGTGTGCCGAAAAAAGGGTGCGCCAAATTTGAGCCCATTGATTCTAACTACAGCAGGCACATACTGAAATCAATACAAAATATGCTTATTGTCATGTTTGTAACCTTCACATAACTGTAACCAATATGTAACAACACTGTACACAACTGTGAAATACACATCTTGACCACGGGGTGAACTTGTGGGAGACACTCCTCACCTGGTCAGCCAGGTACTTAAAGGGAGGTTCCACGCAGGCTCAGCACTCCTTGGTCCTGGGAATAAAGGTGCAGGTCATGAGTGACCTTGTCTGCAGTATATGCCTCGTGTGACTTTATAATACAGTGCAGAGACACTACATTTGGCGATGGGAAACGGGAATCAACGACTCACAAGAATGGCCACCGGTAGCACAGATGAAAGGTACTGTGTTGGTGAGGACTGGGATGATTTCGTTGAGAGGCTCCAGCAGAGCTTTGTCACGCAGGACTGGCTGGGAGAGGCAGCAGCCGACAAGCGAAGGGCGCACCTACTGACCATTTGTGGGCCTAAGACGTACGCGCTGATGAAAGATCTGCTCGCACCTGAAAAACTGGCGGACAAAACCTTTGAGGAGCTCAGTAAACTGAACAGTGAGCACCTCAAACCGGCGAGCAGCGTACACATGGCCCGACACCGATTCTATTCACACAGACGTCGGGAAGGACAAAGCATACCAGACTTCGTTGTGGACCTTCGCTGTTTGGCCAGCCTCTAAGTTCACAGATGCCTGCAGGGGGGAGATGTTAAGGGATTTCTTCATTGAGGGCATTGGTCGTGCCGGGATTTTCAAGAAGCTTATTGAGACCAAGGACTTGACTTTGGAAAGGGCAGCTTTGATAGCTCAGACCACCTTGGCAGGGGAAGAGGGAACCAAGATAATTTACGCATGCAGCCCTGGTTTCAACATGGCGATGAACTAGGGAGTTAATGTTGTAAAAGCGATACAGAACCCCGCAGGCAGGCAAGGGCAATTTAACACCGCCCAGGCAGCAACAGATTCCAGGGTGGGACAGCAATAGAGACAATGGCAGGAGGATCATCAATTCACACCATCACAAGGGACAATGCGTCCCGGGATGGGACCATTGACACACAGCAACAGCGTGATCAGGAGTAATCAGAGAGGAATGTCTGGTAACAGTCCCTTTGTCCACAATAATCTCAGCTCATGCTGGAGATGCGGGGGCAGACACAATGCGAAAACCTGCAGGGTTCAACAATTTATCTGCAGAAACTGCCATTTCAAGGGACATTTGGCCAGAATGTGCAGAAAACCCGTAGCGAGGTTAGTTTATGAGGCAGAGGAACCAGATGAAGAGTCTGCAAGGCAGTTGGATGCTTGGGGCAGCCACTTACGCTGAAGTCCAGTGGGTTCACGTGGCAGACATCCACAGCTCATACACTAAAACGCCGCCTATGATGATGAAAGTTCAATTAAATGGCATCCCGTTACGCATGGAGCTGGACACAGGAGCTAGCCAGTCACTTATAAGTGTCCAACAATTCGAAAGACTATGGCCACTCAAAGCTAGCAGACCCAAACTGGAACGCATTGAGACGCAATTACGAATGTACACCAAAGAGATCATCCCAGTACTCGGCAGTGCAAATTTGGTGGTCACACATAATGGATCAGAGAACCGGCTGCCACTCTGGATTGTCCCGGGGAATGGTCCCACGCTTTTGGGGAGGAGCTGGCTAGCTGAGATGAACTGGAAATGGGGGGATGTGCACGCCATTTCATCTGTGGAGCGAAGTTCATGCTCACAGGTCCTACAGAAATTCGAATCACTATTTCAATCTGGGGTCGGGACTTTCAAGGGCACTAAAGTAGTGATACGCATCACCCCGGACGCCCGACCAGTGCACCACAAAGCCAGAGCCGTGCCGTATATGGTGCGTCAGAAAATTGAGAGTGAGTTGGACAGGCTGCTAAGAGAGGGCATAATATCGCCTGTTGAATTCAGTGACTGGGCAAGCCCCATCGTCCCTGTCCTTAAAGCGGATGGCTCGGTCAGGATTTGTGACGACTACAAGGCCACCATCAACCGAGTGTCACAACAGGACCAATACCCGCTTCCGAGAGCGGAGGACCTTTTTGCCACGCTGGCAGGTGGCAAGCTGTTCACCAAGTTGGACCTCACTTCAGCCTACATGACCCAGGAACTGGCCAAAGAATCCAAGCTACTAACCACCATCACTACGCACAAGGGGCTATTTGTTTACAACAGGTGTCCGTTTGGCATTCGTTCAGTGGCCGCTATCTTCCAGAGGAACATGGAAACTTGCTTAAATCCATTCCTGGCACAATCGTATTCCAAGATGACATCATAATCACGGGTCGAGACACCGAGGAACACCTCCACAACCTGGAGGAGGTGCTACGCCGACTGGACAGAGTAGGCTTGCGACTAAAGAAGCCCAAGTGCGTGTTTTTGGCCCCAGAGGTCGAGTTTTTGGGCAGGAGGGTTGCCGCAGACGGGATCCGGCCTACCGAATCCAAAACTGAGGCGATTCGTCGTGCGCCCCAGCCCGGCAACATATCGGAGTTGCGGTCATTCCTGGGACTCTTAAAACAACTTTGGGAACTTTCTGCCGAACTTAAGTACATTGTTGGAGCCACTACACATGCTCTTGCGGAAGGGTTGCGAATGGTTTTGGGGGGGACTGTTAAGAACGGGCTTTCAATCGGGCGTGGAACCTGCTTTCTTCTAATAAGCTGTTGACCTTGTACAACCCCTGTAAGAAACTGGTTTTAACGTGTGATGCATCATTCTATGGGGTTGGGTGTGTGTTGCAGCAGAGTACTGATGGCCAAATTCAACCTGTGTCCTATGCCTCCAGGTCACACTCCCAGGCAGAACGTGGATATGGGATGGTTGAAAAGGAAGCACTCGCATGTGTCGATGGGGTAAAAAAGATGCACCAGTATCTTTTTTGGCAGAAGGTTCGAGTTAGAAACGGACCACAAGCTGTTAACATCCCTGTTGTCCGACAGCAAACCTGTCAATGCCAATGCGTCAGCTCGCATACAGCGATGGGCTCTCACGCTGGCTGCGTATGAATACACCATACGGCACAGGCCAGGCACCGAAAATTGTGCTGCTGCGCTCAGCAGGCTCCCACTGGTGACCACTGAGGGGGCGTCGGAGCAAAGCGTGGAGATGGTTATGGTCATTGAGGCTTTCGACACCGCTGGCTCCCCCATCACAGCCCACCAGATCAAAATCTGGACCAACAGAGATCCCCTACTATCACTGATAAAGAAATATTTCCTGACTGGGGATTGGGCGCCCGCACATGGAGCGTGCCCCGAGGAGGTCAGACCGTTTCACAGACGGATGGACGAGCTCTCCATCCAAGCCGACTGCCTACTATGGGGCAGCTAGGTAGTCATGCCCCAGAAAGGAAGGGAAGCTTTCATCAGGGAACTCCACTGCGAGCACCCAGGCATCGTGCTAATGAAGGCCATTGCCCGGTGACATGTATGGTGGCCGGGAATTGACTCGGACCTGGAACACTGTTTGCAGGTGCATGACATGTGCTCAGCTGGGAAATGCCTCTTGCTGAGCCCCCTCAGCCCGTGGCCCTTGCCCACCAAGTCATGGTCACGCATTCATGTAGACTACGTGGGCCCGTTTATGGGAAAAATTTTCCTGATTGTTGTCGATGCATACTCAAAATGGATCGAGCGCATCGTATTGAATTCATGCATGACATCCGCCACTGTGGAGAGTCTGCGCATGGTATTTGCGACCCACGGCTTGCCAGACATCCTAGTTAGCGACAATGGCCTGTGCTTTACTAGCTATGAATTCCAGGAGTTTATGTCGGGTAATGGTATCAAACACGTCAGGACAGCGCCGTTCAAGCCGGCTTCCAATGGCCAGGCAGAACGTGCGGTTCAAATCATAAAACAGGGCATGCTCCGGATTCAAGGACCCTCTCTTCAGTACCGCCTATCATGCCTCCTGCTGGCCTATAGGTCCCGCCCGCATTCGCTCACGGGAGTCCCGCCCGCAGAACTACTCATGAAACGCTCGCTTAAAACGCGGCTGTCCCTCATTCCTCCTGCTCTGTCGGACATTGTTGAGGACAAGCGCCAGTCCCAAATCGAGTGCCATGATTGCAACTCAGTGGGGAGATGCATAGAAATCAATGACCCTGTATTTGTTCTCAATCATGCATTGGGACCCAAGTGGCTTGAGGGCACTGTAATAGGCAAAGAGGGGAATAGGGTCATAGTGGTCAGACTAAACAATGGGCAGATATGCCGCAAACATCTGGACCAGGTAAAGAAAAGGTTCAGCATGGACACTGAGGGACCTGAAATAGACCATGGGATGTCAACCACACCACTGCCAGTGAACGAGCAACAAGGACATTCAACAGCATGCACAGTCCCTGCGGCCAGCCCGGACAGGCCGGAACCAACTCAGGCCACAGAGACACATGCCACGGTTCAACCACCAGAGCCACAACTGTGGCGCTCCACGAGAGAGCGTCGACCGCCTGAAAGACTCAATCTTTGACCCAAAGACATTAGGGGGGAAGTGATGTCATGTTTGTAACCTTCACATAACTGTAACCAATATGTAACAACACTGTATACTGTATACAACTGTGAAATACACACCTTGACCACAGGGGGTGAACTTGTGGGAGACAGCCAGGTACTTAAAGGGAAGTTTCACGCAGGCTCAGCACTCCTTGGTCCAGGGAATAAAGGTGACCTTGTCTGCAGTATATACCTCGTGTGACTTTATAATACAGTGCAGAGACACTACACTTATAATGCACCAGATAACAGCAGTACAAAGGTAATATTGCATTGTTGGAAGTCTTGTCCTTCAGGTGTTAAGCTCAAGACCCTGTCTGCCTGTTGAGGTAGACGTTAAAGATTGTGCTGCACTATTTTGAAGAAGCACAGGGAGTTCTCTCCATTGTGCCCAGAAGCTACCTGAAAAGGCCCATCACCACCTTTTCAGAGCAACACCTTCTTCTTAGGCAGTCCCCCAGAGTCGAGGATGACTTGCTTCTACACTAAAATGAGTTCTAAGGTGACTGATGAGACCACTGCAGGATTTACAGTCTCTGTCACAGGTGGGGCAGATGGTGGTTGGAGGGACAGGTGGGTGGGGTGCTTGATTTGTCGCACGCTCCTTCCACTGTTTGTACTTGGCTTTCGCTAGCTTCTGATGATGAGACTCTAAGCGCCTTCTCGGATGCTTCTCCTCCACTTTGAGCGACTTTAGGCCAGGGATTCCCAAGAGTTGGTGGGGACGTTGCATTTTTTCAGGGAGGCTTTGAGGGTGTCCTTGAAGCGTTTTCTCTGTCCTTCTGGGACTCGCTTGCCGTGACTTAGCTCAGATTGGAGTGTTTGATTTGGGAGTCTAGTATCGGGCATGCAGACAAAGTGCCTGTCTGTCGAAGCTGATCGAGCGTGGTCAATGCCTCTGCTGGGGATGTGGGCTGAGAGAGAACACTGATGTTGGTGTGCCTATCCTGCCAATGAATTTGCAGGATTTTGCGGAGGCAGCGTTGGTACTTCTGCCAGTGCTTTGAGGTGCTTACTGTACATAGTCTCTGAAGCATAAAGGAGGGCAGGAATCACTACTGCTCTGTAGATCATGAGCTTGGTGCCGGGTTTGAGATCCTGGTCATCGAACAATCTTTTTCTCAGCTGGCCGAAGGCTGCCCTGGCACATTGAAGGCGATATTGGACTTTGTCATCGATGTCTGTCCTTGCTGATAGGCTCCCAAGGTATGGGAAGTGGTCCACATTGTCCAAGGTCTCGTCATGGATCTTGATAATCGGGGAGCAGTACTGTGTGGCCAGGGCAGGTTGGTAGAGAACCTTTGTCTTACTGATGTTTAATGTAAGGCCCATACTCTCGTACATTCAGTGAAGGTGTCAACGATGGTTTGGAGTTCAGCCTCCGAGTGTGCACAAACGCAAGCGTCGTCTGCATGCTGTAATTCAATGACAGAGGTTGGAACAACGGAGATGACGGAGGTTGAACAATTTCCCGCTTGTCCTGTAGATTAACTCCACTCCAGCGGGGAGCTTGTTAAAGGTGAGATGAAGCATTGCAGCGAGGAAAATTGAGAAGAATGTTGGCGCGATGACACAGCCTTGCTTGACCCCTGGTCTGCACTTGTATTGGGTCTGTGGTGGATCTGTTGGTAAGAATCACGGCTTGTATGTCATCGTGAAGAAGGCGGAGGATGGTGACAAATTTTTGAGGACAGCCGAATTTGAGAAGGACAGTCCATAATCCCTCACGGTTGACTGAGTCTAAGGCTTTTGTGAGTTCAGAGAAAGCCATGTACAGAGGTTGATGCTGCTCCCTTGGATTTGTCGCGAGTTGAAGATCATGTCCATTATACTCCTTGGTGGGCGGAATCCGCATTGTGACACTGGGAGGAGCTTTTCAGCCACTGGGAGGAGACGATTGAGGATTCTTGCAATGATTTTCCTTGCTGCAGACAGCAGGGAAACTCCTCTAATTACCACCATCGGACTTGCAACCTTTCTTGAAGATGGTCACAGTTACGGTGTCTCTGAGATCCCCTGGCATGTTCTCTTCCTTCCAGATAAGTGAGCTGAGGTCATGGATTCGCGCCAAGTGTACTTCTCCGCCATGCTTTATTACTTCGGCGGGGATTCCATCTGCTCCTGAGGCCTTGTTGTTTTTCAGTTATCGGATTGCCTTTACAGGATTGTGCCGAGGTGGTGGCGGGTAGCATACTGTGGGTCAGTAGGAATGTGTGTGTGTGCGCGCGCTAGGCCCATGCAGCAGAGCCTGGTCTCTAATTGTCTTGGTTCCCCTTGCCATTGGACCATGACCTTGCTCTGTCAAGTTTGTGTGGTAGCTAGTGTGTAACGGCCACCCCACGTTAAAAGAATTCACACGCAGGCATCTTCCACCCTTTAAAATTAAGTTCAGCACCTGGAACATCAGGACCCTCATGGACAACCCCAACAGCGACAGATTGGAACGTCATACTGCTATCATTTCCCGGGAACTCAGACGCTTTGACATCGACATCGCCGCCCTGAGTGAGACACGGCAGGCAGGAGAAGGTCAGCTCAAGGAACAATGTGGTGGATACACCTTCTGGAAAGACAAACCAGAAGAAGAACGCTGACTCCATGGGGTTGGCTTCGCCATCAAAAATGAGCTAGTTTGGCGTCTTAGAGATTCCCCTTACGGACTCACTCTAACCTGGAACCAGTTTGCTATGGTCATCAGTGCACACGCTCCAACCTTGGAAGCTACAGACGAGGCACCTTCTCAGGGCAACTCGGTGTGTGCAATAAGCGTGGCCTAGCTCACATCCCAAAAACAAATAATAAAAAAAATTAACTGGTCATTAACTCGTTGTAGCTTTTGGGATCTTTTGTGCAAAATGGCTGCAGTGTTTGCCGACATAATAGTGACTGCATTTCCAAGTAATAAATTGTACGTGAAGTGTATTGGAATTTTTATTAAACATGTGATAAGGCACTAGATAAATCTTTTCTTTGTGTATTTATTCACTCTCTTGATTAGGCACAGAAGGTCATGGATGGTATTGCAATTTCATCTGTCTGTTTCTTTCCAGAAATACTAAATTGTCACCTCGGCAACTTTAAAGTACTTCACCAGATTTTAATTCAGTTTAAGTATCTTTCCTTCGGTAATCACTGGGTTCTGTTCATTATTGGATTAAAGCTGTTCAATTATCTTGTTGGGCACCTGTGAAAAGTGATGTCACCTCAATCACTTTACAATCTTGTGTCTGAGTATAGTTTACTGCTATTAATTCAAAATTGTGTTTTTTTTTGCACTAAAAAAATTAATGCTCCAGTAATTCAAATTAAACAACTAAGTTACCATAAATAGATTGCATTCTGTATTTGTATAAGAGCTTGAGCCCTCAGCTATTTAAATGGTACTGTCTTCATTAAGTGTTTGGCAAACCTTGATTTATTTGGGAGGTTGAGGAGCTGAAAAAGCAATGTGCACTTAGTGTCATTTCATGTGTTTCATACTGGCATGTACTTACCACACACCAAAAAATCCTGACTTGTGATCTCAGCAAGTTACATACTTGGTAAGATTTTAAGTAAATTTATGCAATTAACTCTCATCTAGTGCTCTTGAAATTATTGACGCAGTGAAAAAATTGTATTCTTGAGCAAGAGGAACAACGCCTTCCTCTTTCTTCTACTCCCCATTCTGGGCTAAATTTCTTTGCTTTGTAAATGTCCAAGTGATCAGATGTAGCACAAGAATTCCTCAAATATTTGGAAAAATCATTAGGCAATTTTAGGTTTAGGTGAGTTGAGTGGGTGGAGTGTACACTGTGCCGCTTGAAGGATTTGGTGGAGGGCCATGCCATTTTTGTGGCTGGGCTTCATTTACATTATAGATGCCTGTAAGAAATGTGTTCGGCACTGACTGCTTGCTTATCTGGAAAGCAGAAAGTGCACTGAGGTTGGAATTGCCTGTAGCAACACATTAAAAGGGAGGGGTGCAAGCACTGGGAATGATGAGCACCAGTTTTGAGCAGCAAGCTAAAGCCATGAAATTCGGCTCCATATATCCTGGTTTTTCAGTACTCGGCTGCCATTTTGCGCCCAAAATGGCATCTGCACATTTCTAGTGCAGGCTGTGCTGGATGCCATTTTGATGAGGTTACTAGCGCGGGCGCTGTAAGTATGCAGAGTATGTAGATTGTGACGTCAATCAGCGTGCAATACTGATTTGATGCCAGCGCTGCCATTTTAGTCTTCAATGCTGCAGCTAATGCCCTCTCACAGTCCCCAAGTTTCCACACGCGGCGAAAAAGGCACACCTCGGAGCTGGGCGCCTGTTTATCGTGCCGGAAAAAAAGTGCGGTATTCTGCTCGATGTCTGCTTGGCGCGGCGCACAGAGGGCGGAGCCTACCACTCGCGCCGATTTTGTAAGTAGGAGGCGGCGGGTACAATTGAAATGAGGCTTCTTGGTGCCGGCAACCCTGCGCGTGCGCGTTGGAGCGTTCGCGCACGCACAGTCTGAAGTAAACATTGGCACTCGGCCATTTTTAAAAGTGCTGCAGAAAAAGTGAAGATTTGTTTCTTGGACCCCTGCAAAGGCTTGTATTTTAATTTGTGTGATATTTTTGTGTGTGAGGGAATGTTTTTTTTTGAAATTCGTAGCCAATCGTTCCAATTCTTTGTCAAATCACAAACGCCAGAGGTCACCTTGCACACGCCAAGGATCACTCTGCGCCAATGCTCTTAGCCAAAAGGCCTAGAGCCACTGCACCGTTCCTGGAAGTACTGCAATACCAGGTTCGTGCCATGGAGGTGGATGGGTCAGGTCCCCCACACACCTCTTTTAGTAGCACTGCTGAATAAATCACCTGCTGAAATCAGTGAGTTCAGCTTTTCACTGCTAAACTTGCAGAACTGGTGCCTGCAAATTAAGGACTGTGTGTTTGGAGAAATAAAAGTGCCAATTCAACTTTGCAATGGATCAACTTCCACCAAGAACAAAGAATTTCTTGCATGAGGAAGCAAACCATTGCATAATATGTGGTGCACCCATTCTGCAAATTTAAATATAAAGATGTCGATGTGGCTGCCTCTCTGTCCAAATGGCCTCAGTCAGTCCCCCTCACAGCTCGAAGGCTGCTGCTGTTCTTTCTTCGGCTCCCGACCAGCCACTGACGCCGCTGCAATCCCATGGCCGAATGGCCTCAAGTCCGTCCGGGTGCTGCATCTGCGCGTGGAATGAAGGCCTGCCTCAAGCCCCGCAGCTCAGCTCGAAGGCTGCTTGCTGCCTGCTGCTGCCGTCGAGACACTGACGCCACACCGCTGCTTGAAAGGCCTGCCTCAAGCACTTTCACACAGGTAGGAACATGGTTTATTTCATCTTTTCTTTGCTTATAATTTTTTATTCAGGTTGGATTTATTTGTATAAGTATAACTAAGGATTGATTGTAGAATTTAATGACTTCCCTTTCCCCCCCCCCCCTCCACTCCCCCCCCCCCCACCTCGTTCCCGACGCCTAATTTGTAACCTGCGCCTGATTTTTTAAAGTGTAGACAAGGTTTTTTCAAGCGTACAAAAATCTTCACTTACTCCATTCTAAATTAGTTTGGAGTACGTTTTCACTGTGGAAACTTTCAAATCAGGCGTCAGTGGCCGGACACGCCCCCTTTTGGGAAAAAAAAATTCAGTTCCAAAGTGAAACTGTTCTACCTGACTAGAACTGCAGAAAACTAAATGTGGAGAATTCCGATTTCTCAGATACTCCGTTCTACACCAGTTGCTCCTAAAAATCAGGAGCAAATCATGTGGAAACTTGGGGCCTTAGACACGCAGTGCTGAACATGCATTCAGCAGCAGGACGGACACCACCCCCCACCTTGCTATTTAAACAGATCATTGCCAACTTGCAGGTTAGTTGCAGAATGTTTATGCTGGCTCTTGGTGAGTTTGTAAGCATGTTTGGTGATTTAAAAAAAATCTTATTTGCTGAAGTGTCCAGGGAATGGTGTGGCAGGTTACTTCAAGGCATCTGCTCAGACCAGTTGCTCTCAAAGATGGATGCAGTAAATTGTATCCCCCTTCGCCTGCAACATAACCGGGAGAATGAGCAGAGGCGACTCCGAGCAGGACAAGCTGCTCGAAGAGGGAGGAGGAGGGGACGAAGGACTCTCAGCACGAGGCCATTTCCACCCAGGGTCTTCAGGGAGCAATTCTCCTACCTCAACCTCAGTGAGCAGCAGTGAATGAGACATCTCTGCTTTATTAAGGAGGTGCTCACTGAAATCTACCACCTGCTGCAGGCAGAATTGCTGCCTCCGAGCAGGGCTAGAACAGCATTGCCAGTGGCTGTAAAGGTTGACCGTAGCCTTGAACTTCTTTGCGTCTGGCTCCTTCTAGGCTGGAGCAGGCGACATTTGCAACATCACACAGATTGCCGTTCACCATTGTATAAGGGAGGTGAGTGAGGCCCTGTATGCATTTTATTCTCTCTTGCCAGAGGGAAGCAGTTGGAGCAAGCATGCAGCTTTGCCAGGATAGCAGGCTTCCCCATGGCGCAGGGTGCCAGTGATTGCATACGCGTTGCTTTGCAGGTTCTGCATGTGACCTCTGAGATGTACCACATCCAGAAGGGAGTCCATTCCTTCAATGTCCAGCTGCTGTGCGACCATATTCAATGAATCATGCAAGTCGATGCTTGGTATCCTGGCAGCAATCATGACTCCTCCTTTCTGCAGCAGTCCACTGTACCAATGCTTTGCAGCTGTCATGATAAACCAGAGGTTGGCTACTGGGCAACAAGGACTATCCACTGACAACCTGACTCATGACTCCGGTGCAATTCACGTACACGTGGGCAGCGTGCATATAATGAAAGCCATGGTACCACACAGAATTTGATCGAGCTGACTATTGGGGTCCTTAAACAATGCTTCTGCTCTGGAGGACAGCCCTGGAAGAGCCTCACAGTACATGTCTCGAGATTTGTTGTGGTCTATTTCACGCTGCACATCTTCGCCATCATGAGGGCACAACACTTGTCACCAAGTATACAGCGAAGAGCTGAGGAGGAGGATAGAAAGAGGCAGCCAACACAGACCCTTTTTGACCGATTTCCAAAGCAAGCACTCTACTCGGAACTCCTTCACAGCAAACGAGCCAAAGGTGGGCAGCCAAAACATTACAAGGACATCTTCAAAGCCTCCCTGATAAAGTGCAACATCCCCACTGAAACCTGGGAGACCCTGAGCAAACACCGCCCTAAGTGGAGGAAGCGCATCCGGGAGGGCGCTGAGTACTTCGAGTCTCGTCGCCGAGAGTGTGCAGAATCAAGCGCAGGCAGTCCCACCCATCCCTTCCCTCAACGACTATCTACCCCACCTGTGACAGAGACTGTGCTTCTCGTATTGGACTGCACAGCCACCTGAGGACTCGTTTTTAGAGTGGAAGCAAGTCTTCCTCGATTCCGAGGGACTGCCTATGATGATGTTTTTTGACCGGACAACCTGTGATCAACTGGTCCGACTGCAGTAACAGTGAATGCAACCATTCCCCATTCATCCAGAGTCCCACATCTTACTATCCCTCTGTTAATGACTATCACAGCATCCACTTGGCCACAATGCTACAATAAAACCCACCACAAAACAAACATTCCAAATCAAATTTATACATCAATCCATCCAATATTACATAACAAGTCAACTAATCACCCTTGTGCGTTCCCTTAATGTCTGTCTTTTGTGTGCCTTTGCCTGTCCTAGTGTTCCTATGTAGTGCCTAACGCTGTGGCTGCAGCTGGTGGAAGGCTGCTAACTTTCAGGGGAGGAGAGTCAGATGGCCTGGCAGGACAGCCTCTACCAACTCTGGGCCTAGAAGGCCCGGCTTTAGTCTCTACCACCTCGGCATGGGCGGCAGCAGTTTGGGTTGGCTGTCTGACGGGTAACAGCAACGGCACTGGGGGAGTGGTGGGTGGGGAGTACAAATGCTGTCATCCTGAGAGAGGACAGTAGGTTCATGCTCCACTGAGCCACTGCCACTCCCCATGGGTGGTGCTTCAGCAATCCTACACATCTGTTGGAGGAGAGATTGCTGGACTGCTGTGACACCTTCCAAGTAATGTTACCCTTAATTTTACATTTGGGTATGCAGTCCGCATTGGAAAAGCCTGTCCCAGTCTGCATGGGACCGGTAGATGGCTGCTCGGCCGCACAGCTTAGAGGGAGCGTTGCCTGCAAGTCCCTTACAACTCTGGTAACCGCAGCCATGACCGCAACAGTCTCTGCTTGCATGGCAACAAGCTGAGCTTGTATGATGAGCTTCCACTGCTGCACCCAGACGTTGGGTGCTGCAATGAAAGCTGAGACATTGGCAATAGACGCTGCATCAGGGTAGGGTCCACAAGTGCAGTTCTGGAGATGCCCATCACTTCCATGCTGGAAAGGAAGGGTTCGAAGCTGCACTCAAACTCTGCCAGACTTCTCCATGTTCCTTGAAATTGAACTCGGGCTTTCTGGCAGGCCCTCCAATGTACCAAGCATTTCATTGTGCATTCCAATCCATGTTCTTCTATAGGCCACCCCATCAAAGTCCTCATCTGAGTCCTGTGCAGCAGAACTTGTGTGCGACCTCACCGTCTAGGGAGCTGGCACAACCGCTACCCTTTTCCCCTGCCCTGGCTGCAGTGCACTTGTGCCCAGTAACTTACCATGTGCAGATCCTGCATCTAACCTGTCCTCTGAAGTACGCTGAGTGTCATTTTCTGAGCTGATGGCTGCGAGTATGAAATCGAATGACGGTGCGTCTTCTGCATCACTTCCTTCTTCTTTTTGCACTTCCATCACTGCCTGGCCAGGTTGCAGTTCTCTAGCATCTGACAAGAGAAAGGCACAATGGTAGGGTTGCAGTGAGGGGAGAGTGGAAAAGCAATAGGTGCATGCTTACACCATCTGCAGCTTGTAAATCAGAAGAGATTGCGGGTTGAGGAGGCAGTGCGTTGTAAGGAGGAGGATTAGGTATAAGGATATCGTCATCTTGGATTGTTTCTGCCCTGCGCTGGCGACAGGCTCAGCGATGGCTGTTCCAATTATCTCCAACACCGTCTCCTCCATGTGGGGTTAGGTCATGCAGGCGCACCTGTCTCTCTGTGGGTAATCCCTGCTGCATCCGACCAACTTGTCCTGCAAGAGAAAGGGGAGTGTTTCAGTAAGTGTGGTGCATTGCGTTTGCGATATGCCTGTCATGATTTATTAGCTGGCAGTGGGTGTGTGGCTTGCAGCAGTGCTAAGTGTATGAGGGTGAGTTGAAGCTATGAATGTGAGGTTTGATAAAGATAGTTGGTAGGTGAGTGATTGGGATGTGGTGCATTAAGCAGTGTGAGGCTAGTTGTCGAGGAAATTTTAGCTTAAATTAACTCAGGCGGAGGCTTTCAGAGTCGTGCTTTGAGAGAATTTTATTTACAAGTGAGATATCTCGGAGAGTCCGCTCAGTCCGCACTGAGGCAAAACTCTGACTTTTACAAGAAAACCCGCTCTATCTTTATACAGTTGAAACAGGAATCTAAAACACACCACACAAGTACATTAATCATACATTCTTGTAAATGCAATCAAAGCAAGAACTTTATCTAAAACACCTCATATGAGCATTAATCATACATCCTGTAAATACAAAGGTCATTTCAGGAGGCAGACTTTTATCTTGTCCTTGCATAGTTTCTCCCTGTCCGTAGTCTGATAAGCAGGGTATCTGGAAACTCATGCAAACACTGGACAGTCATGTATTTACAACATTCTTTGTTCCAAGATCTGAGAGGTTTGGGTGTTTTCTTTTCTAGCTCCACTAATTTAATTAACTCAGCAAGAAGTGAACTTAACCCTTTCCTTAAAAATAGGGCTTAGATCATTTTCTTCCACAATTCCCTCCTTGTTGATCTTTTACTAGATCAACACAGTTTCTTATATATTCTTTTCTTGTTCAAAAGGGGGTTCATACCCCTCAGGGTAGGGTCGCATTTCAAGACATTCCTCTTCATTGTAATCATCTACTTTTCCCTCTATGCGATTTAACCTTCCTTTTATGGACACACTTTTCCTTTCTACTTGGGATACCAGGCTCATTACTTGACTAATTAATTTTTTCAACTTTATCCATATTCCACAAATGATTATTAATAATGTAAGCTTCACTACACCCATGATTATTATGGGGTGTACAGCTAGCTTCAGTACTGCGGAAGCTTTTGGGGACCATCCGAAAAACACATCCCACCAGTGGTGTACTGTCAACGAGGTGACTTCATCTGCAATTCTTACTAGTTGCCCCTTCTTGTAACTCATTTCGACTCTAAATTGCCTCGTTTTGACAGAGCTTCCTCAATTTGCTTGTCATTACGAATCAAATTGTGCAGTCTGGTCAAATTAATTACAGGGGGTAAGGGTTCAATCTTGTGCACAGACAGATATTTTTCTACATTTTGCCATTGCCCAAAGGTATAAGTTCTTTTTTCTTCAGGGTCATACAGGGTGTAGACTCCTTTCACGCATTTATTAATGGGGGTGCCTATACAGAATTCCATCCAGATAGACAGGTTTATTTCCTGTCATACAGATCTCATTCTGTCCAATTTCCGTAATATCAGTGTCATTTGTTGGCTTCAGTTCCCACTTACATACTCCAATGGAGTGCTGTAGTGAGCATGGTTCGTATGTGGCAGTCTGATAAGGACATACCATTCCGAATGGCCACCTAGCACATCCCCTATGGTGATGTGTCAAATTCTTTTCATCAACCCAATCTCCTTTAAACTCTGGGTACCAAAAGTTCTGTCCAAATAACTGGGGCATTACTTGGAACTGACACCAAATTTCTTGTCTCGTCTTATTTACTATTTCCATAGTTATGTTACAGCCCTTTGAATCACAACTGGTATATCTTTCTTGGGGTCTAATGGTCAAATTAAGAAGTCTATCCTTCTGATTGATTTTCAGCAACCCTTCCCACGTGTCAGCATGGAAGGATAATATTTTCCTTTCTAGCTCGGCTCTCAATAGCTGTCTGATCGTTTCTTTAAACATGCAATGGGTGTACCTGTTTACTCCCTGTTGTTCCTTCATCAGGTTCTCTATTTCCTTTTCTATCCTTTCGTTCTGCTCCCAGGTCATTACGTCTGTGACGTAACCTGATACCTGCAATTGCTGTAATCCTTCATCCCAGGCATTTCTTATTTTTATGCCTTCCCCTACCAGTCCTCCGATGACCTGGATTTTATTTTGTAGGGTTTCGATATCCATGGAGTTCAATGCTCCTATTCCTGCTCCCACTCCACCTAACACAGTCCCTAACACATCCCGTTTCCTTTTCGGGGGCCTTTCTTTTCTAAAAGATACCTCAACACTGGTTGTGTTGCAGCCGCCTTTCTCCTTCGGGGGATATTTAATTTGTATTAAATTTAATACGCCTGGGGACTTTACCACTGGGATGCAGGTGGTCAATATTCGTTTCAGATGTCCCGGATCTCGCGGGGAATGCTTATTTTTATTATGGGTCCATTGTTTAGTATAGGTTATTCCATTTATTATTTTCGTGAGGTTCATACACTTTACCCATTCTCTGTTTCCTAATTCAAAGTAGCAATTCTCTTCTGGTCCACACAATGTCCCATTGGTCTCCCGACTCTCACCCTGGTCCGTGCTGGTCAGGCAAGTCATATCCACCTTCCAGTTCAGGGATATATTAAATCCTTCCTCACGGTCACTTTCACTTCTCCTGATCGCTGATCTATTCCTACTCCGCAAGCTTTACACATCACTGTGAAATTCCCTATCTTACAATTTTTTCCCTCTGGGCATGTAAAGTTACCTTGCTGCGTTGCCTTATCAACTTTCTCCCACTTTACATCTCCCTTCCATACTTTTCCTTCTTCAAGTAATTCTTCCTCCTGTCTGACTTTCCTTACTGCTAAGATGATCAGAACGCCCAATGTCCATTTATAGTTTTTCCAAAAGTCCCACCTCATCTTCTCTTTTCTGCTTATTTCTATAACACTCTTGAACTAATTCGTTACAATAACAACACGCAAGCGCGATAGTAACCGTAACCAAAATAATAAATGCCCAGGCTGGCGCACAAATGAGTTCTGACATTCGTCCCTGGATTTTTGAGTAACTATAGATACTTTTAAGTCCACAATACACAATTGGGAGTGAACACAAAATAAGGGCAGGTACAGTTCTTTAGCGAGAAGATGGCTGTTTTATTAGTCGGGCGACCATAGCTCGTCCTGGTTCAATGCCTTTTCTTTCGGCTGTGATTCGTCGGGGAAATAATATTTACAGCGGGTTGCATGCACCCAGTTCGGGTGTTTTTCCAACTTCAAAGCGATTCGTGTTGTGAGAATTATCTGATACGGTCCTTTCCACCTAGGAGAAAAGGATTCTTTATTTAATGTTTTTACTAACACTTGATCTCCAGGCCTGAAAGGGTGCATATTTCCTTCTGACGGGGGCACCTGTGTCTGCTTTATTTGTTCGTGCAGACTCCTCGCTATTTCACACATGGCTTGAGCATACTTTAGTGATTTTTCATCATTCCAAATTAATGCTATTTCTTCAGCCACCAATGGTTGTTTTACGCTGGTAGGCATTGGTCTTCCCAACAAGGCTTCATGTGGTGTCAAACCAGTGTTTCGGTTTTTTTGGTTTCTCATTGTATGCAGTACCAATGGTAAGGCATCTGGCCATTTTAGTCCTGTCTCCTGACATACCTTGGTGAGGGTAGATTTTATTATCCCATTTACTCTCTCTACAATTCCCGAGGACTGTGGTTGATATGGTATATGTAACTTCCACTGGAATCCTTACGCTTCTGCAAGATTTTTCACTATTTTTCCTGTGAAGTGTGTTCCCCTGTCACTGTTGATTCCCATAGGTATCCCATATCTTGGTACTATTTCTTTAAATTGAATTTTTACTACTGTTCGGGCATCGTCTCTCCTAGTGGTGTACGCTTCTACCCACCTTGTGAACATATCTACTATGACTAATAGATACTTGAGACCTGATACTGGAGGCATGTGAACAAAATCAATTTGCAAATTTTCAAAGGGCATACTTGGTTGGGATAGATGATCATATTCAGCAGGTGTTTTACCTCTGTTATTTTGTTGACAAATTTGGCATGTTCTAGCAACTTTTTCAATTACTACTGTTATTCCTGGTGCATACCACTGTGCATTAATAGCATGTATCATCCCTCCTTTGCCCATGTGAGCCTGACCGTGTGCTAGGCGAGACAGGAGCAAAAATAGAGACCTAGGGCAAACAGTTCGCCCATCAGGGTGACACCAAATGTTGTTTTTGAGAAAACAACCTTGGTGTTCCCAAGTCCTTCTTTCTTGTATAGTAACTTGTTGGGCTGTTTTAAGTTGTTGGATGTCAAGCATCTGTGGAGGGGAGACTGAGACTGCTCGAAGGCAGTCTGCCTGTGCCGAAGCGGCCTGTTTGGCTGCCTTGTCAGCCCTCCTATTTCCTACTGATACTTCATCCTCACCGGTTGTGTGAGCTGCACATTTGATAACGGCTACCTTACTTGGCAACTGAATGGCGTCTAATAGGTGCCACCAACGACTCTGAAAGCCTCCGCCTGAGTTAATTTAAGCTAAAATTTCCTCGACACTAGTGGTGCAGTTGGTGGGATATGACATTTAAAGATGAATTTACTGACCTTGACCACTTGTATGAGGTTTTTAATCTTCTTCCTGCACTGTGTCCAGGTCCTTGGGGCGACACAGATTGCATGGACCGTGACGGCTATCTGCTCCCATCCCCTTCTTAGCATGCATCTGGAGGGCTACCTGACCCTCTGTGGATAAAGGACACCTCTCCTGCTGTCCACTTCCTCCACCAGAGCCTCAAGTGAAATTAAGTAAAGTGTTAAATCCAAGGAAGAGGCATATAAATTGGCCAGAAAAAGCAGCAAACCTGAGGACTGGGAGAAATTTAGAATTTAGCAGTGGAGCACTAAGGGTTTAATTAGAGGGGGAAAATGGAGTATGAGAGTAAGCTTGCAGGGAACATTAAAAACTGACTGCAAAAGCTTCTATAGATATGTGGAGAAAAAGATTAGTGAAGACTAATGTAGGTCCCTTGCAGTCAGAATCAGGGGAACTCATAATGGGAACAAGGAAATGGCAGACCAATTGAACAAATACTTTGTCTTCACTAAGGAAGACACGAATAACCTCCTGAAAATACTAGGGGACCGAGGGTCTAGTGAGAACGGGGAACTGAGCAAAATCCTTTAGTCAGGAAATGGTGTTAGGGAAATTGAAGGGACTGAAGGCCGATAAAACCCCAGGGCCTGATAGTCTACACCCCAGAGTACTTAAGGAAGCGGCCCTAGAAATAATGGATGCATTGGTAGTCATTTTCCAACATTCTATAGACTCTGGTTCAGATCCTATGGATTGGAGGGTAGCTAATGTAATCCCACTTTTTAAAAAAGGAGGGAGAGAGAAAACGGGGAATTATAGACCGATTAGCCTGACATCGGTAGTAGGGAAAATGTTGGAATCAATTATTAAAGGTGTAATAGCAGCGCATTTGGAAAGCAGTGATGGGATCGGTCCATGTCAACATGGATTTATGAAAGGAAAATCATGCTTGATAAATCTTCTAGAATTTTTTGAGGATGTAACTACTAGAGTGGATAAGAGAACCAGTGGATGTGGTGTATTTGGATTTTCAAAAAGCTTTTGACAAGGTCCCACACAGGAGAATAGTATGTAAAATTAAAGCACATGATATTGGTGGTAATGTATTGACGTGGATAGAGAACTGGTTGGCAGACAGGAAGCAAAGGGTTAAGTCCTGACTCTAATGTACTGACTTACATGAGACACCTGTTGAAGTCAAGGTCACTCAGGACCTGCACCTTTAATTCTAGCTCTCGAGTGCTGCACTTGCCTGAGATCTCCCTTTATATATCACTGTGGGACAGGTATGGAGTGTCTCCTGCAAGTGCACCCCTGGTGGTTAAGGTATGCTTAATGTTACAGGTCATATCCAGTTACAGTCATGTATAGCATGGTAAGATACAGTTACATACAGTAATGTGAGATACATGACATCATCCTCCCCCAAGGTCTTATTGCCTTTATAGATTCAGTCCCTTAGGTGGTCTGCACTCTCACGTGGAGCGTCTTAGTTGTGGTTCAGTTGTTTGCCTTGGTGCCTGTTTTTCGTTCAGTGTGATTGCTGGTATCTCGCCTGGGCTGTCTGCTTCGTTCGGTGTGATTGCTGGTATCTCGCCTGGGCTGTCTGTTGAGACTGTCCTTTCCTCAGATTGTTCCACCTGTCTGTCTACCAGGTGTGGTGTGAGTTCCACATTGCAGTCTGCCTCTGGTTCTTCAGTGTCATCAGTGAATCTACTTTGTACTTGGTCTACATGCCTCCGGCAGGTTTGGCCATTGTCCATTTGTACAACCAGTAGCCTGTTTCCCTCTTTGTCTGTTACTGTCCCTGCAAGCCATTTGGGACCCCGGCCATAGTTTAGCGCAAACACTTTGTCCCCTATCTCATTCCACCTCCCCCTCGAATTTCGGTCATGGTGCTCAGTTAGCTTTTGACGCTTAGCCTCAACAATTTCATGCATGTCTGGGAGGATTAACGAGAGCCTGGTCTTTAAGGTTTGTTTCATCAATAGTTGCGTGGGGGGAATCACAGTCAACGAATGCGGACGAGATCTGAATGCCAGCAGCAGTTGCGACAGGCGACTCTGCAGCGTGGGACCTTGGATTCTGAGCATGCCTTGTTTAATGATCTGCACTGCTCGCTCCGCCTGGCCATTGGAGGCCAGCTTGAAAGGTGCCGTCTTAACGTGATTTATACCATGGTCAACTATAAAATTGTGAAATTCTGCACTGGTGAAGCACGGACCATTGTCACTGACCAATATGTCAGGAATGCCGTGCGTTGCAAACATGGTTCTAAGGCTCTCTACAGTGGTGGAGGTGGTACTCGAGTTTAAAATGGTGCACGTGATCCATTTTGAAAATGCATCAACGACTGCGAGGAACATTTTGCCCATGAATGGGCCCACATAGTCGTGACCACTGTTTGGTGGGCCAGGGGCTTAGGGGGCGTCTCCCAGGGGGCATTACTGAGTTGGGCACAAATGGTGCACCGACAGACGCAGAGCTCCAAGTCCGTGTCAATGCCAGGCCACCAGACATGAGATCTGGCTATGGCCTTCATAAGGACGATCCCCGGGTGCTCGCGATGGAGCTCCCAGACAAATGCCTCCCTGCCTCGTAAGGGCATAACTACTTGGCTGCCCCACATCAGGCAGTCTGCCTGTAGTGAGAGTTCATGCATGCTCCTCTAGGCAGGCATCGTGAGCCTCTGCCCAGTCACCGGTTAAAACGCATCTTTTAACTAGAGATAACGTGAGGTCGCTGGTCGTCCAGGCTCTGATTTGGCGAGCCGTCTTGGGCAAACCTGTGGATTCAAAGGCATTGATTGCCATGACCATCTCACAATCCTGTTCATCGGACCCTTCTGTGGTCGCCAGGGGTAGCCTGCTAAGCGCGTCGGCACAGTTGTCTGTGCCTTAACGTGTAGTCGTAAGCCGCCAGCATGAGTGCCCACCGCTGAATGCGCGCCGAGGCGATGGCGTTGATTGCCTTGCACTCGGATAGTAGGGACATGAGGGGTTTGTGGTCGGTTTCTAACGCAAATTTGGCCCCGAAAAGGTATTGGTGCATCTTTTTGACACCGTACACGCACGCGAGCGCCTCCTTCTCAACCATACCGTACCCGCGCTCCGCCGGCGAAAGTGACCTGGAGACATAAGCAACGGGTTGCAATTTACCCGCATCATTGACGTGCTGTAAAACGCACCCGACCCCATACACTGACGCATCACATGTAAGGACTAACCTTTTAACTGGGTCAAAAAAGGCTAAAACACTCTTGGAACATAGAAGGTTGCGTGCCTTATTGAAGGCGTGTTCTTGGGCGTCGCCCCCAAAACCAATCGCACCCCTTTCTGAGTAGCACGTGGAGAGGCTCCAGCAGCGTGCTCAAGTTCTGCACAAAGTTCCCAAAGTAATTGAGTAGCCCGAGAAAGGCGCGCAGTTCCGAGACATTCCGGGGCCTGGGTGCCAGGCGAATCGATTCGGTTGGGCGGATTCCATCAGTGGCAATCCTTCTGCCCAAAAATTCAACCTCAGGCACGAGAAACAGACACTTGGATTTCTTAACTCTTCGGCCTACCCGATCAAATCGACTTAGTAGTTCCTCAAGATTGTGGAGATGAGAGTCGGTGTCCCTGCCCGTGATGAGTATGTCATCTTGAAACACAACCGTCCCCGGGATGGACTTGAGCAGACTTTCCCTGTTGCGCTGGAATATAGCAGCTGCCGACCTGATGCCGAATGGGCATCGATTGTACACAAAAAGGCCGCGATGTGTGTTGATGGTGGTGAGTAGCTTAGACTCTTCGGTCAGTTCTTGCGTCATATACGTAGATGTGAGGTCAAGTTTCGAGAAATGTTTTCCTCCAGCCAACGTGGCAAATAGGTCCTCCGCTCTGGGCAGCATGCATTGGTCCTGTAGGGAGACTCTGTTTATGGTAGACTTGTAATCCCCACAGATTCGCACGGATCCATCAGGCTTCACGACGGGGACGTCGCTGAATTCCACGGGAGAAATTATGCCTTCCCACAGAAGCCGGTCCAGTTCGTTTTCAATCTTTTCCCTCATCACGTAAGGCACAGCTCTAACCTTGTGATGGACCAGTCTGGCATTCTGTGTGATGTAGATTCTAACTTTAGCCCCTTTGAAGGTGCCCACACTTGGCTGAAAGAGATGCCCACACCTGGTTCAAAACGACTTGGAACTGTTGAGCAGGAGGTCCGTTCCTCTGACAACATGGCGTGAACATCATCCCATTTCCAATTAAGTTCTGCTAGCCAGCTTCTCCCCAACAGGGCTGGGAGATCCCCGGGGACAATCCATAGGGAAAGTCGGTGCACCATCCCTTTGTGTGTGACAGAGCATGGCGTTGCCAAGGACTGCGACGATTTCTTTTGTATAGGTCCTTAGTTTGGTGTCGATCTTTGTGAGTTTTGGTCTGTTGCTTTTGTGCGACCACAGCTGTTCAAATTGTTGAACGCTCATGAGGGATTGACTGGCCCTCATGTCCAGTTCCATGTTGACGGGTATCCCGTTGAGTAGAACCCTCATCATAATTGGAGGCGTCTTGGTGTAAGAACAGTGGACATTGATCATGTTAACCCGCTGTACCTCAGCGTCCCGTGCACTGTTCCAACCGTCTTCTGGTCCGCTTTCCGACCCTTCCGATTCATATACCAGCCGAGCTGCTGTTTTTCTGCACATGCGAGCCAGATGCCCTGTGTAGTTGCAGTTTCTGCAAACGGCATGCTGAAATCGACACACCCTGGTTGAGTGCCTTCCCCCACATCTCCAACACAGACCGTTTCCGAAGGATGAGCTGCGTCTGGCTGATCTCCCTTGAGCTTCTCTCAATCTGTTGTTGATTGCTCGCATTGTGGGTTGATGAGGTGTGATCGGCCGTTCATGTGGCCCTTGATTTTGATGGCTTCTGGCGCCACTGTCTGCTGTTGAAGGCCTGCTCTCCTGCCTTTGTCTGTGTGTGGGGGTAGCGGTTTGTTTCACAATGTGATCCCCTTGTTCCGATGCCTCGCTGGTTGTCATACCCGAAGTATACATCAGCCTTGTTTTTTCTTCGCCTGCCAAGAACGTCTGTGCGACCAGTGCTGCTGCCTCTAGAGTCAAGTTCTTAGTCTCTATAAGCTTTGTGAATACGCCTGCGTGGCCTATTCCTTCAATAAAAAAGTCTCTCAGTACTTCTCTCCTTAGTTCATCGGGGAACTCACATGAGCTAGCCAGCCTCCGAAGTTCCGCCACGAAATCGGGTATGCTTTGGCCCACACAGCGTCTGTAATTGTAGAACCTGTGTCTGGCCATGTGTAGGCTGCTCGCTGGCTTCAGGTGGTCTCTCACCAGTGTGCTCAACTCCTCAAACGACTTGCTTGCTAGTTTCTCAGGTGCCAGCAGGTCTTTCACTAAAGCGTATGTTTTCGAGCCACAGCTGGTCGAGATGGGCTATTCTCTTGTCTGCCTTATCGTCGCCCAGCCAGTCTTTGGTCACAAAGTTTTGCTGGAGCCTTTCTATAAAGTCATTCCAATTGTCTCCAGCATTGTATTTTTCATCTGAGATGTTGGTAGCTATTCTGTGGATTCTGTGATCCTGTAACTCGTCGCCACTATTATGTCCTGACTCTAATGTACTGACTTACATGAGACACATGCTGAAGTCAAGGTCACTCAGGACCTGCACCTTTAATTCCAGCTCTCCAGTGCTGCACTTGCCTGAGACCTCCCTTTATATACTGCAGTGGGATAGGTATGGAGTGTCTCCTGCAAGTGCACCCCTGGTAGTAAGGTATGCTTATTGTTACAGGTCATATCCAGTTACAGTCATGTACAGCATGGTAAGATACAGTTATATACAGTAATGAGATACATGACACAAAGGGCCCAAGTTTCCACACGCGCCTAGAACGGCGCAGTCCCGACCTGGACGCCCGTTTTTCGCGCCACAAAGTGTGCCTAAAAAAATCCTCCGTATTCTCCACCTCCCTGCAGGTCCTCTGGCCCTCGGCACAGCCAGCACAAGCTGTGGGGGGTCGGAGCCAGGTCCCTGCACTGAAAACAGTAACGGGACCTCTGCACATGCGCGCTACAGTGCGCACGCAAGTGCAGTAGCTCCAGGCGCTGAACTGTGTGGGAGGGGCCCGAAGCACGCAGCCCCTAGCCCTGGCTGAATGGCCTCACTGGGGCTGCGTGAATAAGGCTCTTCCCACGGCCAGCTCCTGCTTTCTCCCCCCCCCCCCCCCCCCCCCCGACCAGATCCGACACCCGCTCCCTGCCTCCGGACCAGACCCGACACCCGCTCCCCGCCCCCCTGCCTCCGGACCAGACCCGACACCCGCTCCCTGCCTCCGGACCAGACCCGACACCCGCTCCCTGCCTCCGGACCAGACCCGACACCCGCTCCCTGCCTCCGGACCAGACCCGACACCCGCTCCCCGCCCCCCCTGCCTCCGGACCAGACCCGACACCCGCTCCACGCCCCCCCCCCGCCTCCGGACCAGACCCGACACCCGCTCCCCGCCTCCCCCCCCCGCCTCCGGACCAGACCCGACACCCGCTCCCTGCCCCCCTGCCTCCGGACCAGACCCGACACCCGCTCCCCCCCCCCCCCCGCCTCCGGACCAGACCCGACACCCGCTCCACGCCCCCCCCCCCCGCCTCCGGACCAGACCCGACACCCGCTCCCTGCCCCCCTGCCTCCGGACCAGACCCGACACCCGCTCCACGCCCCCCCCCCCCGCCTCCGGACCAGACCCGACACCCGCTCCACGCCCCCCCCCCGCCTCCGGACCAGACCCGACACCCGCTCCACGCCTCCCCCCCCCGCCTCCGGACCAGACCCGACACCCGCTCCCCCCCCCCCCCCGCCTCCGGACCAGACCCGACACCCGCTCCACGCCCCCCCCCCCGCCTCCGGACCAGACCCGACACCCGCTCCCTGCCCCCCTGCCTCCGGACCAGACCCGACACCCGCTCCACGCCCCCCCCCCCCCCGCCTCCGGACCAGACCCGACACCCGCTCCCTGCCCCCCTGCCTCCGGACCAGACCCGACACCCGCTCCACGCCCCCCCCCCCCCCGCCTCCGGACCAGACCTGACACCCGCTCCCCGCCGCCCCCCCCCCCCGCCTCCGGACCAGACCCGACACCCGCTCCCCGCCCCCCCCGACTGGACCCGACCTGACCTGCGCTCCTGTTCCCGCTCCCCGCCCCCCCGACCCGACCCCCCCCCCCCCCCCCACTGGACCCGACCCGACTCCTGCTCCCGGATTGGATCCGACCTGACCTCCCCCGCCCCCCCCCTCCCTCTCCCTCCCTTCCCCTCCCCCTCCTCCCTCTCTTCCCCCTCCCTCTCCCTCCCCCCCTCTCTCTCTCTCTCCCTTTTCCCCCCCCCCCGAGACCCGAACCGAACCTCCCCGACCCGACCCAACCCAACGCCACCTACCTGTAAATCTGGTGCTGGGGACGGGCCCTGCCCGAAGTCTCGGGCCGGCCCGTTCAGCCTTCGGTCCCGAAAGGCCTGCCTGATGCACTTTCACACAGGTAGGAAGATGGTTTATTTAATCTTTTCTTTGCTTATAAATGTTTATTCAGGTTGGATTTATTTGTATAATATTTGTATAAGTATAAATAAGGATTTATTCTAGAATTTAATGACTTCCCTCCCCCCCCCCCACCTCGTTCTGGACGCCTAATTTGTAACCTGCGCCTGATTTTTTTAATGTGTAGAACAGGTTTTTTTCAGTTCTACAAAAATCTTCACTTGCTCCATTCTACTTTAGTTTGGAGTACGTTTTCACTCTGGAAACTTTCAAATCAGGCGTCAGTGGCCGGACACGCCCCCTTTTGAAGAAAAAATTCTGTTCCAAAGTAGAACTGTTCTACCTGACTAGAACTGCAGAAAAAAAAATGTGGAGAATTGCGATTTCTAAGATAGTCCGTTCTCCACCAGTTGCTCCTAAAAATCAGGCGCAAATCATGTGGAAACTTGGGCCCAAAGAGTGGGAATAAATGGGTCCTTTTCAGAATGGCAGACAGTGACTAGTGGGGTGCCGCAGGGTTCAGTGCTGGGACCCCAGCTATTTACAATATACATTAATGATTTAGACAAAGGAATTGAATGTAATATCTGCAAGTTTTTGTATGACACTAAGCTGGGTGGCAGTGCGAGCTGCGAGGAGGATGCTAAGAGGCTGCCGGGGGACTTGGACAGGTTGGGTGAATGGGCACCAACATCAGCGTCTTTACCCAGGCTAACATCCCCAGCATTGAAGCACTGACCATACTCGATTAGCTTCGCTGGGCAAGCCACATAGTTCGCATACCAGACACGAGGCTCCCTAAGCAATTGCTCTTTGCGGAACAACTTCACGGCAAACGAGCCAGAGGTGGGCAGCAGAAACGTTAAAAGGACACCCTCAAAGCCTCCCTGGTAAAGTGCGACATCACCACTGACGCTGGGAGTCCCTGGCCAAAGACCGCCCTAATTGGAGAAAGTGCATCCGGGAGGGCGCTGAGCTTTTCGAATCTCAACGCCGCGAGCGTGAAGAGGTCAGCCGCAGGCAGCGGAAGGAACGTGCAGAAAATCAGTCCCACCCTTCCCTCGACGAATGTCTCTCCCACCTGTAACAGGGTCTGTGGCTCTCGCATTGGACTGTTCAGCCACCAAAGGACTCACTTTGGGAGTGGAAGCAAGTCTTCCTCGATTTGGAGGAACTGCCTATGATGATGAATTTGGTGGACAGAGACAGAAATGGCATCAGGTGTCATATCTAGGTAATCTGACCCCAAAATAACATTGCCTCTTTCCAGCAGGAGCTCTAGCCACCTAGATTGAGCCCGCCTAAAACTTGAGCCAGCAAATTGTGCTTCAACCAGTTATGCCATTTTTGTCATATTTTGAAGCACATAAAAATTGCCCCAATATTTACAATCTATATTAATGACTTGGATGAAGGGACTGAGTGTAATGTAGCCAAGTTTGCTGATGATACACAGATGGGTAGGAAACAAATTGAGGAGGACAGAAAAAATCTGCAAAGAGATATAGACAGGCTAAGTGAGTGGACAAAACTTTGGCAGATGGAGTAGAATGTGGGAAAATGTGAGGTTATCCACTTTGGCAGTAAAAATAGAATAGCAAATCATAATTTAAATGGAGAAAAATTGCAAAGTGCTGCAGTACAGAGGGACCTGGGATCCTTGTGCATGAATCACAAAAAGTTAGTATGCAGATACAAGAAATAACCCAGAAGAAGGATATACTTGCATTGGAGGTTGTTCAGAGAAGGTTCACGAGGTTGATTCCGAGATGAGGGGGTTGACTTATGAAGATAGGTTGGGCCTATACACATTGGAGTTCAGAAGAATGAGAAGTGATCTTATCGAAACATATAAGATAATGAGGGGGCTCGACGAGGTGGATGCAGAGAGGATATTTCCACTCATAGGGGAAACTAAAACTAGGGGGCATGGTCAGAATAAGGGGCTGCCCATTTCAAACTGTGATGAGGAGGAATTTCTTCTCTGAGCGTTGAAAATCTATGGAATTCTCTGCCCCAGAAAGCTGTGGAGGCTGGGTCATTGAATATATTTAAGGTGGAGATAGATTTTTGAGCGATAAGGGAATAAAGGGTTATGGGGAGCGGGCAGGGAAATGGAGCTGAGTCCATGATCAGATCAGCCATGATCTTATTAAATGGTGAAGCAGGCTCGAGGGGCCAGGTGGCCTACTGCTCCTATTTATGTTCTTCTGTTCTTACAGTCTGTAAAATTGAACATACTAATTTTGTACTAACATGCTTTATCTTAAAGCTTCCGTATCGGCCTTTGTATAGCACTGAGATTGCTTTATTCATTCTACATGTTTCACTATTTACACTTTGCCGTGTTGAGCCTTGTTTTATATTTTCCGAACTTAAATGAAACCTCTTGTTGAGGTGACAAGATTGTGCGACCAAAAATGGCACAGCAACATGCTGAAAAGCAGTTGATGATGATGATTCTTTGTTATGTTAGTGTAATTTTTTTTTTACATCTTCCGAAGTAACCCTCTAGTTTTTGAGTTTTGACACGTGATAATATTTTAGACTAGAATTTCCTTTTTATTTAGCTGGACAGTCTTAAGTGAAATTTTCTTTGAATTGTTTATAACAGGAAGTTACCTCCCACAAGAGACATTTAGATTCCCGCGCAAGCACTTCAGTTTACTGTCATTTATCCCACAGCAACATAGATGTATGCTATCGTGATGCATGTGTGGTTTTCTGGTATCACAATCATCTCTGATGTTGTGGACAAGAAAAACCCGTTCTATTAATAAGTAAGCTTGCAATTTGGCCACTTTGTAACACCCACTATATTTTGCAGCAATGAATAAAGAGGAGATTCATTTGTTAGAGTTGAGCCACTATTTAATGAGGAGGGGCGGTGGGCATTAGCTAGCAGTTGCAGAGATATTGGGCCCAAGTTTCGGCCTCAGTTGCTCCTGATTTTTTGGAGCAACTGGTGTAGAACGGAGTATCTTAGAAATTCAAATTCTCGGCTTTTAGTTTGCTCCAGTTCTAGTCAGTTAGAACAGTTTCACTTTGGAACAGAATTTTTTTTTCAAAAGGGGGCATGTCCAGCCACTTACGCCTGTTTTCAAAGTTTCGGCAGTGAAAACTTACCCCAAACTAACTTAGAATGGAGTAAGTGAAGATTTTTGTACGCTCGACAAAACCTTGTCTACACTTTAGAAAATCAGGTGTAGGTTGCAAATCAGGCGTAGGGAATGGGGGGAGGGGGGTTTAAAGGGAAGTTTACAAACATTTAAACACTTCAGTTTTACAAATAAAGCGCCATCATCAATAATAAATGATAAAAACATCAATAAATCAATCAAAAAAAATTAATAAGAATTAATTTTTTTAAAAATCAATAAATAAAACATTTTCTACTTACCGACTGCAGCACTGGGAGCCCTCCAGTAGTGTGCTGGGATGCCCCCCCCCCCCAGTGTGTCTCTGTCAGTGTCTCTGTCTCTCTGTCTGTCTGTGTGTGTGTCTCTCACTCTCTGTCTGTCAGTGTCTGTGTTTCTGACAGAGAGGGGGTGGGGTGTAGTGGGGGAGAGGGGGTGGGGGGGGGAGTGAGTGGGGGGGAGGGAGGGAGAAGAGAGGGGGTGGAGAAGAGAGGGGGGAAGGGGAGTGGGGGGGGGAGAAGAGAAGGGGGTGGGAGTGGGGGGGAGAAGAGAGGGGGTGGGAGGGAGGGGAGTGGGGGGGGGAGGAGAAGAGAGGGGGTGGGAGGGAGGGGGAGAAGGAAGGGAAGGGAGGGGGGGGTGAGAGAAGGGGGGTGAGAGAAGGGGGGAAGAGAGAGAGAGAGAGAGAGAGAAGGGAGAGAAAGAAAGGAGAGGGAGGCTGAACTGGCCGGGCCCAAGACTTCGAGCTTAGACTTACCGGATTGACAGGTAGGTGGCGTCAGGTCTGGGGTCCGTGGGGGTCGGGAGCACGGGTCGGGAGGAGCGCGGGTTGGGGCTGAGGGGAGGGAGGTCGGCGGGGGGGGGGGCGGTGGGGTGGGGGGGGGGGAGGAGATCGGTTGGGGGGGGAGGCGGAGGTCGGTCGGGAGCGGAGATCGGTTGGGGTGGGGGGGGAGGTCGGGAGCGGAGGTCGGGTCGGGGGGCGGGGGGGTGGTGGGAGCGAGAGTCAAGTCGGGTCGGGTCCGGTCCGGAGGAAGCAGGAGCTGGGCGTGGGAATCAGCCTTATGCACGCAGCCCCAGTGAGGCCATTCGTCCAGGGCTAGGGGCTGCGTGCTTCGGGCCCCTCCCACACAGTTTTGGGCGCCTGGAGCTACTGCACATGCGCGCCCACTGTAGCGCACATGTGCAGAGGTCCCGGCACTGTTTCCAGCGCAGGGACCTGGCTCCGCTCCATACTGCTCGTGCTGCGCTGCGCTGCGCCGAGCTGCAGACGACCTGCAGGGAGCCGGAGAATCTGGAATTTTTTTTTTAGGCGCACTTTGTGGCGCGAAAAACGGCCGTCCAGGTCGGGGCTGCGCCATTCTAGACGCGGCCCGAAACTTGGGCCCATTGATTGTCAAAATTCGACTCCCATTTTTCACTCAAAGTATAACTAATTTAGAAAATGCAGTGGTGGTTTTATTGACAGCAACTTTTCTATATGGACAGTTCTTTTGAGGTCGTGCTGCTATAAATGCCAAGCTACAAATAGATTTCAAGAAAACTGGTTTAACGTAAATGGTGAGTGAGAGCGGGGTGGAGGCAGCAGCTATGTTTTCTGCTGCTTTACTCTTTTTCTTACTCATGGCGCAACTGATTTACAGATTAGATGGGCAATTTCGCCAGCAAGTGGATCCTTGTCCTCCTTGATTCGTCCACCACCTTCAACCACACCATTCTCCAGTGTCTCTTTTCAGTCCACCTCTGGCACTCCCCTCTCATATGTTTTGCATCATAAGATATTGCATCTGCTTGAGTGGTTTTTCCAGATGTGCCGAAGTGTAACCTCCAGTGTATCAGAAGGCTCAATCCCTGATCCACCCCTCCTCTTCATTTTATACACTACCTCTCAGGAACCTCACCCAGAAGCATGGGTGTCAACTTCCAACATGTATACTGACAACACCCAGCAACCCCATCAGTTGCAGAATTGTTGCTATCCACTTGGACTGCATCTCCAACCAATGTTTATTCTTGGATGAATGGTAATTTTCTCCGTCTAAATGTTGAAAAAAAACCCTGAAACTGGCTCTTGGCTTTCGCCAGCATCTATATGTTTTCAGTCTTGACTCCATCAATCTCCCTGGCTACCATCTTGGGCTGAGTCCAGAGATGTACAATCTTGGCATATTGTTCACCCTGATCTCTGGTTTGTTCCCCACATCAGATCGATATCGAGACTACCTTTTTTTTTTACACCTCTTAAATAATATACCTCTGTTCTTACCCATTGAGACTCAATACTCCAGTGCTCTTTTTACTGACCTCTTACCACCATCCCCTGAGACGACAAATTGAAAATGATTGACAATGCTGCAGTCCCCGTTCTGATCCATACAAAGTACTGTGCTTCCATTACCAGATCTTTATTGGGCTCCTGCAACTTCCCATGCTGCACCAAATTGATTTGTCCTTGCTACAGTAATTTCTGCCGACCATGCATTCCTGTGACAACTTCTGCTCCACCAACATGGGATTACTCCTTACTCTGTCCGCCACCACTGATGGCTTCCCTTTCAGTCATTATGCCCCTTCCCTCTGGCACTGTCTCCCTCTACTTCCAAAGTCTCCGAAAAGTCCGTCCATTGACTTTTGATTTTACATCCTTGCTTCCCACCTCCACTTCCTAACCTTTCTATTCCCTTTGGTGTTCATTTTTATCTTCTACCTTGTAAAATGCTCTGGAATGTTTCTCTGTACATGAGAATGCTAAAACAATTTAAGTTGGTTGCTTATGATACTCTGACTTATAATTACTTTCCAATGCAACTCTGTTGCATATAAACACAGTATTAGAAAGCTGTTTGAATCTCATTTTCACTTCATGATCTTAAGGCTTTCCTGTAAGGGGGTGGGGAGGCGGGGGTTATGAAGGAAGGCAGGAAGGAAGAGTTGAACTAATCGCAGCCAAGTTGCTCAGCAAAGCAGGGAATTCAAGAAAACTTATTTTCTCTTGGCTGCCTATAAAAGGCTAAAAACCTATTGAACAAAATGTACTGTCACTGTTTCTGCTAATTGATATCAGTGACTAATGTCCTGGGCAATCGTACAAGTTATAGCCTGTGCAAAGAGGAATGACTGTTTTTCAATTTGTAATGCATTTAGTTCCAGGGTTCTTTATCATATGCATGTGCTGTATATATTGTATTTGAGAATATACTGTATTATTTTGATAATGTATTAATAAAAGCAGTCTGTCCAGAACTATACAAAAACAACAGACATCATTAAGTTTGCAAACCGTGATCTAATATTTCCCTTAAGTTACAGAGTTGGGTGTATTTCAAATTTCTATTCCAGGAAATCATTTCATACATCTAAAGGCCACATTTCCGGAGTCAGAAGCGTGCTCAACATAATCAAACCTCTGCCAAACAAACATTTCATAATAGAGAAATTTATGACTTGAGTTATGGGAAGTTACAGAGCACAAGCTGGATAAAGAGATGTCATCTTACCCATAATGCATTATAGACTGAATCCATAGGAACAAGAGTAGGCCATTCAATCCATTGATCATACCCTACCATTTTGTTAACTATGGTAGCTTTAACCTCTTGATTCCAATTCACTGCCCTTTCTCTATATTCCTCAATAGTGGGGGTGTGAGTCAGATACAGCAAAGTTGCACCTATTCTAAATACATGCTAAATTCTTGTGGAAGAGAGTGCTAGCAGATGTTCTCGTCCTCCAAGTGGTCCATCTAGGCAAATGACAAATTAATGAGACCAGAAGCTGCTGTCCCAGAAACCTTGACATTTAAGCTAGAATTGCACCTTTTTTAAGCTTGTAGAAAAGAAGGGGGAGTTACCTGCATGACTTGTCCAACCAGCAAGGGTTAAGCTCACAGACAACCAAACAAGAGTTAAGATTCTAAAGACCAAGTCGCCCACTCAAGAATATCAATGGTATTGGCTGCGCTGTGGTATCATCAGGATTTTTAGCCCTCTTCTCAGGGCTCCTTCTTCCAGGAAGACTCTTCAGGCTGATTACCATTGTGGATATTTGAGCACCTGGTTCTGTGTTCTACCACCTAAAGAGTAGTAATGTGAGAGGGTTGGTGGAAAGGTCACCTGCTCTATCATATGAAGCGGCAGCGGGACATAAAGAACACAGCGGACCTAATTGGAAGCAACAGTAATGGCATACTTTCTACGGCATATTTTCCCCCCAAAATCGAGGTACGTGACAGGACAGCAAGTAGGCGATTGGTTAGTGAGTATCACTGTTGTCTTTTCTTCTCTCTAAGTTAGGGCAGAGGGGTATACTTTAGTTAATAATCTAATAATTAGAGGCACGGCAGGGCAGCCCAGTCCCATGGAATGCACATCCTGTGCCATTGGGAAGTAGTGGACGCTTCTCGTGGCCTGGACGACCACGTATGCGGGAAGTGTCGCCAGCTAGAGCAGCTCAAGCTCCGGGTTTCGGAGCTTGAACGGCGTCTGGCATTACTGCAGTGCATCCACAAATGGAAGGGATATCAGTGGGAGAGCATTTTGGTGGTAGTAATCATAATTCAGTTAGATATAGGGTAGTTATGGAAAAGGACAAAGACCAGGAATAAAAGCTCTAATTTGAGGAAAAGCTAAATTTACTAAGCCAAAGTGGACTGGAAACAGCTACTTGAAGGCAAATCAGTGTCACAGCAGTGGGAGGCATTCAAGGAGGAGATGGTCAGGGTTCAGAGCAAGTATGTTCCTTTAAAGAAAAATGATGGGACTAAAAAATCTAGAGCCCTCTGGATGTCAAGGGGCATACTGGGAAGGATGACAAATAAAAGGGAAGCTTATGACTGATACCGAGGGCTCAATACTGCAGAATCCCTAGAAGAGTATAGCAAGTGCAGGGGTGAAATTAAAAGGAGAATATGAAAGCAAAGAGAGGGAATGAAAAAATATTGGCAAGGAAAACCCAAAGGTGTTTTATAAATACATTACGAGCAAGAGGATAACTAAAGAAAGAATAGATTAGAGACCATAAAGGTAACCTGTGTGTGGAGGTGGAAGACGTTGGTATGATTCTTAATGAATCATCTGTGCATCTGTTTTCACACAAGAGAGGGGTGATGCAGACATTGCAATCAGGGAAGAGGAGTGTGAAATATTAGATGCAATAAACATAAGGAGAGAGGAAGTATTAAGGGGCTTAGCAGCTTTGAAAGTGGATAAATCCCCAGGCCCGACTTAAATGTATCCCAGGCTGTTAAGAGAAGCAAGAGAGGAACTAGCAGAGACATTGGCCATCATTTTCCAATCCTCTCTAGCTACAGATGTGGTGCCGGAGGACTGAACCGTTGTTTAAAAAGGGAGGAAGGGATAGACCAAGTAATTACAGGCCAGTCAGCCTAACCTCAGTGGTGGAAAAATTATTGGAAAAATTTCTGAGGGACAGGATGAATCTTCATTTAGAAAAACATGATTAATCCAGGACAGTCAGCATGGATTTGAAGATGAAGGGATTTAAACAAAAGAATGATCATTTCTAATTTGAGGCCTTGTAGGACTAGGTCAGCAAAGACACCAATAATTGAGCAGGATTTGATGTGAGATAAGATACACACAGCAGAGTTCTGGAGGATCTGAAGTTAATTGAAGGAGAGGATAGGAGGCCTGGCAGCAAATTGGAATAGTCGAGTCTGGCGGTAACAAAGGTATAGTTGAGGGTGTCAGCAGCAGATGGGTGGAGGCAGGCGATGTTACGTAGGTGGAAGTAGATAGTCTTTGTGATGGAGAGGTTATTCGGTCAGAAACTCAGCTCAGGATCAAACAGGACGCTGATGTTGTAAACGGTCTGGTTCAGCTTGAGAGAGTGGTCGGGTGGTAGATGGACTCTGTGGCAAGGATATGGAGTTTGTGGCAGGGACCGTAGACAATGGCTTCATTCTTACTAATGTTGAACTGGAGGAAGTTGATGCTCCTCCAAGACTAATTATTTGAAAAGTAGTCAGATTTATTTTTAAAAAAAAAGTAATTACAGGCCAGTGGTGGGAAAATTATTGGACACAATTCTGAGGGACATGATAAATCTTCATTTAGAAAGACACAGATTAATCAAGGACAGCATGAATTTGTTAAGGGAAGGACGTGTCTGACTAACTTGATTGAATTTTTTGAGGAGGTAACCAGGAGGGTCGATGAGGGTAATGTGTTTGATGTAGTGCATTTGATGAAGTCTATATATATTTTAGCACGGCTTTTGATAAGATCCCGTATGGTAGACTGGTCATGAAAGTAAAAGCCCGTGGGATCCAAGGCAAAATGGCAAGTTGGATCCAAAATTGGCTCAGAGGCAGGAAGCAAAGGGTAATGGTCGACGGGTGGTTTTTTTGACTGGAAGGCTGTTTTCAGTAGGGTTCTGCAGGGCTCAGTACTAGCTCCCTTGCTTTTTGTGGTATATATCAATGATTTGGACTTGAATGTAGGGGGCATGATTAAGAAGTTTGCAGATGATACAAAAATAGGCCGTGCAGGAAGGTATCAATGAACTGGTCAGATGGGCAGAACAGTGGCAAATGGAATTCAATCCAGAGAAATGTGACGTAATGCACTTGGGGAGGGATAACAAGGCAAGGGAATACACAATAAATGGTAGGATACTGAAGAGGCTGTGAGAAACCTCCTGTTGCTGCTAAGATTGGAAAAATGCAAATATAATGCCCCTGTTTAAAAAAGGAGGCAGACAAAAAGCAGGAAACTATAGACCAGTTAGCCTAACATCTGTTGGGAAAATGTTGGAGTCCATTATTAAAGAAGCAGTAGCAAGACATTTGGAAAAGCAAAATTCGGACAGACAGAGTCAGCATTGGATTTATGAAGGGGAAGTCATAGCTGACAAATTTGCTGGAATTCTTTGAGGATGTAACGAACAGGATGGATAAAGGGGAACCAGTGGATGTGGTGTATTTGGACTTCCAGAAGGCATTTGACAAGCTGCCACATAAAAGGTTACCACACAAGATAAAAGTTCACTGGGTTGGGAGTAATATAGTAGCATGGATAGAGGATTGGCTAAAGAACAGAAAATAGAGAGTCGGGATAAATGCTTCATTCTCTGGTTGGCAACCAGTAACTAGTAGGGTGCCGCAGGGATCAGTGCTGGGACCCCAATTATTTACCATCTATATTAATGACTTGGAAGAAGGGACTGAGTGTAACGTAGCCAAATTTGTTGATGATACAAAGATGGGAGGAAAAGCAATGTGTGAGGAGGACACACAAAATCTGCAAAAGGACATAGATAGACTAAGTGAGTGGGCAAAACTTTGGCAGATGGACTATAATGTTGGAAAGTGTGAGGTCATGCACTTTGGTAGAAAAAAAATCAAAGAGCAAGTGATTATTTAAATGGAGAAAGATTGCAAAGTGTCGCAGTACAGCGGGACCTGGGGAACTTGTGCATGAAACACAAAAGGTTCGTAGGCAGGTACAGCAAGTGATCAGGAAGGCCAATGGTATCTTGACCTTTATTGCAAAGGGGATGGAGTATAAAAGCAGGGACGTCTTGCAACAGCTATACAAGGTATTGTTGAGGCCACATCTGGAATACTGTGTACAGTTTTGGTTTCCATAATTACGAAAGGATATACTTGCTTTGGAGGCAGTTCAGAGAAGGTTCACTAGGTTGATTCCGGGGATGAGGGGGTTGACTTATAAGGAAAGGTTGAGTAGGTTGGGCCTCTACTCATTGGAATTCAGAAGAATGAGAGGTGATCTTATCGAAACATATAAGGTTATGAGGGGGCTTGACAAGGTGGATGCAGAGAGCATATTTCCACTGGTGGGGGAGACTAGCACTAGAGGGTATGATCTTAGAATAAGGGACCGTCCATTTAAAACTGAGATGAGGAGGAATTTCTTCTCTGACGGTTGTAAATCTGTGGAATTTGCTGCCTCAGAGAACTGTGGAAGCTGGGACATTGAATAAATTTAAGACAGAAATAGGCGGTTTCTTAAACATAAGGGGATAAGGGGTTATGGGGAGCGGGCGGGGAAGTGGAGATGAGTCCATGATCAGATCAGCCATGATCTTATTGAATGGCGGAGCAGGCTCGAGGGGCCATATGACCTGCTCCTGTTCCTATTTCTTATGTTCTTATGAGACCTTACTGAGGTGTATGAAATTATGAGGGATCTAGATAGAGTGGAGAGGAAGGGCCTATTCCCCATAACAGATGGATCAGTATCCAGGGGGCATAGATTTAAAGTAAAGGCTAGGAGGTTTAAAGGGGATTTGAGGAGATTTGTGTTATGTATGTAAACTTGTAATTAGCATGTCGAACCACCAGAGAGCTTATCCCTTGGAGTCCCAAGGGATCCCACAATCCCTTGGGAGCACCTATATGTAAGGAGGCCTCACAGGCTGGAGAGGCACTCTGGGATCTGTAATAAAGGACTACGGTCACACTTACTTTGAGCTTGCAGTATCTAGTCTGACTCTTTATCCAAGACTTAATTTGTTTTCACCCAGAGGCTGGTGAGGGTCTGAAACTCACTGCCTGAAAGGGTGGTAGAGGTAGAAACCCTCTTAGCATTTAAAAAGTACTTCATATGCACTTGAAGTGCCCTAACCTACAAGGCTACGGACCAAGAGCTGGAAAGTGGAATTAGGCCAGATAGCTCTTTCTGGCACGGCACGTACATGAAGAGCCGAATGGTCTCCTCCTGTGCTGTAAATTTCTATGATTCTATGAAGAGAGGATGGCATTAGGAAGACCAAGTCTAGCCTTGGCAATGGGCCCTGGTTCTGAGTGTTCACTGATTAATTGGAGGACAGACCTGATGGTATCAATTAAATCTGTCAGCGGGGACAGATGCATGTGTTCATGGTACCATCTCTTGCTTCAAGTAGTGCTGTGTTATGTCAAATCTTCCTTGGATATTGGCACTGAGGGTGACATTGAACTCCACCATGACCCCTGACATCAACCTCAGCTCCTCGGAGATGGTCTTCAGTGCCTTCATTTAAGTGTGTTGCTCATCCAGCATCCTTTTGAGAGCAGGACCCCAGAGATCTGAGTCCACAGGCTTGGAAGCCAGATGCTGGCTTGTGCAGAGCCTTGGTGCCCTGGGAAAATCGGCCAGAATTCCCACTGGAAAATCATCCAGAATTATCACTGTCCAGTTATCCTTGCTAGGAATGCGTGTTTGTAAATGTTAGGTGATGAACGAGATCCGGTTCAGCTATGAGCTCCCTTCTCTATGGTCGAATAGCCTGCCAACACTTGTTAAGGCTGACATGAAGAATTACATAGACTTTATGGCCCCAAGTTTCGACATGGTTTGCTCCTGATTTTTAGGAGCAACTGGTGTAGAACGGAGTATCTTAGAAATCGGAATTCTCGCCATTTAGTTTGCTCCAGTTCTAGTCAGTTAGAACAGTTTCACTTTGGAACAGAATTATTTTTTCAAAAGGGGGCGTGTCCGGCCACTTACGCCTGTTTTCAAAGTTTCGTCAGTGAAAACTGACTCCAAATTAGCTTAGAATGGAGTAAGTGAAGATTTTTGTACGCTCGAAAAAAACCTTGTCTACACTTTAGAAAATCAGGCGTAGGTTACAAATCAGCCGTAGGGAATGGGGGGGGGGGGGAGTTTAAAGGGAAGTTTACAAACATTAAACACTTCAGTTTTACAAATAAAGAGCCATCATCAATAATAAATGATAAAAACATCAATAAATCAACCAATAAATCAATCAAAAAAAATTAATAAGAAATAATTTTTTAAAAAATCAATAAATAAAACATTTTCTACTTACAGACTGCAGCACCGGAAGCCCTCCAACAGCGTGCTGGGATGCCCCCCCCCCCCCCCCCCCAGTGTGTTTCTGTCAGTGTCTCTATCTCTCTGTCTGTCTGTCTGTGTGTGTTTCTCATTCTCTGTCCGTCAGTGTCTGTGTTTCTGACAGCGGGAGGAGGGGGGGAGCAGGGGGAGGGGGGGGAAAGAAGATGGGGGGTGGGGGGAGGGAGGCTGAACGGGCCAGGCCCAAGACTGGCCTGGGCCCGTCCCCAGCACCAGATTTACAGGTAGGTGGCGTTGGGTCGGGTCGGGGGGAGCGCGGGTCGGGGGGGTGGTGGGAGGGAGGTCAGTTCGGTTCGGGTCGGGGTGAGGGAGGGAGGGAAAGGGAGGTCAGGTTGGGTCCAGTCGGGCGGGGGGGGGGGGGGGGAGCGGGGGTCGGGTCGGGTCCGGGGGCGGTGGGGGGGAAGTGGGAGTCGATGTCGGTGTCAGGTCCGGTCCGGAGGCGGGGGGCGGGAAGCGGGAGTCGAGTCAGGTCGGGAGGAAGCAGAAGCTGGCCATGGGAGGAGCCTTATTCACGCAGCCCCAGTGAGGCCATTCGGCCAGGGCTAGGGGCTGCGTGAATAAGGCTCCTCCCACACAGTTTTGGGCGCGCGCATGTGCAAAGGTCCCGGCACTGTTTTCAGCGCAGGGACCTGGCTCCGCCCCCTGCAGCTCGTGCTGCGCTGTGCCGAGCTGAAAACGACCAGCAGGGAGCTGGAGAATCTGGAAGTTTTTTTTAGGCGCACTTTGTGGCGCGAAAAACGGGCGTCCAGATCGGGACTGCGCCGTTCTAGGTGCGGCTCAAAACTTGGGCCCTAAAGCACTGAAGAAATGGTCCATTTGGCCCAACTATAGTCTATGCTGGTGTTTATGGTCCACACAAACGTTCTTCCACCCCTCTTAATCTAACGCTATCAGCATAACCTTCTATTCCCTTCTTTCTCTCTTTCTTATCTAGCTTCCCCTTAAATGCCTCTATGCAATTTACCTCAACAGCTCTAATGTGGTTACAGGTAGAGCGTCCGAAATCCAGAAACCTTGGAACTGAGGCCGTTCCAGATTTCGGAACGATTTTCCGACGTCCCAAATCCAGAAACGCCCGGGTCGAGGTGGGGCGGGGGTCGGGGCTGCAGCAGCGGGGTGATGTTGGGAAGTCGAGGCGGGGTGAGGTCAGGCTGGCCGGGACGGGGCGGGTCCAGATTTCGGAACATTTTCCGGATTCCGGATGAGCCCACCACGGATCGGCTCGGGATTCGGATTCCGGAACATTCCGAATTTCGGAACTCTGGATTTCGGACGCTCAACCTGTAGCACTTTCATGCTATTGTCTGGGTAAAGAAGTTCCTCCTGAATTCCTTATTACATTTATTGGGAACTGTCTTATATTTATGGCCCTTAGTTTTGAATTCCTCTACAAGTGGAAACATTTTCTCTACATCTACCTTATCAAACAATTTGATAATCTTAAAGACTTAAAATAGCAACATACTGCAGGAATGTCCATGGACCCTACCTCAGAAATGAGTTGCTGCCTTCCAGGCAGGAGGAGGGAAAAAAATTGTTGGAAAAGAAATCAATCACTAACCTGATTACATGATGGGCCCGAAATTCAGTACTGCTGGAAAGCTGATGCTCCCCCCACCTTTTTATGGCCATTAGCACCAAAAAATCTTCGTGGCTGGCCCACCCCACATTCAGCTCCAAAAGTGAACAAATAGGTTCCAGCGCTAATGAACCCTTCCAAAATGGATTTTTCAGCAATGTGGTTGTCTTAATTTGAGCGTTGTCGCCACTGAGAAATTCAACATGCAGGTAATGGTTTCTAATGAGCCAGCTGCTAAGGCCCTGAGAGGGGAAGGAGTTTGGAAGGATGGCTGGCGTAAGAGGTGCAAGGAGAGCCAACAGGTTCACTGATATGGAGTTGGAGACACTGATGGACGGTGTGGAGGACAGAAGAAAAATACTGTTTTGCAGTCAGTTTTTATGTTTCCAGCTTCTCGTACTCTATTTTCCCCCTCTTAATTAAACCCTTTGTCCTCCTCTGCTGAATTCTAAATTTCTCCCAGTCCTCAGGTCTGCTGCTTTTTCTGGCTAATTTATATGCCTCTTTCTTGGATTTAACACTATCCTTAATTTCCCTTGTTAGCTACGGTTGAGCCACCTTCCCCGTTTTATTTTTACTCCAGACAGGGATGTACAATTACTGAAGTTCATCCATATGATCTTTAAATGTTTGCCATTGCCTATCCACTGTCAACCCTTTAAGTATCATTTGCCAGTCTATTCTAGCCAATTCACGCCTCAAACCATCGAAGTTACCTTTTTTTAAGTTCAGGACCCTAGTTTCTGAATTAACTGTATTACTCTCCATCCTAATAAAAAATTCTACCATGTTATGGTCACTCTTCCCCAAGGAGTCTCGCACAACAAGATTGCTAATTAGTCCTTTCTCAATACACATCACCCAGTCTAGGATGGCCAGCTCCCTGGTTGGTTCCTCGACATATTGGTCTCTCAAACCATCTCTAATACACTCCAGGAAATCCTCCTCCACTGCATTGCTACCAGTTTGGTTAGCCCAATCAATATGTAGATTAAAGTCACCCATGATAACTGCTGTACCTTTATTGCATGCATCCCTAATTTCTTGTTTGATGCTGTCCCCAACCTTACTACTACTGTTTGGTTGTCTGTACACAACTCCCACTAGCGTTTTCTGCCCCTTGGTATTCCGCAGCACCACCCATAACGATTCCACATCATCCAAGCTAATGTCCTTTCTTACTATTGCTTTAATTTCCTCTTTAACCAGCAATGCCACCCCTCCTCCATTTCCTTTCTGTCTATCCTTCCTAAATGTTGACTACCCCTGGATGTTGAGTTCCCAGCCTTGGTCGCCCTGGAGCCATGTCTCCGTGATGTCAATTACATCATACCCGTTAACTGCTATCTGCGCAGTTAATTTGTCCACCTTATTCTGAATACTCCTCTCATTGAGGCACAGAGCCTTCAGGCTTGTCTTTCTAACACACTTTGCCCCTTTAGAATTTTGCTGTAATGTGGCCCTTTTTGTTTTTTGCCTTGGGTTTCTCTGCCCTACACTTTTACTTTTCTTCTTTCTATCGTTTGCTTCTGCCCCCATTCTACTTCCCTCTGTCTCCCATCCTCCTGCCATATTAGTTTAACTCTTCCCCAACAGCACTAGCAAACACTCCCCCCAGGACATTGGTTCCGGTCCTGCCCAAGTGCAGACCGTCCAGTTTGTACTGGTCCCACCTCCCCCAGAACCGGTTCCAATGTCCCAGAAATTTGAATCCCTTCCTTCTGCACCACTCCTCAAGCCATGTACTCATCTGAGCTATCCTGCGATTCCTATTCTGACTAGCACGTGGCACTGGTAGCAATCCTGAGATGACTACTTTTGAGGTCCTACTTTTTAATTTAGCTCCTAGCTCCCTAAATTCGTCTTGTAGGACCTCATCCCTTTTTTTTTTTAACCTATATCGTTGGTACCTATATGCACCACGACAACTGGCTATTGACTCTCCCTTTTCAGAATGCCCTGTACCTGCTCCGAGACATCCTTGACCCTTGCACCAGGGAGGCAACATACCATCCTGGAGTCTCGCTTGCGGCCGTAGAAATGTCTGACTATTCCCCTTTCAATTGAATCCCCAATCACTATAGCTCTCCCACTCTTTTTCCTGCCCTCCTGTGCAGCAGAGCCACCCATGGTGCCATGAACTTGGCTGCTGCTGCCTCCCCTAATGAGTCATCCCCCTCAACAGTACCCAAAGCAATGTCTCTGCTTTGCAGGGGGATGACCGCAGGGGACCCCTGCACTTACCTTCCTTGCACTGCTCTTCCTGTTGGTCATCCATTCCCTATCTGGCTGTGTACCCCTTTCCTGCGGTAAGACCAACTCACTAAACATGCTATTCACGTCATTCTCAGCATCGTGCATGCTCCAGAGTGAATCCACCCGCAGCTCCAGCACCGCAATGCAGTCCGTCAGGAGCTGCAGCTGGACACACTTCCCGCACACGTAGTCGTCAGGGACACTGGAAGCGTCCCTGACTTCCCACATAGTACAAGAGGGGCATAACACGTGTCTGAGCTCTCCTGCCATGACTTAACTCCTAGATAAACTTAATTTGGCAACAACAAGGCTAAAAGGTTACTGATATCGAAAAGAAAAACTACTTACCAATCACCAGCCAATCACTCACCCTCTTGGCTGCGATGTCACCTTTCAATTTCTTTCTACTCTTTTGCCTTCTCTCGTTGCAGCTGCACCAGCTGGCCTCTCCAACGCGCTGGGTCTCTTGTAGGCCTCACCGACGTCCCCGGACTCCCTGTTGCTCGCACTCCCGCACTGTTATCTCTGGCGTCTACCAATGACCTGTCCTTGGCCCCTTCCTATTTCTCATCTTCATGCTGCCCCTTGGCGACATCATACAACAACACAGCATCAGTTTCCACATGTACGCTGACAATACTCAGCTCTACTTCACCTGCACCTCTCTCGACACCTCCACTGTCTCTAAACTGTCAGACTGTCCGACATCCGGTACTGGATGAGCAGAAATTTCCTCCAACTAAATACTGGGAAGAACGAAGCTAATGTCTTTGGTCCCCGCCACAAATTCTCTTCCCTTCCCACCAACTCTTAAAACCGAAACTGAGATGAGGAAAAATTTCTTGAGGGTTGTGGACCTGTGGAATTCGCTGCCTCAGCGAGCTGTGGAAGCTGGGTCATTGAATAAATTTAAGACAGAGATAGACAGTTTCTTAACCGAAAAGGGAATTGGGGTTATGTAGAACGGGCAGGGAAGTGGACCTGAGTCCATGATCGGATAAGCCATGATCGTATTAAATGGCAGAGCAGGCTCGACGGGCCGTGTGGCCAACTCCTGCTCCTATTTCTTATGTTATGTTAACTCCATCCCTCTCCCTGGCAACTGTCTGAGGCTGAACCAAACTGTTTGCAACCTGCTGGGACCACTGTTGTTCACAAATTATATCAATGATCTAGACTTTGGAATCAAAATGTAAATCAAGGGTCACCCTTGTCGAAAAACTCTCCTCGGGCTCAGCCTAGAACGAATCTAAGTTCGACACCATGTTTGGAAGGTTCTGTTTAAGAGCAAAGGTATCCTCTTCGAAACAGAAAATCAGTGGTTAAGCTTGATTCGTAAATATGCCAAAATAAGTTCATGGGCTAGATTTTCCACTTTTTTTGCATGCATAACGCCCACCTTAATGTCCATTTTACCACTGAAATGATGTATAATGCCCAGATATTGCTCATTTAGCCACAAAATGGAAACTGCCGTCCATTTTTCGGACACTTGCCGCCAAGCGTTACTTTCCCCATGTGCGTAATGCTGGGAAAAAATAATATCGGCCACCCACTTTTTTTGGGTGGAATCATCAGAATGGGCGAAATCAACGCCCATAATATCGCCCAGCGTTAGTTTCCGCACGTAATTAACACCGAGATTCAATAATACCGACCGCCCACTTTTTTTTTGTAGTAAAGATCACATTTGCCAAAACTAACACCCCGGAGATCACCCAGCGTCACTTTCACCACCTCGCACACATCTCGACCACAATATCGCTCGCCCAAAACACAGCTCAAAAAAAGTGGAACTGTTCTGAACTAATCATAGTGGTGTGGGCGCCATTTTTTAAATCGCAGGTCGCTTCAGTCAAAAAGCTGCTTCAACTTCGGGGTCGTTTGGATTGACTCTGGAGTTCTTGGGTGAAGTGACCATCTCAACAGACATATTTTCAGACTCTGGCCTTTTGGGGGTTTATTGTAGGTGTATTTTAGTGAAGAAATTATTGCTTCTGATCAATCGATATTATACTTACATTGCAATGGGGCCAGCCATTTCTCAGCCTGCATCGATTAATACACAGATGCTGCAGAGTGCAGATGGCTCAATGTCTGATGCACATCGTGTGCCCAATTTA